>NC_068439.1:37142977-37486311 GCF_023373465.1 Oncorhynchus keta
ACTCTGGAGCTCTGTCAGACTGACCCTCTGGTTCTTGGTCACCTCCCGGACTAAGGCCCTTCTCCCCTGATTGCCAGCTATAGGAAGAGTCTTGGTGGTTCCAAGCATCTTCCATTTAGGAATGATGGAGGCCACTGTGTTCTTGAGGACTGCCCCTCTGATTCTTGTTCACCTCCTTGATCAAGGCCCTTTTCACCATATTGCACAGTTTGGCCGGACGGCCAGCTCTGCCATTTTTTGGTACCCTTCCCCAGATCTGTGCCTCGACACAATCCTGTCTCCGAGCTCCACAGACAATTCTTTTGACCTTGTGACTTGGTTTTTACTCTGACATGCACTGACCTTATATAGACAGGTGTGTACATTTCCAAATCATGTCCAATCAGTTGAATTTACCACAAGTGGACTCCAATCAAGTTGTAGAAACATCCCAAGGGTGATCAATGGAACCAGGATGCACCTTAGCTCAATGTCAAGCCTCATAGTAAAGGGTCTGAATACTTATGTAAATAAGGTATTTATGTTTTCATTTTTAATTGCATTTGCAAACATTTCTAAAAACCTGTTTTCGCTTTGTCATTATGGGGTATTGTGTGTAGATTGATGAGAGAAAATCGAATTTAATCAATTTTAGAATAAGGCTGTAACGTGACAATGTGGAAAAAGGGAAAGGGTCTGAATACTTTCTGAATGCACTGTAGAAACAAACAGAGACAGAGAGATATAGAGAGAGGGTCAGTGAAAATCCAGACCTAGTCTGTTCAGTCTGTGTGTGTGGACCTGCTTAACTATACTTGTGGGGACCAGTGGTCCCCACAAGAATAGTAAACAAACAAAAATGTGACCAACTGGTGACCCCAAGGTTTGTGTGTGTGTGTGTGTGTGTGTGTGTGTGTGTGTGTGTGTGTGTGTGTGTGTGTGTGTGTGTGTGTGTGTGTGTGTGTGTGTGTGTGTGTGTGTGTGTGTGTGTGTGTGTGTGTCCTCCTCTCACCTCCCGTAGCTCTGATGGAATTCACTGATTGTGAGTTGCTCTGGAAAAGAGCATCTAAATGACTAAAATGTCAAATGTAACTGTCAACTTGCAAGGTATGGTTCTGGGTGGTGAGATAAGATTGCATAAAATAAATTTGAGCCAAATAAATAGGAATGTTCTAAAAGAACCCCCCCAAAAAAAAAAAAACCATTGAATTTGGTGCCCAGGCTACTCAACAGCAGGTGTTGGATTCAAAATTACACGTGTAAAGCCAGAGACGTATGCATTCAAGTGCGTTGAACAATACAATGATATCAGATGATTGAGTGTGTGTTCTCTCTGGAATGCTCGCATGGCATTTACATGCAAGGCGCAACCACTAACTTTGGTGTGGAGTGATAAGAGATGCTTATCAAATCTCCATGGAGACCACACTTGACAGTGTGAGTTTTGGGCCGAGGGGACTCAGAGGAACACTACAGTGTTGAGACAGATTGGTCATTGGGGAGGAACATTGAATAGCCTATTCATATGTTCCAGAAATACGGATGACAGACTTGAGCGGAGCCTTTGTATTTATAGCTGCAGAAGAGATTCACAACATCATTGATGCATTGTTAAATCCGTCATCTCTCAAGAGATTGCAGTTTCATGCGCGAGGGAGGCGAACTGTCAAGCAAACTACAACTTGAGAACGTTTTCATGGTTGTTAGACAGCTTTCTTTTAAGCGTGTCAAGTCTTCTCTCACCTCTATTGGCCCTTTGTCCGAACATCCTGAAACAGAATTGGACTGGTGATCTCTCAATTGTCTGTTTGTAATGCGACCTATTGGGGCAAAGCATGGTCTGTGGGTGGATTATAGTTACGAGTGAGAATGATTACATAGCACACTTGCAATAGGTCTATCCTGTTTTGTGGGTCCAGGGCAGTGCATATTGAGGAGTATTGGGGAGCGTGGAAAGGGTGTGGCACGGCAGCTGAGCAGCGGAGGGAGACAGAATCGAATACCGTAAACAAGCGGCTCGGCTCTTCAATTTTACTGGGTATAATTTTCGCATGATACAGAGCAACGCTTATTGCTAAACTGCCTTTAATTTGATAATTTTACACCTAAAACGGCCCCTTTTAAAAAAAGGTATTCAATGAAACGTTGCCTTCTCATGTATTTCTGTGCCGTTCCTCTTATGAATGAGATCTGATCATGTATTATTAGAACAGCGTCTGGAAGAAGAGCATTTTTTCTTCTTAAATTGTACAGTTACAGTTCTCGCTTCTGTTTCTACACTATACTATCAGCTACTCTGGTGGAATCCAGCCTCAACCCTTTTCATCTGCTGTGGATACCCGACTGACTGCGCCGAGATGGGGGTAAGAGTTATTTCTATTGTGTGTAAAAATGCGTTTATGAATGGATAGCTGTAGTAGCATATGAGACATGTGTAACTCACCTCAAAGGGTTCAAATGTGGAGGAAACATCATATTGGAATGACATGAACCACTATTGGATTTCGATGGCTTGTGAAACTATTGCAAATTGCTGTGACTTTACTTGCATGACAGTTAAACGCATGAAGGGTATCTATTTCTATGTTGATTCAATGCAATTGGACGAATTACAGTTCAATACATTTCATCGCTGTCTATTATTCTGTTAAATCACATTTTCCATGTCTGTGTTAAATAGAAACATTACTGACATTGTTCTAATCTGCTATCTGCACCGTTTTCCGATTCGCTGCGCACATCCACTCTTCTCCTCTCCAGCGGTCAGCGGGTGCGTCATAATTGAGTTATCCGGAGAGGAGAATCTGGTCCCAAATTTTGATTATAAACTGAGTGGTTCGAGCTGATTGGCTGACAGCCGTGGTATTCCACGGGTATGACAAAACACGTATTTTTACTACTCTAATTATGTTGGTAACCGATTTATATTAGCTACGCGGAGTGCCTGGACACAGCCATTAGCAGTGGTATATTGGCCTTATTGCTTAATTATATCACTAAACATATGTAGGCTACCGAGGGATGAACTCTGTTGGGCGATTAAGGAATGTGTCGCCGGTGTGGCAAAGGCGCGCAATCTGTTCCTTGTGACAAATTGAAAACAAGCTGTTCGCCAAACCTAAATCCCACATTACATGTTTTTTTGGCCATTCTATATTTAGGAATATTTAGGTTAGGCTACAGAAGAAAGACAATGTGCAGGAAGGATGCCTTATCCATCCTCTAACTCGGATGATCTATTAATAGGCCTAATTTCATTACATTATTAGCCTAGTTGCCATAATATTGTTTCACGTTTTGACCCCTTGCTTTTATGTCACAGTGATGGCCTCCATGACTGACATTTGTAATTGATAAGGAGGCCACAGGGACACGTTCAGAGGGTGGGATACCAGATGTCGGAATTGGAATATTGGAATTGTTGTCCACCACTTGTTTTATACCCATCCTACAGAGTCATATATTAAGTCACTGAAACTGTGAGAGTCATTGGTTATGGATATACAGACAGGGAATTATTGGAGAGGTTCGGTTGGGGTGCCAATCACTGCAGACAGTTGCGCCAAAATGGATGCCCAGTTCAGTTCCCCCATGTTGATATGGGTTAGGGAGGTTGTCATAGCCTAATAATCAAGCATGCCAGTGACGGGTTGTAACAGAAAATCTTGCTTATTTCTATCTTCCATTTTGACTCGGTGTAGTGATGACCCTGTTGATTAGTCATGGCAAAAAGGATCAAATGTTCCTATTCATCGTTGTATATCTTCTGTAGCCTGTCAACTATGTGTCTGTCTATCCCTGTTATCTCCTCTCTGCACAGACCATACAAACGCTCCACACCACGTGGCCGCGGCCACCCTAATCTGGTGGTCCCAGCGCGCACGACCCACGTGGAGTTCCAGGTCTCCGGTAGCCTCTGGAACTGCCGATCTGCGGCCAACAAGGCAGAGTTCATCTCAGCCTATGCCTCCCTCCAGTCCCTCGACTTCTTGGCACTGACGGAAACATGGATCACCACAGATAACACTGCTACTCCTACTGCTCTCTCTTCGTCCGCCCACGTGTTCTCGCACACCCCGAGAGCTTCTGGTCAGCGGGGTGGTGGCACCGGGATCCTCATCTCTCCCAAGTGGTCATTCTCTCTTTCTCCCCTTACCCATCTGTCTATCGCCTCCTTTGAATTTCATGCTGTCACAGTTACCAGCCCTTTCAAGCTTAACATCCTTATCATTTATCGCCCTCCAGGTCCCCTCGGAGAGTTCATCAATGAACTTGATGTCTTGATAAGCTCCTTTCCTGAGGACGGCTCACCTCTCACAGTTCTGGGCGACTTTAACCTCCCCACGTCTACCTTTGACTCATTCCTCTCTGCCTCCTTCTTTCCACTCCTTTCCTCTTTTGACCTCACCCTCTCACCTTCCCCCTACTCACAAGGCAGGCAATACGCTCGACCTCATCTTTACTAGATGCTGTTCTTCCACTAACCTCATTGCAACTCCCTCCAAGTCTCCGACCACTACCTTGTATCCTTTTCCCTCTCGCTCTCATCCAACACTTCCCACACTGCCCCTACTCGGATGGTATCGCGCCGTCCCAACCTTTGCTCTCTCTCCCCCGCTACTCTCTCCTCTTCCATCCTATCATCTCTTCCCTCTGCTCAAACCTTCTCCAACCTATCTCCTGATTCTGCCTCCCCAACCCTCCTCTCCTCCCTTTCTGCATCCTTTGACTCTCTATGTCCCCTATCTTCCAGGCCGGCTCGGTCCTCCCCTCCCGCTCCGTGGCTCGACGACTCATTGCGAGCTCACAGAACAGGGCTCCGGGCAGCCGAGCGGAAATGGAGGAAAACTCGCCTCCCTGCGGACCTGGCATCCTTTCGCTCCCTCCTCTCTACATTTTCCTCCTCTGTCTCTGCTGCTAAAGCCACTTTCTACCACTCTAAATTCCAAGCATCTGCCTCTAACCCTAGGAAGCTCTTTGCCACCTTCTCCTCCCTCCTGAATCCTCCTCCCCCTCCCCCCTCCTCCCTCTCTGCAGATGACTTCGTCAACCATTTTGAAAAGAAGGTCGACGACATCCGATCCTCGTTTGCTAAGTCAAACGACACCGCTGGTTCTGCTCACACTGCCCTACCCTGTGCTCTGACCTCTTTCTCCCCTCTCTCCAGATGAAATCTCGCGTCTTGTGACGGCCGGCCGCCCAACAACCTGCCCGCTCGACCCTATCCCCTCCTCTCTTCTCCAGACCATTTCCGGAGACCTTCTCCCTTACCTCACCTCGCTCATCAACTCATCCCTGACCGCTGGCTACGTCCCTTCCGTCTTCAAGAGAGCGAGAGTTGCACCCCTTCTGAAAAAACCTACACTCGATCCCTCCGATGTCAACAACTACAGACCAGTATCCCTTCTTTCTTTTCTCTCCAAAACTCTTGAACGTGCCGTCCTTGGCCAGCTCTCCCGCTATCTCTCTCAGAATGACCTTCTTGATCCAAATCAGTCAGGTTTCAAGACTAGTCATTCAACTGAGACTGCTCTTCTCTGTATCACGGAGGCGCTCCGCACTGCTAAAGCTAACTCTCTCTCCTCTGCTCTCATCCTTCTAGACCTATCGGCTGCCTTCGATACTGTGAACCATCAGATCCTCCTCTCCACCCTCTCCGAGTTGGGCATCTCCGGCGCGGCCCACGCTTGATTGCGTCCTACCTGACAGGTCGCTCCTACCAGGTGGCGTGGCGAGAATCTGTCTCCTCACCATGCGCTCTCACCACTGGTGTCCCCCAGGGCTCTGTTCTAGGCCCTCTCCTATTCTCGCTATACACCAAGTCACTTGGCTCTGTCATAACCTCACATGGTCTCTCCTATCATTGCTATGCAGACGACACACAATTAATCTTCTCCTTTCCCCCTTCTGATGACCAGGTGGCGAATCGCATCTCTGCATGTCTGGCAGACATATCAGTGTGGATGACGGATCACCACCTCAAGCTGAACCTCGGCAAGACGGAGCTGCTCTTCCTCCCGGGAAGGACTGCCCGTTCCATGATCTCGCCATCACGGTTGACAATTCCATTGTGTCCTCCTCCCAGAGCGCTAAGAACCTTGGCGTGATCCTGGACAACACCCTGTCGTTCTCAACTAACATCAAGGCGGTGGCCCGTTCCTGTAGGTTCATGCTCTACAACATCCGCAGAGTACGACCCTGCCTCACACAGGAAGCGGCGCAGGTCCTAATCCAGGCACTTGTCATCTCCCGTCTGGATTACTGCAACTCGCTGTTGGCTGGGCTCCCTGCCTGTGCCATTAAACCCCTACAACTCATCCAGAACGCCGCAGCCCGTCTGGTGTTCAACCTTCCCAAGTTCTCTCACGTCACCCCGCTCCTCCGCTCTCTCCACTGGCTTCCAGTTGAAGCTCGCATCCGCTACAAGACCATGGTGCTTGCCTACGGAGCTGTGAGGGGAACGGCACCTCAGTACCTCCAGGCTCTGATCAGGCCCTACACCAAAATAAGGGCACTGCGTTCATCCACCTCTGGCCTGCTCGCCTCCCTACCACTGAGGAAGTACAGTTCCCGCTCAGCCCAGTTAAAACTGTTCGCTGCTCTGGCTCCCCAATGGTGGAACACACTCCCTCACGACGCCAGGACAGCGGAGTCAATCACCACCTTCCGGAGACACCTGAAACCCCACCTCTTTAAGGAATACCTAGGATAGGATAAAGTAATCCTTCTCACCCCCCTTAAAAGATTTAGATGCACTATTGTAAAGTGGCTGTTCCACTGGATGTCATAAGGTGAATGCACCAATTTGTAAGTCGCTCTGGATAAGAGCGTCTGCTAAATGACTTAAATGTAAATGTATACAGTGCGTTCGGAAAGTATCCAGACCCCTTGATTTTTCACTATTTTGTTCCATTTTAGAATAAGGCTGTAATGTATTTAAAAAACAAACAAAAAAAAGTTAGCAATCTACACACAATACCCCATAATGACTAAGCAAAAACCGATTTTTAGACCATTTTGGAAAAGAAACTGAAAGTTAACAAGTATTCAGACCCTTTACTGTACTTTATTGAAGCACCTTTGGCTGCGATTACAGCCTCAAGTCTTCCTGGGTATGACGTTACATGCGTGGCACACCTGTATTTTGGTAGTATCTCACATTCTTCTCTGCAGATCCTCTCAAGCCATGTCAGGTTGGATGGGGAGTGTCGCTGCACAGCTTATTTCAGGTCTCTCCAAAGATGTTCGATCTGGTTCAAATCCAGGCTCTGGCTGGGCCACTCAAGGACATCCAGAGATTTGTCCCGAAGCCATTCCTGCGTTGTCTTAGCTGTGTGCTTAGGGTCGTTGTCCTGTTGGAAAGTGAACCTTTGCCCCAGTCTGAGGTCCTGAGCGCTCTGGAGCAGGCTTTCCCTCAATCTCCCTCATCTTTCCCTCAATCCTGACTAGTCTCCTAGTCCTGCCGCTGAAAAATATCCCCTAAGCATGATGTTGCCACCATCTTGCTTCACCTTATGGATGGTGCCAGGTTTTCTCCAGAAGTGACTCTTGGCATTCAGGCCAAAGAGTTCAGTCTTGGTTTCATCAAACCAGAGAATCATATTTCTCATAATCTGTGAGACTTTAGGTGCCTTTTGGCCAACTCTAAGCATGCTGAGGAGCCCCCCCCTGCCTTCACTACTCCGAGAATAACAAACTCAGTCGCCAGTGTATTTGTCTATCAGGAAGTGTATATGGGTTGGTGTACCCACTGTGACTATTAAAACCTACCCTAACCATAGAGCGGCGCACGATCGGCCCAGTGTTGTACGGCTCTGGCCGGGGTAGGCCGTCATTGTAAATAATAATTTGTTCTTAACTGTCTTGCCTAGTTAAATAAAGGTTACATTTAAACTTTTTATTAAAATGAACCAGAAACTGTAGATAGATGGCAGCATTTGCGCAAAACTGAAAGCTCGCACCACCGCATTTAACCATGGCAAGTTGACTGGGAATATGGCCGATTACCAACAGTGTAGTTATCAAAAAGGCACAACGTCAGTATAGAGACAAAGTGGAGTCGCAATTCAACGGCTCAGACACAAGACGTATGTGTCAGGGTCTACAGACAATCATGGACTACAAAGGGACTATTTCTATTACAGTGTATTGGATTACTGTCATTCATATTCCAGGTGAATAAACCTTTCCAAACCAAACCTTCGTATCATAACCTCTAACCGCTACACACAGCCTACATCAGTGTCACCATATTAGCTTACGCCATAGCTAGTCAACATAGATACGGGAACTAAAGCGTTTGTAAACCTACTACAATATGCAGTACAGTGTACAGTCAGCAAGCAGTTTAGCAGCGGGCCCCGGTGGCAAGAAATGTATAAAACCCAAATCTTACCTTGACTTGGAAGAGTTCCAGTGTTAATATAGCATCCCTCTCTGTTTGAGCAAATATAGATAGTGCTCTCTTCCTCTTGCTTCTCCTTAATTTTTTAAAGGAATGACTTTGTTCAAAATTGTTCAACTATTGTCTTTCTCTTTGAGTCAACTACTCACCATATTTTATGCACTACAGTGCTAAATAGCTGTAGCTTATGCTTTCAGTATTATATTCATTATCTGATCCTTTGATTGGGTGGACCACATGTCTGTTCATGCTGCAAGAGTTCTGATAGGTTGGAGGACGTCCTCCGGAAGTAGTCATAATTACTGTGTAAGTCTATGTAAGGAGGTAAGAACCATGAGCCTCCTAGGTTTTGTATTGAAATCAATGTACCCAGAGGAGGTTGGAAACTAGCTGTCCTCCAGCTACACCAGGCCTGGGAAATTCCTCAGGGGCCTGATTGCTAGGGATGGGGGAAAAGTGTGACACCAAACAAATCTGATTTAAACTAATTGCATTTTTAACTGAAGATCGTGATTAGTTGATTATTGGAGTCAGGTGTGTTAGCTGGGGCTGGGGCAAAAGTGTGACACCAATCAGGCCCCTGAGGACTGGAGTTGCCCAGGCCTGGGCTACACTATGGTGCTACCCTGCAGAGTGCTGTTGAGGCTGCTGTATTTCAAAACAGTGTGTTTTAATCAATTATTTGGTGACTTGAATATATTTAGTATTGTTTTATCCAAAAAGGATAAATATATTTAATGTTTTACTATGGTCCTCCCCTTCCTCCTCTGAGGAGCCTCCCCTGGTCTACAGTAATACCAGGTAAGAGCACCCCCAAATGTCCCCTCCCGACCGCCTTCCCTATGGCTTTTTTGTAATTAATTTGAGAGCAAGTGGACTTAAGGGGATTATTATCATAGCCAACCAGTGGTGGGCTAGGCGACTTCGGTGTTTAGTGGACGACATTTTGGCTCTCCTGTGGATGACTCAGAGGTACTTCCTGGTTTGTGTGTGTTACATGATGGGAAACAGAAGGAGATGCAGTAGGAAAATGAACCACCAAAGGCTCCTGTGATGCATATCTTGTAAAGTCTCCGCTAAAGCTCTGATACAATGATTTGGAGTTGTCTGATAGGACAGGTTCTATATCTCTATCTTTTGAATCTCTCCCAATATCTCGTAGAGTCTCTCCCAATGTATCTTTGAATCTCTTTTATTGTCTCTTTGAATCTCTCCCAGTGTCTCTTTGAATCTCTCCCAGTGTATCTTTGAATCTCTCTCAATGTATCTTTGAATCTCTCTCAATGTATCTTTGAATCTCTCCCAGTGTCTCTTTGAATCTCTCCCAGTGTATCTTTGAATCTCTCTCAATGTATCTTTGAATCTCTCTCAATGTATCTTTGAATCTCTCTCAATGTATCTTTGAATCCCTCCCAGTGTGTCTTTGAATCTCTCTCAATGTATCTTTGAATTTCTCTCAATGTATCTTTGAATCCCTCCCAGTGTCTCTTTGAATCTCTCCCAGTGTATCTTTGAATCTCTCTCAATGTATCTTTGAATCTCTCTCAATGTATCTTTGAATCTCTCTCAATGTATCTTTGAATCTCTCCCAGTGTATCTTTGAATCTCTCTCAATGTATCTTTGAATCTTCCCCAGTGTTCCTTTGAATCTCCCCCAGTGGCAATAAACACAGGCACATACAAAACATGAAGAACACCTTCCTAATATTGAGTTGCACTCCCACTTTTGCCCTCAGAACAGCTTCAATTCGTCGGGTCATGGACTCTACAAGGTGTCGAAAGGATTCCACAAGGATGCGGCCAATGTTGACTCCAATGCTTCCCACAGTTGTGTCAAATTGGCTGGATGTCCTTTGGGCGGTGGACCATTCTTGATACACATGGGAAACGGTTGAGCGTGAAAAACCCAGCAGCGTTGCTGTTCTTGACACAAACCGGTGCGCCTGGCACCTACTACCATACCCAGTTCAAAGGCACTCAAATTTGCCCATTGACCCTCTGAATGGCACACATACCAGTGGAGGCTGCTGAGGGGAGGACGGTTCATAATAATGCCTGGAACGGAGCGAATGGAATGGCATTGATGTATTTGATACCATTCCACTTATTACGCTCCAGCTATTAACACGAGCCCGTTCGCCACAATTTAGGTGACCCATACACAATCCATGTCTCTATTGTCTCAAGGCTTAAAAAATCCTTCTTGCCTTCATCTACACTGATTGTTGTTGTTTAAAAAAAAATGTTCTCCCCAATTTTGTGGTATCCAACTGTTTTAGTAGCTACTATCTTGTCTCATCGCTACAACTCCCGTACGGGCTCGGGAGAGACGAAGGTTAAAAGTCATGCATCCTCCGATACACAACCCAACCAAGCCGCACTGCTTCTTAACACAGTGCGCATCCAACCCGGAAGCCAGCCGCACCAATGTGTCGGAGGAAACACCGTGCACCTGGCAACCTTGGTTAGCTTGCACTGCGCCCGGCCCGCCACAGGAGTCGCTGGTGCGCGATGAGACAAGGACATCCCTACCGGCCAAGCCCTCCCTAACCCGGACGATGCTAGGCCAATTGTGCATTGCCCCACGGACCTCCCGGTCGCGGCCGGTTACGACAGAGCCTGGGCGCAAACCCAGAGTCTCTGGGTACCCAGAGTCTCTGGGTACCCAGAGTCTCTTAACCACTGCGCCACCCGGGAGGCCCCATCTACACTGATTGAAGTAGATTTAACAGCTTTCATCTAGATTCCCCTGGTTAGTCTGTCATGGAAAGAGCAGGTGTTCTTAATGTTTTGTATACTCATTGTACAGTATTTAGACATACATTACAAGAGGCATATAAACACATACAGGCGCATATAAGGCACATAGTATAACACATTTAGTATCATGGACCATTTCTCCTCTAAGGACGTTTTCAGGACTTGCTGTGGTCTGTGGTCTCTCTGACCATCACGGCACCTGGGGCCACAGGGCCACCGTCATGTGCTTTTCCTAGAAACGACCATGTGAGGTCCCTCTCACTGTGGCACTGTACTCTCACAAGGCTTGTATTGTCCATAACGAGAGAAAGAGGGAGACATTTAAAGAGAGTGTGGGAGAGAGAGAGATGAAAGGAGAGACAGAAAGAGTGAAAGAGAGGTTGGGTGTGGAAGGAGTAATTGAGAGAGGGAAGGGTAGAGGAAGGAACCATGTTTGGGTAGTTTTTGCATTATGTAGGCAATCACTGACATACCGCTGACTGTAAAATAGGGACCTTGTAGGAGTCTTAAGGGTAAGCAGCAGGAGGCAGGCGGGTAGAGGGGGTTCGATTTATTTACAAAATTGAGCTAATGTTCCAAAGCGATGTTTATCACTGTACATATTTACAAAGTTCAGACTTCAACCTTCAATATTTAAAATAAAAAGCCTTCAATCAGGTCCAAATAAACTGTCTATACCACAAAAGACAGGTGGGATATACCTGACTCGAATGCAGACTTCCTGTTGCGATACCAAAACCGATCTGACAAGAAAATCCCCAAATGGGCGTTTACTGTCAATACTGTACACTTGGTCACTCCTTGGACCATACCGTGTCAAAATGAAACACATTTGAATGTTGGGAGACATTAAATTGGGGAAATAAAACACTTTCAAATTGTGGGAATTTGGAGAGCTCACTACCTATAGGAGACACCTAGTGAAGTAAAGTAGCCTAGTTATAAACCATAACCAATAGATCTTGATTAGAAAAACCTTCCATTCTGGACCATGTTAAACATTTCCTGGCTGCTATAATTTTCAGCATTTTCATGTGGAATATACAAAGCTAGAGTGGCAAATATTTAGGGAGCTTTTCCCAACCATATAGTTACGGCAGCCGTGCACTTAATTCTCTGTTTGCTTGTTTGATGTGGCCTCCACTCAAGTAGCTAACATTGATATTATCTGAGTGCATGAATTCCTATCTAGTTGTGGCTTAGTAAAACACAAAGTTACTAGGGAAGCATTGACATGTTCAAAGCCTAAAATTGTGGATTTAGGATTAGCTGACCCACAGCTAATTAACCCAACCTTTTTCTATGTAAAATATGTAAAATATGGACTGGTCAGGGATCTGTTTTCTCTCTGTGTTTGTCTTTCAGTATGGACGGTCAGACAGCTACCGTGTGGCCACCACGACGGAGAAGGAAGAGAAGGAGTCCCCCAAAAAGGCGGACTCCAAGGCGGACAAGAAGACCAAGGACATGGATGAACTGAAGAAGGAGGTTCCCTTGGTATGTAGTGCATAATTCCTACTTCCTGTTTCCTGTCCATGCACAGTGCCCCAGAGCAGTGTGTCCTGGAATGTTGCTAATTGGAGACCAATTTTAGTCCAAAGTGCTAATCTAAGGAGGAAGGACCCTGGTATAATAAAAGGTTGAGAAACAATATTCTAAAGAGCACCCACTGGGCGGTGGGTAGCCTAGTGGTTAGAGTGTTGGGCCAGTAACCGAAAGGTTGCGAGATTGAATCCCCGAGATTGAATCCCCGAGCTGCTAAGGTAAAAAAAAAAAATCTGTCATTCTGCCCCTGAACAAGGCAGTTAACCCACTGTTCCTAGGCTGTCATTGTAAATAAGAATTTGTTCTTAACTGACTTGCCTCGTTAAATTATTATTTTTTTTAATTATTCAACCAGTGTTCCCAGTGGGCAGTCTTTGTGTATTCTGTTAGCGACAACAAAAAGATAACTTCTCAAATGATTGGACTAAGGATTTTGGTAGCATGTATTCCTGAAAATCTTTTTTATTGGTGGCAGTAAGTGATTCTCATGGGTGTCAAACAAAGGATTTTTTTTTGTGTGAATAGTTTGTGGTTAGAGGCAATGCCAATGTAAACTAATCGTGTTTGAAGAGAATTTACTCTGTTATGAGGTATAACGTGTACGCTGGAAGTCGGGAAGCAAGTACAGGGAGTGCAAATGTAATAATATATCGAACATAGCACAAAACAAGAAACACGAAATGCGTACAGACATGAAACAGAGTCAATAATGCCTGAGGAAAGAACCAAGGGGAGTGACAGATATAGGGGAGGGAATCAGGAAGGTGATGGAGTCCAGGTGAGTGTCATGAGGCGCATGTCACGGTCGTGAGGAGAAACGGACCAAGGCGTGATTGGAGTTCCACATCTTTATTTTAGTGAAACTTAAACAAACCAAGAAACAAACAATGAGCGTGAGGTACCGTAGTGCTACATGCACTCACTCAAAACAATATCCCACAAAGCAGGTGGGAGAAAGGGCTTCCTAAATATGATCCCCAATTAGAGGCAACGATTACCAGCTGCCTCTAATTGGGAACCATGCCAATCAGCAACATAGAAAATAACTGACGGGACTGGACGCCGTGCCTGGACTGGGCATCGGCACAGAGGAAGGCTCCTGCCCTGGAGCGGGACTGGACGCCGTGCCTGGACTGGGCACCGGCACAGAGGAAGGTTCCTGCCCTGGAGCGGGACTGGACGCTGTGCCTGGACTGGGCACCGGCGCCGAGGAAGGCTATGGCCTAGGAGCGGGACTGGTGAGGCACACTGGACACCTGGTGCGTGGAGCTGGCACAGGACATACCGGGTTGGGGAGACGCACTGGCAGCCTGGTGCGTGGAGCCAGCACAGGTGGCACCGGACTGGTGACACGCACTTCAGGGACACGCACTTCAGGGGTCGAGTGCGGGGAGCTGGCACACGACGTACCGGACTGGGAAGGCGCACTGGAGGCCAGATGCATGAAGCCGGCACAGACTTCACCAGACTGCTGACAGGCTCTTCAGGTCGAATGTTGAGCAGAACACACTTGATCAACATCTCTCTCTCTCCCAACTTCTCCATCGTCTCCCTGATGGTCTCTGGCTCTTCAGGGGGAGTACGGGGAGCTGGCACAGATGGCACCGGACTGATGACCCGCTCTTCCACTCTCCACTGCTCTGCCGACCACCCCTTGTGGCCCCCCCAAAAATACATTCCAATCAGCAACATAGAAAATTACTGACTAGAACACCCCCCCCTTACTGACACTACCCCCTCCTCCTTACTGACGCCCGTCTCTAGCCGCCAGACGACGCCGACCAGGAGCCGGCCGGTCGTTTCTACTGAGGCACGGGAGCCTGACGAGCTGGCTGAGGCATGGGGAGCCTGCCGAACCAACTGAGGCTTGAGAACCTGTCGAGCCAGCTGAGGCATGGAAGCCTGATGATCCAGCTGAGGCATCTCCGGTTGCTTCGGCAGCGGCACTTGGATCCGACATCACCAGTTAAACCAAAAATCCCTGTTGCTTTCTCTTAGTTAAGTGTTATTCTATAACGTGTACGTTGGGAGTTGGGAAGCACGTATAACGTGTACGTTGGGAGTTGGGAAGCACGTATAACGTGTACGCTGGGAGTTGGGAAGCACGTATAACGTGTACGCTGGGAGTTGGGAAGCACGTATAACGTGTACGCTGGGAGTTGGGAAGCACGTATAACGTGTACGCTGGGAGTTGGGAAGCACGTATAACGTGTACGCTGGGAGTTGGGAAGCACGTACAGGGAGTGCAACTTTAATAATAAATCGAACATAGTACAAAACAAGAAACACAAGAAGTGTACAGACATGAAACAGAAACAGAGTCAATAACACCTGAGGAAAGAACCAAGGGGAGTGACAGATATAGGGGAGGTAATCAGGAAGGTGATGGAGTCCAGGTGAGTGTCATGAGGTGCAGGTGCACGTAACCATGGTGGCAGGTGTGCGTAATGATGAGACAACTGGCGACGTCGAGCGCCGGAGAGGGGGAGCGGGAGTAAACGTGACATGAGGCATATGGCCGAACCATGAGAATATGAATATCCCTCTGAAAAACAGCCGTAAAATGTCCCCAAGCTCCATTCACTATGTATTTGCAAATATTTCGTTAAAACTAGAGTTTTATTCAATGTTTTTAACTTTTTGCTTTTAGACGGAACACAAGATGTCCATCGAGGAGGTATGCCAGAAGTACGCTACTGATATAGTCCAGGTAAGTTCATCACCTCAAGAGTTTTCTCAAAACCTGTGTTGGGGCTTTTAAAATGAAATATATTGTAACCTCAATGGTAATATCAGTTATCACACAAAATATTTAGCTAGCCAACAACCACATCATAAGGTAGTAAGTACCCTTTTAACAGCAATCCCTCTCCTTCCTCTCTCCCTCTCCCTCCTTTCTCGCCCCCCTCCTCAGGGTCTGACCAACGCTAAGGCCGCTGAGTACCTGGCTCGAGACGGTCCCAACGCCCTCACACCTCCCCCCACCACCCCCGAGTGGGTCAAGTTCTGTCGTCAGCTGTTCGGTGGCTTCTCCATCCTGCTGTGGACTGGCGCTATCCTCTGTTTCTTGGCCTACGCCATCCAAGCCGCCACCGAGGATGAGCCCGCCGGAGACAATGTGAGTGACAGACACACACAAAATGGCCACCATCATCACTTGGCAGGGGATAAAGGGATGCAAGGGTATACATGACCTTTTTGGTTCAGCTTAATGTAGTGTTTCCCAAATGTAGCATTAAGATTCAACTTGTGGGGTTGTGGCTCATTCCTACTTGACACTAAAATATTTGCCAAACTCAATTAAGTGTCTAGTGGTCTACTGTTGATATGAGTCAATGTCCAATGTGTTTCTTAGATCCAGCTATATGCCTCAACCAACCCCAAATGAATGGGAAATATAGGCACTGTCTGAAATGATAAATGGTTAAACAATATTTATGTCTCTCTCTCCTTGCTCTCTCTCTCCAGTTGTACCTGGGTAATACTAAATGAGGCATTTGAATTTCAATGAATTTCAATGAATGTATCAATGATTTATTTCCTATCCTATATATTTCCCTTAATTCAAATAATCCTGCATCCCGTTTACTATTTCAATTCAAGAACTGAATTGGAGTTCATCAGCCATTCTCAATTCAATTCTGAATTGACCTCAACCCTGCATGGCATGTGGTATTTTAGATCCAGCTATATGCTTCAACCAATCCTAAATGAATTTTAAAAAACAATTAAGTTCGATTTTTTTTCCCCCCAGCAAAAAGCAGTGAGAGTTCCTACAATGTTAAATAATGTTCCAATTGAGCCCCAATTTGGTTTTCAGATAACATAGCATGACAACACCTCATGAATGCTGGTCAAATGTTATTTGATAAACATTAGTAGAAGGACATAATGGTTGTAAGAATGTTTGTTAAAATGTTCCAATACTGTTTGTTTTTTACATTGTTTGCTGGGTTCTCTCTCTTCAGTTGTACCTGGGTATCGTTCTCTCGGCTGTGGTCATCATCACCGGCTGTTTCTCCTACTTCCAGGAGGCCAAGAGCTCCAAAATCATGGAGTCCTTCAAGAACATGGTTCCCCAGGTAAACAAACCTCTTCTTTAGTGCATGGCTTGGACTGAAATAAAATACAGTTCTCATTTTGGTTGCTGGTACTGATTATAATTATGTATAGGAGCTCCACAATACTTTTGAGCTAATATTCTATAAAGGGAACAGGCTCTCAAGCAGTAGAACATTTGAGGTGCCAGTACTCAGCTCCGGTGAGCTCCTGCCCAAGTCAAGCACTGCTCTTCGTACGTCCGCGAGCGTTTCAAAATAAATGTACACATACATGTTATTCAATCATTGCACCCACAATGCTCGCACGCCTCAGCGAGCGTCTGCGTGGCCAGGTGCTAAATTAGAAATAGGTTCTATTTGTGACGCTCAACGAGCTGCAAGTCCGGCCTCTCCCATCTCTTCGTTGGTGTTTAGGAGCATATACCCACGTGAGTGATTTGAAAGATAAACTGACATCCACGCTCCAGTCGGTTGTAGTAATGCACCGTAAAGTTGGTTGCCAACCTCCATATAAAGTTCAAAGAAGTAAATAAGAAGCCTGAGGAAGGAGGAGAGATGACAAAACGGTAAACCAAATTCCTTTCTCATCTGTGGATTAATTGTCGGAGGACCTTGTGCATTTCAGGTAAAATAACAACCCAATGATTATATCCCAGGACAAATGAGCTAGCAGCAGCAAGGCTAAATCACTCTAAATGTTTAACGCTTTTCAACCTGTCCCCAAATGAATATAATTGGTTCAGAGTTTGTTTTGATATTTCAACCTGCGTGTCCTGATCGTGTTTGGTGTAGGTGGTACAAAATCAACATGCGGGCGATGACGACACACAGGTGACCTGTTTGGTCAACATGTTAGATCTCCTTACCACCACATATCCTACAATACCACCACCAATACCAATTTGGCCCTCTGGTGATTTGCCGAGTTTTCTGAATCAAAAACAAATAAATCATTTTTTGTTTGTTTTTTGTTGAACATAAAAGAGTGTAAAAACACCAGCAAATCAGCTCTAAGTGATTTAGATGATGGAAATCTGTTCCAAAGTATTCCCACACGTAATATAGAGATATATATGTTATCGTATATACAAATGTAAGCAAGGTTTGACATTTTTACGTTTTAGTCATCTCTTTGGGCTTCTTGCGGTCTACAAATGATTTGTAATTATGCTCCTGACCCTCTGCTCAAGAAGAAAATTGGCCCGCGGCCCTGACCATAGGGCTCAGTGTCTACAATCCTAATTCCAATCCTATTAGTCCCATCATAAGTGTTTTACAAATCTTAACCCCAACTTGTTTTTCCTAGATGACTATGGGTGGGGTAGTTGTGGCAGTGACTCAAAATAACCTGTGACCCTAATCCAGATGTTCCCCCCCCCTCTCAAAACACACATAGCCAACATTGTTGTGGCCATTGTATCCACGGTCAGTTAGGGATTAGTCTGTTCTACATCTTCGCGAGTGAATAGGATGCATGTTGTCATTCAGTGGTGAGTTAGTAGCCACACAGACATTGTCTCATATGATCAGTCTGTATGCAGTTCATTCGTCTTGTCTATCCGCAGTCCGTCTATGGTCATTGTCAATGGTTAGTCGGTTACTTTAGTCTATTATTCATCTGCCAAACACTATGCAATTGCATAGTTATAACATAATACCCATCATTACTGGTTAGTTTATGGTCAGTGATAGTGTGTAGTTTGTCTGCGATCAGTCTGTGGTTGCTAGTGAGTTTTACTGTTGCCCCAGTGTTACACCTGTATTTATAGCCAGCTAATGGTTGGCTTATGGTTCCTGCTTCACCATTGGGGTTCCTCTGTCTGCAGCAAGCGCTGGTGATCCGTGAGGGTGAGAAAATGCAGATCAACGCTGAGGAGGTGGTGGCTGGAGATCTGGTAGAGGTGAAGGGAGGAGACAGGATCCCCGCTGACCTCAGGATCGTCTCTGCTCACGGCTGCAAGGTAAACGCACACACACACACACACACACACACACACACACACACACACACACACACACACACACACACACACACACACACACACACACACACACACACACACACACACACACACACACACACACACACACACACACACACACACCATATGTTTTACTATTGTTGTGGGGACCTAAAATGTATTTACATTTAAAGCCCTATCTCATAACTCTAACTCCTAACCCTAATTCTAACCATGACCCTAATTGTAAACCTAACCCCTAAGCCTAAAATACCCTTTGACCTCGGGGGAGCCCCCCTCCCCCCACACACACACACACACAGCTCACATTAAAATATAGCACACACTCACACAACTACACATTTGACATATAAGCTTTTTAAATTTGTAAACAAGTTCCCTAGATTTTGTCCTTTTCCTATAGGTGGATAACTCCTCCCTGACAGGCGAATCAGAACCCCAGAGCAGGTCACCTGACTGTACCCATGACAACCCCCTGGAGACCCGCAACGTCGCCTTCTTCTCCACCAACTGTGTCGAAGGTACAATCGTGTTGGCAACTGCATCCTCCTCTTCCTCTTGACCCCTTCCCCTTTTCTCGTTGCCATCGCCATAATCCTCATCCTCGCTGTCGTCGTCATAACCGGCATTCCCCCCATCGCTCTACTGTTTTCTCTCTTTCCTTCCCTCCCTTTCTCTTTATCCCCTGAACAGGTAGGAGGGGAACATTGTGGCTGCCATAGCAACAAGGCACCCACCATTTTAACAAGCACCCTACCCAGCGCCCACACACACACTCTGTCTCTCTCTCTCCTGCTCTCTTTACACCCTCTCTTTTCCTCTCGCTTCTTTCAATCCCCAGGTGCCTTTTCCTTCCCATCTGTCCACATCTTTTCATCTTTGCGAACACTTCATCTGGTGTCAATATTACCTCATCCTTTCCCTACGGCTCAGCCGGTCTAGTGGTAGTGTCAATACAGGACGACATACATAAACGGCTACGGTCTAGATTCAATCAGATCCGCGTTAACCCGCGGCAGCCTGCAACGGCATAGCCTATCTCTTTGTTTTTTGTTTAGGCGGCGTCGGAGTTGTAACTGTGTTGGAGCTGTCGAATCCACAAGCGGCCCCATCGTCATACCTGCTGCGGACATTGCCATTGGGCGCTCCGAGGGTCATTAGTAGAAATCCCATGCAGCCGTCTTACATTGTGATCTACACCTGGATTAGTCTGATATAAATCCTTATTATTTTGTTTCATGATTTTTCAATGTGAGTGTCATTATTTCTGTATAGTCTACACTTTCTCCTTGTAAACTTCTGACACGGGTGGGAAGGGTGTGGCTTCGTGACAATGACCACAAGAGCAGCTGCTCACCGATTTTGACAGTTCCAACGCAGTTACACCTCTGACATCATCGCCAAAACAAAAAAACAATAATATGCTATGTTTTTGGTTCCGGCAGGTTAACGCTAATCTGATTGAATCTAGGCCATCGTTGTCTGATGAAGCTAAGGCCTCTGGTTACCTGTAGGCCCCAAATATATTTGACCTAATAGAAAGGTATATGCTGCCCCCATGTGGTCTGGATGGTGTATTGCATAAAAATAAAAACGTCAGTGGTATTTGAGTAAAGAACACTTTAGCAATTCACTATTAGAATTTTCTTTTTGAATGATTACTTCAGGACTATTCATTATAAAGGAGTGTTAAGACAAATTATTCTTAAAAACGTATGATTTAATGGCATCCCGAGTGGCGCAGCGGTCTAAGGCACTGCCGTGACCGGGAGTCCCATAGGGTGGCGCACAATTGCCCCAGCTTCGCCCGGGTTAGGGGAGGGTTTGGCCGGGGGGATTTACTTGGCTCATTGCGCTCTAGCGACTCCTTGTAGCGGGTTGGGCGCCTGCAGGCCTACTCCGGTTGGCGGTTGAACAATGTTTCCTCCGACACATTGGTGGGTCTGGCTTTCGGGTTAAGCGGGCGGGTGTTAAGAAGTGCGGTTTGGCGGGTCATGTTTCGGGGGATGCAGGACTGGACCTTCGCCTGTTGGGGAGTTGCAGGAATGAGACAAGAATGTAAATCATGAAATTGGGGAAGATATGACGGCAACGAAAAAAATGATTACAAAAAAATGTATGATTTGCACTCAAACTCAGTTCTTTACACTGAATGGGGGTAACGCACCATCATTTTACTCGCCATGATACCACAAATGGTATTACAAATATAATATACTGTAACATGTAAGTCAAGTCATCCAACTTCCTTCTCTCGTCCTCACCGTCACCAGGCACGGCGCGTGGCATCGTGGTGTGCACCGGTGACCGTACCGTCATGGGTCGTATCGCCACCCTCACCTCCGGCCTGGTGTCGGGCAAGACCCCCATCGCCAAGGAGATCGAGCACTTCATTCACCTGATCACAGGCGTGGCCGTGTTCCTGGGCATCACCTTCTTCATCCTGGCCGTCTGCCTGGGCTACACCTGGCTGGAGGCCGTCATCTTCCTCATCGGCATCATCGTGGCCAACGTGCCCGAGGGCCTGCTGGCTACGGTCACTGTGAGGGGATATTTTGGTGGATTTTTATGTTGTGTGGTCTCGTGTGATGTGGGTTTGGAAGGGGTAGTTGGGGGTAGTGAGGAGTTGTGTGTGTGTGTGTGTGTGTGTGTGTGTGTGTGTGTGTGTGTGTGTGTGTGTGTGTGTGTGTGTGTGTGTGTGTGTGTGTGTGTACAGACGGACGGACGTGTTTAACTACTCACAAGAATAGTAAACAAACAAACAAACATTTTACCAACTGGGGCTAATGTTATTTCTAGGGGGTTTAGGCTTAAGGGATAGGGTTAGGGTTAGGAGCTAGGGTTCGGTTTTTGGGTTAAGATTAGGGTTAGGTAAAGGGTAAGAGTACGGGTTAGGTTTAGGGTTAGAGGTTAGGGAAAATAGGCTTTTGAATGGGACTGAATTGTGTGTCCCCACAAGGTTAGCTGTACAAAACTGTGTGTGTAGTGAGGAGAGGTGTGTGTGTGAGCAGAGGTGTGTGTGTGTGTGTGTGTGCAGTGAGGAGAGGTCTGTGTGATGTGCGGAGAGGTGTGTTTGTGTGTGTATAGTGAGGAAAGATGTTTATGTGTGTGCAGTGAGGAGCAGTGTGTGTGCAGTGAGGAGAGGTCTGTGTGATGTGCGGAGAGGTGTGTTTGTGTGTGTATAGTGAGGAAAGATGTTTGTGTGTGTGCAGTGAGGAGCAGTGTGTGTGTAGTGAGGAGAGGTGTGTTTGTGTGTGTATAGTGAGGAAAGATGTTTGTGTGTGTGCAGTGAGGAGCAGTGTGTGTGCAGTGAGGAGCAGTGTGTGTGCAGTGAGGAGCAGTGTGTGTGTAGTGAGGAGAGGTGTGTGTGACTGTGTGTCTATTACTCTGTGTTCCATCTCTGTCTGTCTGTCGTTGTCTCTTACTCTGTCTGTCTGTCTGTCTGTCTGTCTGTCTGTCTGTCTGTCTGTCATTGGCTCTTACTCTGTGTGTTCTGTGTTAGTATTTCCCTGTGTCCCGGTATTGTTATGGAATTATGCATCTCTCTATCTGTCTTTTGTGATGGTTGTAGTTGTGTATCGTATCTCTTTTTCTCTTTCTCTCCATAAAAGGCTGCCCATTGTGTTTTGTG
Organism: Oncorhynchus keta; assembly: GCF_023373465.1. Taxonomy (NCBI): domain Eukaryota; kingdom Metazoa; phylum Chordata; class Actinopteri; order Salmoniformes; family Salmonidae; genus Oncorhynchus; species Oncorhynchus keta. The sequence continues at coordinate 37,165,340 of NC_068439.1, forward strand.
TACCTGTATCTTTCTTTTTTCTCTCCTTCCCTCTCTCTCTTTTTCAGGCTGTTTCTTTTTTCTCTCCTTCCCTCTGTGTTTGTCTCTCTTTTTCAGGCTGTCTTTACACCTCGGTCAGTGACACCCCCTGGTTAGTTGTCTTCTATGGCAACTGTTAAGAGAGATTGACATATGCTAGGCTAATGTTAATATCTATGCTAGGCTAATGTTAATATATATGCTAGGCTAATGTTAATATATATGCTAGGCTAATGTTAATATAAATGCTGGGCTAATGTTAATATATATGCTAGGCTAATGTTAATATATATGCTAGGCTAATGTTAATATAAATGCTAGGCTAATGTTAATATAAATGCTAGGCTAAAGTTAATATATATGCTAGGCTAATGTTAATATAAATGCTAGGCTAATGTTAATATAAATGCTGGGCTAATGTTAATATATATGCTGGGCTAATGTTAATATATATGCTAGGCTAATGTTAATATAAATGCTGGGCTAATGTTAATATAAATGCTGGGCTAATGTTAATATATATGCTGCGCTAATGTTAATATATATGCTGCGCTAATGTTAATATATATGCTGGGCTAATGTTAATATATATGCTGGGCTGTTGCCACTCTCACTGCTTGGCTAGTTGCCTGTGTCGGCCATGATATTTTGAAAGTAGCATGATACACCGGCGCCCGCCTTTTTCGCTGCTTTTGCTCTGCTTGGCTTTCCTACGCTTTCTATCTTTCTGCATTGCAGCTCTGGGCTGTGAAATATATTTGAGTATTTTATTTGACTCTAGCGCATTTGAATGTAGTGGAGAGGTGGGGATGTGGACTGACCGGGGTTTACACAACTCCAGGTCTCAAGGGTAGATGTTTAGCTTTCTTGTATTGATTTGTCATGGTTTTACTTATCTGTAGACGCAAGTAAGTTGTTGATTGGTTTGAGGGTCTAGGGCAGGGCTGCCCAATCCTCTTCCTGGAGATCTACTGTCCTGTGGGTTTTCAGTCCAAACCTAATTTAGCGTATCTCATTCAGCTAGTGAAGGTCTTGTTGAGCAGCTAATTAGTAGAATCAGGTGTGTTACATTAGGGTTGGACTGAAAACCCACAGGACGGTAGATCTCCAGGAAGAGGGTTGGACTGAAAATCCACAGGACTGTAGATCTCCAGGAAGAGGGTTGGACTGAAAACCCACAGGACGGTAGATCTCCAGGAAGAGGGGTGATATGAAAACCCACAGGACTGTAGATCTCTAGGAAGAGGGTTGGACTGAAAACCCACAGGAAGTAGATCTTAAAAAAAAAAAAAATCACCTTTATTTAACCAGGTAGGCTAGTTGAGAACAAGTTCTCATTTGCAACTGCGACCTGGCCAAGATAAAGCATAGCAGTGTGAACAGACAACACAGGAAGAGGGTTGGGCAGCCCTGGTATAGGGCATCCACCCCTGGAGTTGTGCACCCCGTGACTTTACTTTTCTGACTTGGTACTAATATTTTATTTTATTCTCTCCAATTCTCTCTCTCCTACTTTGTCACCCTGTCTTCTTTTCCCAATCTCTCTCTCTCTTTGTCTCTCTCTCTCTCTCTCTCCTTTTCCCTTCTTCTTCTTCTTCTTCTTCTTCTTCTTCTTCTTCTTCTTCTTCTTCTTCTCTCTCGCTCTCTCTCTCTCTCAGGTGTGTCTGACCCTGACCGCTAAGCGTATGGCTCGTAAGAACTGCCTGGTGAAGAACCTTGAGGCTGTGGAGACCCTGGGCTCCACCTCCACCATCTGCTCTGATAAGACTGGTACCCTGACCCAGAACAGGATGACCGTGGCCCACATGTGGTTCGACAACCAGATCCACGAGGCCGACACCACAGAGGACCAGTCTGGTAAGAGAGAGGGGTTTAAGTTCACTGAACTCATTTATGTCCTTACTATATAATAGCAAAGTAAATATATCTTGGCTTTGCATATCGTGATCACAGTTATTGAGATGGTTGCAACGATTAAGGTGATTTAGATAGTCTTGTATATTGATTGTTCCCTCCTTGGAACTGACTGGAATTAGATATAATTTTGCAAACCAGCATAATGTTTGGCCTGCTGGCCTGATGAGGCACCCGAGCCAGAAGTTTTAGACCACTGTGTTAGTGAATAACTAGGCCATCAAAGATTGGCCTTATGTTGTTTGTAACGTCTTGTACCAAAGGCTTTGCATTTTTAATGATAGTAAGTTTACTTATGCAGGCCTTGATGAAGGCTTCAAGGCTGCCTGTGGGCACATGAACGCAACAACAATGTGTCTGTCACTAAGAACCCCCCTTCTCCCCAGGCGCCTCCTTCGACAAGAGCTCGGAGACGTGGTTGGCGCTGGCGCGGGTGGCGGCCCTGTGTAACCGGGCGCAGTTCAAGGCAGCTCAAGACCAGCTGCCCATCCTGAAGAGGGACGTGGCGGGTGACGCCTCCGAGTCCGCGCTGCTGAAATGTATCGAGCTGTCCTGCGGCAGCGTCAGACAGATGAGGGAGAAGAACAAGAAGGTGGCCGAGATCCCCTTCAACTCCACCAACAAGTACCAGGTGAGTGAGCAACATGGAGCACGAGCGTACACCCTGGATCCTGTAGGTGTCAAACATCTCATAGTGGAAGTGCTGATCTAGGAACAGATTCCACCTATCTATGTGATCTTATTCATTGTGGTATAAAGGGCTAAACTGATCCTGAATAAGCTTGATACATGCGGCCCCAGTTCTAGAGGTGGGTCTGAATTGGGTCTGGGTTAGGGTTGAGGGTTAGGGTTTAGCCGGGGTGTAGACATTAACCTAGGTTAAGGGAAAACAAGGGTTTGTATAAGAGGCTGAACACAAGTGTGTGATTGTGCCTCCTCCTCCTCCTCCACCCCCCACCACCAACCACCAGCTCTCTGTGCATGAGACGGAGGATGAGAACGACAACCGCTACCTGCTGGTGATGAAGGGAGCGCCAGAGAGGATTCTGGACCGCTGCTCCACCATCTTGATCCAGGGCAAGGAGCAGCCCATGGAGGAGGAGATGAAGGAGGCCTTCCAGAACGCCTACATGGAGCTGGGAGGACTGGGAGAGAGAGTACTCGGTGAGAGAGAGGGTGGGACAGATGAGCAGAGAGTAAGAAATGGGAACCTAAAGAGGCATTTCAGAGCGCATATACGAATAATAATACCAATCTAATACTGTCCCTCCCCAGGTTTCTGCCACCTGTTAATGCCTGAGGACCAGTACCCCAAGGGCTTTGCCTTTGACTGTGACGATGTCAACTTCACCACAGAGAACCTGTGCTTCGTGGGCCTCATGTCCATGATTGACCCTCCTCGTGCCGCCGTGCCTGACGCCGTGGGTAAATGTCGCTCCGCTGGCATCAAAGTCATCATGGTGACCGGCGATCATCCAATCACAGCCAAGGCTATCGCTAAGGGCGTGGGCATCATCTCCGAGGGCAATGAGACAGTGGAGGACATCGCCTCCCGTCTCAATATCCCCGTCAGCCAGGTCAACCCCAGGTAAGAGATATGAGGACGGAGTGTGTATGGGTGTGTACCAACACATACTGTATGGAATATGTCTCTTTCACACAAGTCAGTCACTCTTTCACACAGTCAGTCACTCCGTCAGTCAGTCACTCCGTCAGTCCGACTGTCTGTCTGTCTGTCTGTCTGTCTGTCTGTCTGTCTGTCTGTCTGTCTGTCTGTCTGTCTGTCTGACTAGCAAACATACGCTCACTCACTGTCTTCCTGCGTGTGTGTTTTCCAGGGATGCCAAGGCGTGTGTGATCCACGGAACAGACTTGAAGGATCTGTCTCAGGATCAGATGGATGAGATCCTGAGGAACCACACTGAGATTGTGTTCGCCAGGACCTCCCCCCAGCAGAAACTCATCATCGTGGAGGGTTGCCAGAGACAGGTGAGGCACACACACACACACGCACACGCACATGCACGCACACACACACACACACACACACACGAACACACACGCACGCACACACGCACACACACACACACACACACACACACACACACACACACACACACACACACACACACACACACTTCCTACATATTCTGTTAGACAGTAGTAGATAAAGAGGAGGCTTTTCACAATATTCACTACCCCCCCTCCCCCTCCCTGCCTCTCAGGGTGCCATTGTGGCTGTGACTGGTGATGGTGTGAATGACTCTCCCGCCCTGAAGAAGGCTGACATCGGTGTCGCCATGGGGATCTCCGGCTCAGACGTGTCCAAACAGGCCGCTGACATGATTCTGCTGGACGACAACTTTGCCTCTATCGTCACCGGAGTGGAAGAGGGTGAGAGAGAGGGAGGGAGGGAAGGAGTGAGGGAAGAAGAAAGGGAGGGAGGGTAAAAAGTGGATATTAGCAGGGAGGAAAAAGGGTAGGGGCGGATAGAGGTATACATATGTTGAATCTTAATTAGATCACCCTGTGGCAGGAGAACTTTCATGCAATACAGGAAATGTAAAACTTGTAATGTATTTGAGGTTTTCAAAAGGCTTTCAAAAGAGGTTTTACATTTCAGACTTGATTTTCCCTTACGAAAAATGTATCATCCAATACAAAATGTTTTATGTTTTCCTGTTACTGCAGGATTATTTTCCTGCCGTATCAAACTGGCTCAAATTAAGATCATACATCTGTAGGGAGGAAGAAAACGAAGGAGAGAAAGAGGGTGGTATGAATGACAGGTAGGATGGAGAGAGTTTTAAAAGGTCAGCGAGAGGAGAGGAAGGAGGGGTAATGGAATATTGGGAGACAAACGAAAAGGTGCTGGTTAGAAAGATAACTTATCTGTAATATGAGCCCGTTGTTTGAAAATAAAATACATAATGATGTCGTCCTGGGGTAGCCTATACAAGCCCTTTCTCTTGTGTCCCTCCAGGCCGTCTGATCTTTGACAACCTGAAGAAGTCCATTGCCTACACCCTGACCAGTAACATCCCTGAGATCACCCCCTTCCTCTTCTTCATCCTGGTCAACATCCCACTCCCCTTAGGGACCATCACCATCCTCTGTATCGACCTGGGAACCGACATGGTGAGACACACACACACACACACACATACACACACACGCAGACATGCATGGCTCACGAACACACAGGCAAATTGTAGTTTGTTCAATTCATACACTATGAAGATTAAAAATACAATTTGAAATTAAGGTCGTCTTATCCAAGTGTGTGGTTTGTGTGGTTTGGTCTGTTGTCCTTTGCACCACAATGTGAGGCAGTGTATTGATATCCACTGTCTTCTCCGAACCCTAATTTATGTCTACAGGTGCCAGCGATCTCTCTGGCCTACGAGGCAGCAGAGAGTGACATCATGAAGAGACAGCCCAGGAACCCAGCCCGGGACAAACTGGTTAACGAGAGGCTGATCAGTATCGCCTACGGACAGATTGGTGGGTCTTTAAAAGTCTATCTCTGTGTTCAGGTCGTCAGTCTGTGTTAGATTGATTCCCGGCCTAATTCTAATTCTATGGGCATAGTAGATAAAGCTAACACATCTTCCTCTCCTCCCTCTGTCTCTGTAGGGATGATCCAGGCTCTGGGAGGGTTCTTCTCCTATTTTGTGATCCTGGCGGAGAACGGTTTCCTTCCCTCTTTATTGGTGGGCATCAGGCTAAACTGGGACGACCGTTCGAACAACGACCTAGAGGACAGCTACGGACAGCAATGGGTATGCTAGATTGCCTCTTTTTCCTCCGTTTTCATGTTTTTTTCCCTTCCAGTTTCTTTCTTTTTCTCTTTTTTCTTTGCTCGCTCGTCTTTACTCACTCACTTTTACCACTCTTTCATCTTATTTTCTTTCATCCAGTCCTTATTAGTCTTATAAAATGAATTGCTTTCTTAGTCATCGCCACCACTTTCCACTTAGTCATCACCACCACTTTCCACTTAGTCATCACCACCACTTTCCACTTAGTCATCACCGCCACTTTCCACTTAGTCATCACCACCACTTTCCACTTAGTCATCACCACCACTTTCCACTTAGTCATCACCACCACTTTCCACTTAGTCATCACCACCACTTTCCACTTAGTCATCACCACCACTTTCCACTTAGTCATCACCACCACTTTCCACTTAGTCATCACCACCACTTTCCACTTAGTCATCACCACCACTTTCCACTTAGTCATCGCCACCACTTTCCACTTAGTCATCGCCACCACTTTCCACTTAGTCATCGCCACCACTTTCCACTTTGTCATCTCTACCTCTGCTCTCGTTCACTCTTTAACTCTCCTCCGTTGTGATTTTCTCTCCCTCCCATGCCAGACCTATGAACAGAGGAAGATAGTGGAGTACACCTGTCACACAGCCTTCTTCGTCAGTATTGTGGTGGTGCAGTGGGCTGATGTCATCATCTGCAAGACCAGGCGCAACTCTGTCTTCCAGCAGGGCATGAGGTCAGAACCCTTTATCTTTGCGCCCGTCATCTAATGACACATACTTTAGCATGACTAAATAACAGACCTCTTCTTTTCTCCATTTAGGTAAACCATGTGTTTTGTAGGGTTATGAAGCCCCTCTATGTTATGTCTCTCATAGCTAGGATAAATGTTGAGATTAATTGTTTGTTTGTTTACAGGAATAAGATCCTGATATTTGGGCTGTTTGAGGAGACAGCTCTGGCTGCTTTCCTGTCCTACACCCCAGGCATGGACGTGGCTCTCAGGATGTACCCCCTCAAGTCAGTATTGTACACCAGCCTCTCTGCCCTCATTCCCACACAGCAACAGCGCCCTCTACTGAGTGATGTTTATATAGCAGTTACTTAACAGTAATGTACCAATGTGTGGACTGGAGATTATTTCAATCCATGAATGGGGGGGTCCTCTTTAACATTTAAGGACAATTATTAATTCAACTGAATGAAACTCTGTCTGTAACTAAAACGTGTATTTTTCTTCTATGTTCTCTCCACCCGTCTCTTTCTCTCTCAGGCCCAGCTGGTGGTTCTGTGCGTTCCCGTACAGTTTCCTCATCTTCGTTTACGATGAGATCCGAAAACTCATCCTGCGTCGGAACCCCGGAGGTACTACTCTCTCACAAACACACTTAGTGTACTCACACAAATCGATAGCACAATGTACTACAGTACCCATAATATAATTTACTAAGATAGAACCAGATATATTTTACAGAGCATTGTGGGTACTGTTGTACATCATGCTACAAAATCCTACATGCACAAACCCATGCAAACTCACATACAAACATGTAGAAAAGACATGCACGTTTGCATACACTAAACCAGGGTTCTCCAACCCTGTTCCGGGAGAGCTACCCTCCTGTAGGTTTTCGCTCCAACCCCAGTTGTAACTACACTGATTCAGTTTATCAACCAGCTAATTATTGGAATCGGGTGTGCTAGATTAGGTTTGGAGCAAAAACCTATTGGACGGTGCTCTCCAAGAACAGGATTGTAGAGCCCTGCACTAAAACCATCTTAGGGGAATTCAAGTTTCCTTTGATACAAATGTTTTCTATTTCAATTTTTAAAATAATTTCTTTCTTTCTCTCTGTTCCCTTTCTCTCCAGGCTGGGTGGAAAAAGAGACATACTATTAAATGATCAAACCATTCTTCTCTCCCCCTTCCTCCCCTAAAATGCATTCCCCTCTTCCTCTCCTCCCTACCCATCCCTCTAATCACCTACCAACCACACGAGAAACCACATCTGAAAACTCCTCCGTTCCCCATATCCTGTATGTTCCTCCAACATCGCCTTGAGGAACAAAGAACCAACTACAGTGAAGGAGAGGAACGGGATGATCACGCCAAATCCCTGCGCCCCTCTCTGTCTCGCTGACTTTTTTTTCTACCCGAAGACCACAGCATAGTCAATACTGTTTACTATACTGTTATAATAACACTGTTCATAAATGTGCTAATACACTGTAATGTACAAAATGCCGGTGTCACTCGTCTCTATCAATAACAAAATGGCGGCTGCATCTAGATCCCCCGGTGAGCGCTGTGGCGTCGTTGTCACCCGTTCTACCCTGACGTCCCCTCTTGACACACTCCTTCCACCAATCTTCGACTTAACGTTCCCCTGCCGCCACTCCCGTAAACACGGAACACTCCCTCCCTCTATAGGGGGGAAAAATGTCCCTCCTCCTTCCTGTTCCCCTCCCCTCCCTCTTCCTCCTGTTTTGCCAATGTTGTTGTTTTATATTAGAAGACTGCGTGTTTTTTTTAAACAATAGTTTGTAACATTTCTGTGTTTCTTTTTTTTAATGCTAGCAGCGGCTCTGAGAGCTACTTGTCTGTGAGAACTGTGCGACCTCCCCTGTCCTTGTAAACTTCCCCCCCCCTCACTCCCACCCAACTCACCCCTGTTGAAAAAAATATAACATTCTTTCTGTGTCCTAGGAGAAAGAGATTTCTCTCCAATTTCATTATTTAAATAAGTGAAAAATGGAATTAAGCATTGTACCGTACATGCAAAACAGCAGCAAAACAATTTATAAAAAACAAGGATCCCCCCTTGTTTTCCAGTTTGGTCTCAGTTAGTTTTTTAGTATGTGGGGTTTGGCAGAGAAAGATATGACTGTAAATACATCTTTCATACTGTCAATGCTCCTGATACCACTTTAAGGCAGACAGAATGTCTCGACTTACATACCAGGGGGATTGAAGGCTTGTCTGCAATGAGGTGCGTTGGGAGCGCCGATAGTGAGTGAGCAACACTTCTTACTACACTTATTTTCACACAGCACACAATTATGCTGCTCTACCCACTCACTCATCGTGGTTGGGCAAATCAAATGAAAAAGAATACAAAAAGGCCATAAAGAAAAATAAAATCATGGAAATATGCTAATGAATAATATAGGTATCCAGTCACCACCTCTGCAGAATTCATCTGGGCATAAATGATGATGCTCACATCCTCTGATACACTGCTAGTGCAATGAAAGCCATATAAGTCCCGAGGAAAATATACACAAGTCCTGAAAACACACACACACACATATATATATATTTGTGAATATTAAGTCCTTCGATATATCGATATATGAAAGTCCTGAAAACACAAAGTGAACACTTTTGAAAAATAAATTTAAATTCTAACAACATACTTTGCAATATACTACGCGAGATGAATACTTAATGAACCATGGAAGGTCAAGAGGTTGATTCTAGCATGTTCAATAATGAGTTCCTCACACAACTCCGTCATACTTCCCTTTACCTGAATGGGTATCGGAAGGTCCCATGATATCGTAGACCCAACACATCATTTGAAACAGACATTTATTTGTATTCATAAACCAGTAATCATAATCACCTATTGTGGTTGAGATTTATTACCTTAATGTTTATTTAAAAATTATATTTGAACATGTATGTCTTATAATGTAAGCCTTAGGGCAGTGTTGGGGGCCTGCATTTCTGAAGGTTTTAACTGTTTATCTCATAGGTTTACGGCGAATGGTGTGTGCGTGTTTGTTTGCTCTAGTAATGGGCCTCTGACCATGTGTGTGTGTGTGTGTGTGTGTGTGTGTGTGTGTGTGTGTGTGAGAGAGAGGAGGAGAGTTTGTGTTTCATGAATACTATTACAGGGCTGAGGGAGCCAATGATGGCTTGCCCATTTGTCGCACACAAATACACACACACACACACACACACACACACACACACACACACACACACACACACACACACACACACACACACACACACACACACACACACACACACACACCTATATCCTGGGGATATAGGTCACCCCATTTGCACTGGATCCAGCTTTCTAGACCTTCTCTCTCATGAGACAGTCTTCTGATCTCTCTTCATTGTCTGTCAATTACTAGAAACCAGTTTCACCTAAATGGGGCACATATAACCCTTCATTGTTGCAGCACATAAATGACTAAAGCAGCTCCTGGAGCCTTTGTGAGCCTCTGAAATGCACAACACATCTTTAAATGTCGAGCTCATACTATTTCTTCATATTAAACACAAGTCACAAACACAAACAGTAGCATCTGCTTCTTAGCATAGAAAAACATACCTTGAAGCTAGCTACTGTACCTCTAGCACAGCACAAATATGTCTGCTCATTATGATGCGCGCACACACACACACGAACACACACACACACACACACACACACACACACACACACACACACACACACACACACACACACACACACACACACACACACACACACACACACACACACACACACACACTCTCTTTGTCAGCCGTCCTCTCCCCTCCACTCTGTAATCTCCCCGCACCGTGCCCCCCTCTCTCGCGCTCCACTGTTCTGTGTGATAGAATATCGATCGCTCGTCTCAGCGCGTCATTGAGGGGGGAGAAGGGAGGGTATGGTCAGACATGCTCCAAGGTTGTTTCCTTGGCAACAGGAGGATGGGTCAGAGGGTTGCCATGGCTCCTAGGTCGTCGGGGTCAGGTGGTGGGGGAGGGGTCAGTGGGTTGGCCAAATCTGTTTGGGTGTCGCTTAATGGGTAAGGGGGTTGGGGGTGGGGAGAGCTCCTGCAATAATGGAGTGTCAGTAATGAATGTGTGGATACAGGGTGTGACATCGTCATATACATTTTACAGGCCTTTCTTTCACACAAACACAAACACAAAAACACACACAAACACACACACAGGAAAATATAAACAGGACATGTGAGCCAGTTTGCTCCAGCAGGAAAATAATCCTGCATCCACAGAATATGTGAATTACTATGTGGATTATAATGAATGGCCCTTTTTGTAGGGGTTGATTCATTTTTTTGTCAGGGAAAATCAAATCCGAAATTTACAAGTGAAAATTACAAACTTCAGAAGCTTTTTTAAACCTCAAATACACAATCATTTGTAATTTCCCTGCATTGCAGGAAAGTTGTCCTGCAACAGGTTGATCAAATTTAGATCCTACATCTGTATATAGTCAGCATATTTTACAGGTGTAAACCATATAACGAGAAAAGACAATAGCCACATGATTTACAGTAAATGCGTCTAGAGCAAGCACCTGAACAGTGTACAAATATATATATATTTTAATTCACAGTGTAGTAATATAACTTTATTTACGTGCACCGACTGAAAAAAAAAATACAACTTTAGATATATATAAAAAAAAATGTTTTAAGCACAAGCTTCTGGGAAAGGACCATTTTCAGTGACATAAAGAAAATGTATCCTCGGGTAAGGAGCTGGCTAATGAATTATAATCTATATAAATGAAAAATGAAGTCACACATACCTCTCCTTGCTGTGGATTTTGGCTAAAGAGCCTTCACCAGGGTGTTAGGACCGTTTTTAGACATAAAGGTCCAAGTTCACGGTCTTCACTGTGACTTCTTCCATTTATGAGGGATGATCCTGCTTTGTTCTATAGTGAGCACAGCACACTGCAAAATGGGATCCAAGTAAGGGTAAAAGCACAGTTTGGGGATGGGAAAGAGACATGAGTCAACAGGAGAGAGATCAAATGTGGATACTCAAAGTGGTTCAATCCTGACGTGAGATAAGGGTGTGCAACACTTTTAGTTTTATGTAGGTTTACAAAATCAGGATCGTAGGTGGTCTGATGAGTAAGACAGGAACCCATCATTTGGACAGTAGGTATAAAAGGAATTGGGGCTGCTGTGGGATCATGTTTTAAAAAAAATATTTGTAAATATTTTTTATTTAACCTTTATTTAACTAGGCAAGTCAGTTAAGAACAAATTCTTATTTACAATGATGGCCTACCCCGGCCAAACCCGGACGACGCTGGGTCATTTGTGCGCCGCCCTATGAGACTCCCAATCACGGCCGGATGTGACACAGCCTGTATTCGAAGCAGGGACTGTAGTGACGCCTCTTGCACTGAGATGCAGTGCCCTAGACCTCTAACATGGTGAAACACATGATTACCTATCCATAGCTGCACAGTTAGTGTCCAAATCAGAATAATGACCCCGAGGATGTACAATAATTATTTCAACTTGTTGTCTCTCTAAAGCTCAGACCATAGACTAACATAACATATAATAGACACAGCAGACACAGCAGAGTTTAGGTTTTAGCATTGTTCTCTGAAAAGCTCTCTGAAAATGTATTCAAATCATGTAAACTGCAACAGGCAGAAAGAACCCTGGACAGCTATATTTTCTTGGATGACATTTAAGATTGAAGAGCACTTTTTGTAGACTTTTGACGGACAGGATAAATAAAAGCACTCACTATTGCTGGCAGCCGTGTTGGGTAACTGAACCTATGAGATAGGAAGATAGAGAGAGATAATCCAATCCATGCATGAGGAAATGACAATGAATCTATTGTCATACAAATAAACCCCAAACCCATTGCAATTCATGACTAGGAACTTATTCATTAAAAAAAATAAGAATAAGAACAGGTAATAAGTCATGAAAAGTGTCAAGTTTCTCCAGCATCCTAATGATCACGATGCCAAGCATCTACTAAACTCTTGGATTCATCCAGTCAGATTGCAGAGTGGGTCTGCAGCCAGAAGATGGCACTGGCAGTATGACTCCCATGACTCCTCTTGTTTTGAGACGCCTAGTAAGAAGTCTGTCTGAACATCACCTGTACATTCTCAGTCCCCCCCCCCCAAAGAAAAGGACAGCACTTCACATTATTCATTGTTCCAGGGTAATAACAGAGAAGTCCTTGACACAACTACATCGTAACAGGGGAAAATACAGGGAGTTATATAGTAGGAAACGAATGACTGGTAACTATGTTTTTCCCCAGAAAATAGACTAATGTTGGCTATAAGCGCAGCATAATTGCTCTGCAATCATTGTACAAATATTGACTTATTACAGAGAAATTATACAAGGTATTCCTCTGAGTGACTTATTATAAGGCCCTACATTTTGATATACAAACTTGAATCCGGTAAGAAATACATTCTAATAGCTTCTCCGCAAATCAGGCAACCAAGACAGAAACGTAATAAGATGAACAGGTCTAAAGTAAGGTTATTTGAGCTGTGAAAGCAACAAAGAAAGTATATATATATTTTTATAAATAAACATATTAACGTGGCATAGCCTACCCAACAAAAGCCATCATTAATTCATTGGTTGTGTTCCCCTGCTCAGATGTTGCATGCATCAACCAATGGTTGCGTGCCAAGTCATCGATTGACAGATTATTAAAGCATACGCGTCAGCAACGCCTGGGCAGAGGATCGTGCCCAATATCTGCATTGAAAACAATGGGCGCGTTTCCTTTGCCCAGGCGTTGCTGACGCCTGCCAGATCTTACAACGCCTGGATAGGTATTTTGCGTGTCAGCTAACCACATCATGTTATGGCAATCTGGTCGCCCGATGGCACAATCGATGACCTGGCACGTAACCATAGGTTGATGCATGCGAAGTCTGAGCAGGGGAACGTGGCCAATACCAGGCTGGTTGCTCCAGATATAACATATATTTAAATGTCTTGAGCATGCAGAGATTCTCTTAACTTTTGCAAGGTGAACGACTGCTACTAGTTCGTTCGTCGTGGGCCAAAATGTCTTCATTTTACAAAATGCGAAGAAAGAATGTTGCCACACGTTTAGCGTTCTTTGTGTTCTGGTCATGACAGTTATCGTGTTTGCCAAATGAACCACCAGATATTTAAAAAGATTTCCCCCCCGAGGCTATCGCAGGCAATCTGCTCTAACAAAGGCTTGGTTTCCCCCTCAATTTACACAACTGACCTTAGGGATACATTTCAACTTCTCTCTCATTTGTGATGGTAGTCCGATTTCCTATGTCTCCATTTTAAATTGTGTGCCGTATTTCTGTCTCCAGGTAAGCTCCTAATCAGGCAATCACAGGTGTAGTCTTCTTCTTCTGCTGGTTTTCCAGCAGACTAGACACTTTATGTATTGCTGCCTTCACTGTTTGGAAAGTGAATTACAAATTGGTTGACAAAAAAGGGAAATTATACCACCATCTAACCCTATATACAGTGGGGCAAAAAAAGTATTTAGTCAGCCACCAATTGTGCAAGTTCTCCCACTTAAAAAGATGAGAGAGGCCTGTAATTTTCATCATAGGTACACTTCAACTATGAAAGACAAAATGAGAAAAAGAAATCCAGAAAATCACATTGTAGGATTTTTAATGAATGTATTTGCAAATTATGGTGGAAAATAAGTATTTGGTCAATAACAAAAGTTTATCTCAATACTTTGTTATATACCTTTTGTTGGCAATGACAGAGGTCAAACGTTTTCTGTAAGTCTTCATAAGGTTTTCACACACCGTTGCTGGTATTTTGGCCCATTCCTCCATTCAGATCTCCTGTAGAGCAGTAGGGTGCTTGTTTTGGGGCTGTTGCTGGGCAACACAGACTTTCAACTCCGTCCAAAGATTTTCTATGGGGTTGAGATCTGGTGACTGGCTAGGCCACTCCAGGACCTTGAAATGCTTCTTACGAAGCCACTCCTTCGTTGCCCGGGCGGTCTGTTTGGGATCATTGTCATGCTGAAAGACCCAGCCACGTTTCATCTTCAATGCCCTTGCTGATAGAAGGTTTTCACTCAAAATCTCACGATACATAGCCCCATTCATTCTTTCCTTTACACGAATCAGTCGTCCTGGTCCCTTTGCAGAGAAACAGCCCCCAAGCATGATATTTCCACCCCCCATGCTTCACAGTAGGTATGGTGTTCTTTGGATGCAACTCAGCATTCTTTGTCCTCCAAACACGACGAATTGAGTTTTTACCAAAAAGTTATATTTTGGTTTCATCTGACCATATGACATTCTCCCAATCTTCTTCTGGATCATCCAAATGCTCTCTAGCAAACTTCAGACGGGCCTGGACATGTACTGGCTTAAGCGGGGGGACACGTCTGGCACTGCAGGATTTGAGTCCCTGGCGGCGTAGTGTGTTACTGATGGTAGGTTTTGTTACTTTGGTCCCAGCTCTCTGCAGGTCATTCACTAGGTCCCCCCGTGTGGTTCTGGGATTTTTGCTCACCGTTCTTGTGATCATTTTAACCCCACGGAGTGAGATCTTGCGTGGAGCCCCAGATTGAGGGAGATTATCAGTGGTCTTGTATGTCTTCCATTTCCTAATAATTGCTCCCACAGTTGATTTCTTCAAACCAAGCTGCTTACCTATTGCAGATTCAGTCTTCCCAGCCTGGTGCAGGTCTACAATTTCGTTTCTGGTGTCCTTTGACAGCTCTTTGGTCTTGGCCATAGTGGAGTTTGGAGTGTGACTGTTTGAGGTTGTGGACAGGTGTCTTTTATACTGATAACAAGTTCAAACAGGTGCCATTAATACAGGTAACGAGTGGAGGACAGAGGAGCCTCTTAAAGAAGACGTTACAGGTCTGTGAGAGCCAGAAACCTTGCTTGTTTGTAGGTGACCAAATACTTATTTTCCACCATAATTTGCAAAAAAATTCATTAAAAATCCTAGTTGAAGTGTACCTATGATGAAAATTACAGGCCTCTCTCATATTTTTAAGTGGGAGAACTTGCACAATTCGTGGCTGACTAAATACTTTTTTCCCCCACTGTATATAGGTTAGATGGTGGTATATATATATAGGGTTAGATGGTGGTATATATATATATATATTACAAACTGTAATATCTTATGTTTCACTGAGTCATGGCTGAACGATAACATTAAGAACATACAGCTGGCGGGATATACTCTCTATCGGCTGGATAGAACAGCAGCCTCTGGTAAGACACGGTGCGGGGGTCTATGCATATTTGTAAACAATAGCTGGTGCACGATATCTAAGGAAGTCTCAAGGTTTTGCTTGCCTGAGGTAGAGTATATCATGATAAGCTGTAGACCACACTATCTACCTAGAGAGTTTTCATCTGTATTTTTCGTAGATGTCTACATACCACCACAGACCGAGGCTGGCACTTAAACCTCCAAAAACAAACAGGAAAACACTCATCCAGAGGTGGCACTCCTAGTGGCCGGAGACTTTAATGCGGGGAAACTTAAATCAGTTTTAGCTCATTTCTATGAGCCTGTTAAATGTGCAACCAGAGGGGAGAAAATTATAGACCGCCTTTACTCCACACACAGAGAGGCGTACAAAGCTCTCCCTCGCCCTCAATTTGGCAATCTGACCATAATTCTATTCTCCTGATTCCTGCTTACAAGCAAAAAATGAATGCAGGAAGCACCAGTGACTCGGTCTATAATAAAGTGGTCAGATGAAACAGATGCTAAACTACAGGACTGTTTTGCTAGCACAGACTGGAATATGTTCCGGGATTCTTCCAAAGGCATTGAGGAGTACACCACATCAGTCACTGGCTTTATCAATAAGTGCATCGAGGACATCGTCCCCACAGTGACTGTATGTACAGTACATACCAAGACCAGAAGCAATGGATTACAGGCAACATTCGCACTGAGCTCAAGGGTAGAGCTGCCGCATTCAAGGAGCCGGAAGCTTATAAGAAATCCCGCTATGCCCTCTGACAAACCATCAAACAGACAAAGCGTCAATACAGGACTTAGATCGAATCGTACTACACCGGGTCCGACGATTGTCGGATGTGGCAGGGCTTGCAAACTATTACAGACTAGAAAAATAAAAACACGGCCGATAGCTGCCCAGTGACATGAGCCTACCAGATGAGCTAAGTAACTTCTATGCTCACTTCGAGGCAAGTAACACTGAAACATGCATGAGCGCATCAGTTGTTCCAGACGACTGTGTGATCATGCTCTCCGCAGCCGATGTGAGTAAGACCTTTAAACAGGTTAACATTTACAAGGCCGCAGGGCCAGGCAGATTACCAGGACGTGTACTCCGATCATGTGCTGACCAACTGGCAGGTGTCTTTACTGACATTTTCTACTTCCTGTCTGAGTCTGTAATACCAATATGTTTCAAGCAGACTACCATAGTCCCTGTGCCCAAGAACACGAAGGTAACCTGCCTAAATGACTACCAGACTCACGTATGTAGCCATGAAATGCTTTGAAAGGCTGGTCATGGCTCACATCAACACCATTATACCAGAAACCCTAGACCCATTGCAATTTGCATATCTCCACAACAGATCCACAGATGATGCAATCTCTATTGCATTCCACCCTGCCCTTTCCCACTTGGACAAAAGGAACACCTATTTTTTCTTAAAACTGCATTGTTGGTTGAGAGCTTGTAAGTAAGCATTTCACTGTTGTATTCGGTGCGTGTGACAAATAAAATTTGATTTGATTTAATCTAACCCTATGTACTGTAAATATACCACCATCTAACCCTATTTACTGTATATATATATACCACCACCTAACCCTATGTACTGTAAATATACCACCATCTAACCCTATTTACTGTATATATATACCACCATCTAACCCTATTTACTGTATATATACCACCATCTAACCCTATGTACTGTAAATATACCACCATCTAACCCTATTTACTGTATATATATATACCACCATCTAACCCTATTTACTGTATATATACCACCATCTAACCCTATGTACTGTAAATATACCACCATCTAACCCTATTTACTGTAAATATACCACCATCTAACCCTATTTACTGTATATATACCACCATCTAACCCTATGTACTGTAAATATACCACCATCTAACCCTATTTACTGTAAATATACCACCATCTAACCCTATGTACTGTATATATACCACGATCTAACCCTATTTACTGTATATATACCACGATCTAACCCTATTTACTGTATATATACCACCATCTAACCCTATTTACTGTATATATACCACCATCTAACCCTATTTACTGTATATATACCACCATCTAACCCTATTTACTGTGTATATATACCACCATCTAACCCTATTTACTGGTCCTTCTGTAGCACAGTTGGTAGAGCATGGCGCTTGTAACGCCAGGGTAGTGGGTTCGATTCCTGGGACCACCCATACGTAGAATGTATGCACACATGACTGTAAGTCGCTTTGGATAAAAGCGTCTGCTAAAATGGCATATATATCTAACCCTATTTACTGTATATATACCACCATCTAACCCTATTTACTGTGTATATACCACCATCTAACCCTATTTACTGTATATATACCACCATCTAACCCTATTTACTGTGTATATACCACCATCTAACCCTATTTACTGTATATATACCACAATCTAACCCTATTTACTGTGTATATACCACCATCTAACCCTATTTACTGTATATATACCACCATCTAACCCTATTTACTGTATATATACCACCATCTAACCCTCTATACTGTATATATACCACCATCTAACCCTATTTACTGTATATATACCACCATCTAACCCTATTTACTGTATATATACCACCATCTAACCCTATTTACTGTATATATACCACCATCTAACCCTCTATACTGTGTATATACCACCATCTAACCCTATTTACTGTGTATATATACCACCATCTAACCCTATTTACTGTGTATATATACCACCATCTAACCCTATTTACTGTATATATACCACCATCTAACCCTATTTACTGTGTATATATACCACCATCTAACCCTATTTACTGTATATATACCACCATCTAACCCTATTTACTGTGTATATACCACCATCTAACCCTATTTACTGTATATATACCACCATCTAACCCTATTTACTGTATATATACCACCATCTAACCCTATTTACTGTATATATACCACCATCTAACCCTATTTACTGTATATATACCACCATCTAACCCTATTTACTGTATATATACCACCATCTAACCCTATATATACTGTATATATACCACCATCTAACCCTATTTACTGTATATATACCACCATCTAACCCTATATCAAAGCAAGGGCTGATTTCAAGGTTTTACTGCTAACCTACAAAGCATTACATGGGCTTGCTCCTACCTATCTCTCTGATTTGGTCCTGCCGTACATACCTACACGTACGCTACTGTCACAAGACGCAGGCCTCCTAATTGTCCCTAGAATTTCTAAGCAAACAGCTGGAGGCAGGGCTTTCTCCTATAGAGCTCCATTTTTATGGAACGGTCTGCCTACCCATGTAAGAGACGCAAACTCGGTCTCAACCTTTAAGTCTTTACTGAAGACTCATCTCTTCAGTGGGTCATATGATTGAGTGTAGTCTGGCCCAGGAGTGGGAAGGTGAATGGAAAGGCTCTGGAGCAACGAACCGCCCTTGCCGTCTCTGCCTGGCCGGTTCCCCTCTTTCCACTGGGATTCTCTGCCTCTAACCCTATTACAGGGGCTGAGTCACTGGCTTACTGGGGCTCTCTCATGCCGTCCCTGGAAGGGGTGTGTCACCTGAGTGGGTTGATTCACTGATGTGGTCATCCTGTCTGGGTTGGCACCCCCCCCTTGGGTTGTGCCATGGCGGAGATCTTTGTGGGCTATACTCAGCCTTGTCTCAGGATGGTAAGTTGGTGGTTGAAGATGTCCCTCTAGTGGTGTGGGGGCTGTGCTTTGGCAAAGTGGGTGGGGTTATATCCTTCCTGTTTGGCCCTGTCTGGGGGTGTCCTCGGATGGGGCCACAGTGTCTCCTGACCCCTCCTGTCTCAGCCTCCAGTATTTATGCTGCAGTAGTTTATGTGTCGGGGGGCTAGGGTCAGTTTGTTATATCTGGAGTACTTCTCCTGTCCTATTCGGTGTCCTGTGTGAATCTAAGTGTGCGTTCTCTAATTTTCTCCTTCTCTCTTTCTTTCTCTCTCTCGGAGGACCTGAGCCCAATGACCATGCCCCTCTCTAGGTTTCTTCCTAGGTTTTGGCCTTTCTAGGGAGTTTTTCCTAGCCACCGTGCTTCTACACCTACATTGCTTGCTGTTTGGGGTTTTAGGCTGGGTTTCTGTACAGCACTTTGAGATATCAGCTGATGTACGAAGGGCTAGATAAATACATTTGATTTGATGTACTGTAAATATACCACCATTTAACCCTATATACTGTATATATACCACCATCTAACCCTATGTACTGTAAATATACCACCACCTAACCCTATATACTGTATATATACCACCATCTAACCCTATATGATACTGTATATATACCACCATCAAACCCTATATACTGTATATATACCACCACCTAACCCTATATATACTGTAAATATACCACCATCTAACCCTATATGATACTGTATATATATACCACCATCAAACCCTATATACTGTATATATACCACCACCTAACCCTATATATACTGTAAATATACCACCATCTAACCCTATATATATACTGTACATATACCACCATCTAACCCTATATATATACTGTACATATACCACCACCTAACCCTATATATACTGTATATATACCACAATCTAACCCTATATACTGTATATATACCACCATCTAACCCTATATATATTGTGTATATATACCACCATCTAACCCTATATATATACTGTATATATACCACCATCTAACCCTATATATACTGTATATATACCACCATCTAACCCTATATATTGTATATATACCACCATCTAACCCTATTTATATACTGTATATATACCACCATCTAACCATATATATACACCACAATCTAATCCTATATGCTGTATATATACCACCATCTAACCCTATTTATATACTGTATATATACCACCATCTAAACCAATGCATATACTGTATATATACCACCATCTAACCCTATATATACTATATATATATATATATATACCACCATCTAACCCTATATACTGTATATATACCACCATCTGACCCTATTTATATACTGAATATATACCACCATCTAACCCTATATACTGTATATATACCACCATCTAACCCTATATATATACTGTATATACCACCATCTAACCCTATATACTGTATATATACCACCATCTAACCCTATATATACTGTATATATACTACCATATAACCCTTATACTGTGTATATACTACCATCTATCCCTATATATATACACTGTATATATCATCATCTAACCCTATATATATACTGTATATATACCACCATCTAACCCTATATATATATACTGTATGTATGCCACCATATAACCCTATATCCTGTATATATATCACCATCTAACCATATATATACTGTATATATTCCACCATCTAACCCTATATATACTGTATATATACCACCATCTAACTCTATATATATTGTATATATACCACCATCTAACCCTATATATACTGTATATATACCACCATCTAACCCTATTTATATACTGTATATATACAACCATCTAACCCTGCATACTGTATATATACCATCATCTAACCCTATATGTACTGTAAATATACCACCATCTAACCCTATTTACTGTACAGTGCCTTGCGAAAGTATTCGGCCCCCTTGAACTTTGCGACCTATTGCTACATTTCAGGCTTCAAACATAAAGATATAAAACTGTATTTTTTTGTGAAGAATCAACAACAAGTGGGACACAATCATGAAGTGGAACGACATTTATTGGATATTTCAAACTTTTTTAACAAATCAAAAACTGAAAAATTGGGCATGCAAAATTATTCAGCCCCTTTACTTTCAGTGCAGCAAACTCTCTCCAGAAGTTCAGTGAGGATCTCTGAATGATCCAATGTTGACCTAAATGACTAAAGATGATAAATACAATCCACCTGTGTGTAATCAAGTCTCCGTATAAATGCACCTGCACTGTGATAGTCTCAGAGGTCCGTTAAAAGCGAAGAGAGTATCATGAAGAACAAGGAACACACCAGGCAGGTCCGAGATACTGTTGTGAAGAAGTTTAAAGCCGGATTTGGATACAAAAAGATTTCCCAAGCTTTAAACATCCCAAGGAGCACTGTGCAAGCGATAATATTGAAATGGAAGGAGAATCAGACCACTGCAAATCTACCAAGACCTGGCCGTCCCTCTAAACTTTCAGCTCATTCAAGGAGAAGACTGATCAGAGATGCAGCCAAGAGGCCCATGATCACTCTGGATGAACTGCAGGAGATCTACAGCTGAGGTGGGAGACTCTGTCCATAGGACAACAATCAGTCGTATATTGCACAAATCTGGCCTTTATGGAAGAGTGGCAAGAAGAAAGCCATTTCTTAACGAAATCCATAAAAAGTGTTGTTTAAAGTTTGCCACAAGCCACCTGGGAGACACACCAAACATGTGGAAGAAGGTGCTCTGGTCAGATGAAACCAAAATTGAACTTTTTGGCAACAATGCAAAACGTTATGTTTGGCGTAAAAGCAACACAGCTCATCACCCTGAACACACCATCCCCACTGTCAAACATGGTGGTGGCAGCATCATGGTTTGGGCCTGCTTTTCTTCAGCAGGGACAGGGAAGATGGTTAAAATTGATGGGAAGATGGATGGAGCCAAATACAGGACCATTCTGGAAGAAAACCTGATGGAGTCTGCAAAAGACCTGAGACTGGGACGGAGATTTGTCTTCCAACAAGACAATGATCCAAAACATAAAGCAAAATCTACAATGGAATGGTTCAAAAATAAACATATCCAGGTGTTAGAATGGCCAAGTCAAAGTCCAGACCTGAATCCAATTGAGAATCTGTGGAAAGAACTGAAAACTGCTGTTCACAAATGCTCTCCATCCAACCTCACTGAGCTCGAACTGTTTTGCAAGGAGGAATGGGAAAAAATGTCTCTCGATGTGCAAAACTGATAGAGACATACACCAAGCGACTTACAGCTGTAATCGCAGCTTGATTCGTCACAAAAAAATACAGTTTTATATCTTTATGTTTGAAGCCTGAAATGTGGCAAAAGGTCACAAAGTTCAAGGGGGCCGAATACTTCCGCAAGGCACTGTATACCACCACCTAACCCTCTATACTGTATATATACCACCATCTAACCCTATATGATACTGTATATATACCACCATCTAACCCTATATACTGTATATATACCACCACCTAACCCTATATATACTGTAAATATACCACCATCTAACCCTATATATATACTGTACATATACCACCACCTAAGCCTATATATACCACCATCTAACCTTATGTTCTTAACTGACTTGCCTGGTTAAATAAAGGTAAAAAATTGTTTTAAATATACTGTATATATATCACCATCTAACCCTATATATACTGTATATATTCCACCATCTAACCCTATATATATACTGTATATATACCACCATATAACCCTATATACTGTATATATACCACCATCTAACCCAATATATATATACTGTATATATACCACCATATAACCCTATATACTGTATATATACCACAATCTAACCCTATATATATATATATACTGTATATAAATCACCATCTAACCCTATTTATATACTGTATATATGCCACCATATAACCCTATATACTGTATATATACCACCATCTAAGCCTATATATATACTGTATATATGCCACCATATAACCCTATATACTGTATATATACCACCCTATATACTGTATATATACCACCATATATACCACCATCTAACCCAATATATATATACTGTATAACCCTATATACTGTATATATACCACGATCTAACCCTATATATATATACTGTATATAAATCACCATCTAACCCTATTTATATACTGTATATATACCCCCATCTAAGCCTATATATATACTGTATATATGCCACCATATAACCCTATATACTGTATATATTCCACCATCTAACCCTATATATATACTGTATATATACCACCATATAACCCTATATACTGTATATATACCACCATCTAACCCAATATATATATACTGTATATATACCACCATATAACCCTATATACTGTATATATACCACGATCTAACCCTATATATATATATATATATATATATATATACTGTATATAAATCACCATCTAACCCTATTTATATACTGTATATATACCACCATCTAAGCCTATATATATACTGTATATATGCCACCATATAACCCTATATACTGTATATATATCACCATCTAACCCTATATATATACTGTATATATACCACCATATAACCCTATATACTGTATATATTCCACCATCTAACCCAATATATATATACTGTATATATATCACCATCTAACCCTATATATACCACCATCTAACCTTATATATATACTGTATATATACCACCATCTAACCTTATATATATATACTGCATATATTCCACCATCTAACCCTATAAATATACTGTATATATACCACCAAATAACCCTATATATATACTGTATATATACCACCATCTAACCCTATATACTGTATATATACCACCATCTACTACACTGCATACCACTGCTTGCTTGCTTTTGAAGCTAAGCAGGGTTGGTACTGGTCAGTTCCTGGATGGGAGACCAGATGCTGCTGGAAGTGGTGTTGGAGGGCCAGTAGGAGGCACTCTTTCCTCTGGTCTAAAAAAAATATCCCAATGCCCCAGGGCAGTGATTGGGGACACTGCCCTGTGTAGGGTGCCGTCTTTCAGAAGGGATGTTAAACGGGTGTCCTGACTCTCTGAGGTCATTAAAGATCCCATGGCACTTATCGTAAGAGTAGGGGTGTTAACCCCGGTGTCCTGGCTAAATTCCCAATCTGGCCCTCAAACCATCACGGTCACCTAATAATCCCCAGTTTACAATTGGCTCATTCATCCCCCTCCTCTCCCCTGTAACTGTTCCCCAGGTTGTTGCTGCAAATGAGAACATGTTCTCAGTCAACTTACCTGGTAAAATAATTAATTAATAAATAAATCTAACCCTATATATATATATATATATATATATATATATACCACCCTATATACTGTATGTATACCACCATCTAACCCTATATATACACACACACATATATATATATATATATATATATACTGTATGTATATATATACCATCATCTAACCTGTATATATACCACCATCTAACCCTATGTACTGTGTATATACCACCATCCCCAACAAAACCCACCACTACTTGGGCGCCAACAGATTCTACACCAGGCCATGGGCCTGGGAGGCTAGAGCCCCCCCCTCTAGTTCCTCTGCATTAAAATCTCTGAGACCCCATAAATGCTCTATTGCTCCTACCACCAATGCAATCTTCTGGGATTTCCTTTCCATCTGTGTGGGACACTTAATGACCATGGCAATAAACTCCAAGAATCCAACCTTTCTAAAGCACAAACTGTTGGGGTCACTCTGTACTGGATCCTCTCAGGCTCCCTCACCCTTAGCCCCCAATCCTCTACTTTCCCCATTGCCTCAGCATATGACACTTTCTGCACTGCTCTCACCCCAGAAACTTGTCTCACTCGCACAGGACATTTCTGATCCCCAGCAACATGACCACCCCCACAATTGAAACACCTATTTTTTTCACAGAAATGACACATTCTTTTGCCCCATGCCCTCCTGCGCAATCCTCACACCTCGGAATCTCCCTTCTACATACTGCTGCAACATGACCATAAACTTGGCACCTGAAACACCGTATTGGGTTCGAAACAAAAGCTCTCACAGGATAACTTATATACCCTAGTGTGACTTTATCCAGCAAACACTCTGCATCAAAACTCAGAAGGACAGACAGGGTCTCCTCAGTCTCGTACTCGCCATCGGGTCTGCCGCACCAAACCGCGTGCATTAACAGACAATGGGGATGCTCAACTTCAGTCAATCCACCTCAATACTCAACGCCACCTCAGTTAACACTCCTTTCAGCGGCGCTCTGTTCCGGAGAGTTCCGGAGAGCAAAGCAGGACACAGCTCTCAGGACACAGAAACACTTTCGCCCTGTCCCTCTGGGCAGCAGACACAGACAATCCTACACCAGTCCACCTTTGGATACCTTGACTGAATTGACAGAACCCATCTCCTTCCTCACCCAGCCTGACACCACAAACCGATCCACTTTCAACTGGGCCAGAGTCATCGATTTTTGAGATTTCACTATCCGTCGACTGCTCAGGGTTTTTAGGAGAGGAACATGTCATTACCTCCCCTGCTGTAATTGACTCAAATGAGAAAGTACTAGGCTTGTATTTCACAGACGTCGGTTTGTAAAGGCTCGTACCTCGTGCCTTTCTTTCTGCCTTGTGTCATCTCGCCATCTGCCATCTTTCCTCAATGTTTTCTGCCCACAGATGTAGTCTGTCTACTAACATCCATAAACCCATTAGCAGGCCAGAGGCCAGCCTTCACGCGAGAATTGGGTTCTGGGGTTCGAGAAGATCACAGGTGTGGCCTAGGGCAGGTTATCTGCTGAGTTGAAACTACTATCTTTTTCATATTAATGGAATGTACAATTGTATCTCTCATGAACCTGCACAAGGCAGCAACTAACAAGGCTATTTCCTATATCAGGTTTCCTACTCCATGTTCAGGAGGCCTTCCCAATCTTTTTGATATTGAGTTTATGGTCCACTGAAATGAAACAAGAAACATAATGTGTGAATGCCATAGATTCAGTTGTCACTGTCTCATACTCTTTTGGCTGTAATAATTTGCTTATCTGATTCAATGAATTCAAAATAAATAAATAGGAAAGTACTGTATTGACATTGACATTATATTCCCCTCTTGAATATAATTATGAAAGGACAACGGTTACTGTTGAATAACTTCTTCCTTTAAAAGCTTAGGCACACATGGTGGTTGGGCCATGAGCTGATGGCCATCACCTGCTGCCCCGGCTTTAATCTCCCTCTGTACACACACACACGCACACACACACACACACACACACACACACACACACGTGCCCCATTTCCCCCTTTCTCTCTGTAGAGCCGGCAATTCAGTTGTCATGGAAACAGCCAAGATGCGGAGTAGGAGAGAGAGGGAGGATGAGGGAGAGATGGAGCACAAGAGGTATAGAAAATGTGGCTGAAGGACATGTACAGATTAAAGGTGAGTGTTTTTTAACGCTACTTGTGTATGTGACGGGCCTCTTTTAACCCACCAGGTCTTAAACTGTGGCTGTTCAGTGAAACTACCTCAGTGGTTGCGCCCCCACACTCAATTTTCCCTCAAGGCTGCCTCTCTCTCTCTCTCTCTCTCTCTCTCTCTCTCTCTCTCTCTCTCTCTCTCTCTCTCTCTCTCTCTCTCTCTCTCTCTCTCTCTCTCTCTCTCTCTACCCCTTACACACCTTTGCACTGCTGCCTTAACTATTAGTTTCACCACTTTCCTCTCTCACCTGCTTTCTCTCCTCTGTTCATCTCTCTCTCTCTAACCCCTTACACACCTTTGCACTGCTGCCTTAACTATTAGTTTCACCACTTTCCTCTCTCACCTGCTTTCTCTCCCTCTGTTCATCGTTCTCTCTCTGAAAAAGCCAGATGGACAGAGGCCCTTTTATTCACAAGGGGCCTTATGCGCGTGCCTCAGACAGAATACCTTAAAGCGTTAAATTCATGAGACAGACCCCCCCTCCCTTCCTTACAAGGGAGGCCCCAACAATCCTCTCTCTCTCTTACTCTCTTACAGACACACACACACACACACGCACACACACTATTGCATTCTTGCTCTCTCTATCTCACCCCTTTGGCAGTGCAAAAGGCTCTAACAATCACTGATTCACCATGCTGTTAGCTGAGGGAGGAGGGTGATTGTGAGGGGGGTTCTAGATGTATCCCTCCCTACCAACATTGGATTGCAATCTGGCAACCCAAAACTAAAAGTAAAGTTACTAGCTACCTATCTATACTCCCTCCCAAAGTGAAGCTTTTATTTTATTGCTGTTGTAATGGAATAACTTCTTAATAAGATCTATTTTTAAACCTATTTGTAAGATTGTGCATTTACAATTTTGGTGCTCTATTTTTGTCAACGCGTGTCGTGGTTCGATCAATTAACCTATGGCATACAGCTCCGTTTATGTATGCAGGTTATATATTTTAAGATGAGGGTTTAGCTGCTACACAGCAAACTACGTGAATGAAAAACGACAGAATGTTTTCCCGTATTTGTTATGGACTCGATTTGATCGACATTCAGCGGTTTCCAGCTGAATCCACGGCATCCAGAGACCTCTGAGAATTGTGATATGTCAATAGGAGCATTTAATTAGAGTTGAAAAACATATTTTTTACCATATGAAATAGGCTGCACTACACATACAAGTTCCAGTTACACGTGTAAAGTCCAGTTACTTGGAAATGACATTCCTATAAAACAGAACATGCTTGATGTTTCAGCAATTTCATCAACATTTCCATCTACTGCTATTCATCAATTTTGCAAACAAGATTAACAATACAACATATACAAATTAATTACTGTAGTTTATCACAGTTTGTGGGCCTTTATAACTATATGTTTATCCTCATGTTACAATTCTGCCACTTTGAGCAGACTTGTGACCCATGACAACGCACACAAGATGGTCGGTCAGCCATAATGTTGGGGGTAAACTGCCGCTGTAGGCCACTCATTTGGACACTGCCCGCGCCATTGGCTTTGACCTTCAGGTGCTCCACGCCACCGGGGGAGAGAGCACACTCCTCCCTCACAACAACATTTTTGTTGTGAAGCTTGATATTTCACGAGGGACTTAGTTGTAGGCTACCTACATGATCAAAATGTGATTTAAATTGATGCGGTTTTTACAGGGAGATTCTAGTGATAAGCTATAACTACGACCTCATAGTCGCACTGCCGGTCGAGGTGCCTTTGTTCCTGAACTTTGATTATTTACTGCTGTTGAACCATAATTATTATCGAATGTGGTCAATATTTATTCCGGGGCACTCCAGATGACTTCGGTAAACAGGAAAAGAATAAGGCTCTATGAGCAGACCAGTGTGTTAGCGTATATCCGAGGCCGATACGCTGTCATGGGAAAATCGATGAACAGACTGAGTTAATTATGAGAAATCAATTAAGAGGAGGGAATTGTCCCTTTAAAGAGCGCACTGCCATTTATAAATTGTCAGAGATTAAGGAGAGGAAGCGACTCACTTGGCTCGGCTGTCGGCGTGCAGTTCTAAACTCCTGTATCTTTCTCACCCGAGCACCTGATACATTTGATTTCGGGCAAGCGAGGCACAATGAGAGGCCAATGGGAATCCTGTGTTTCTGTTGTATGACAGGGGCACTTGGCAGTTGATTGAAACCTAATTAAACTTGTTCATGGTATTTTTTGTTCTTGTTGCTTTGTTGCATGCCAATCGCTTCGTGTTAATTTGCTGGCAATGTGAACGTAATTATAATCTCTCTTCTCTCTCTCTCTCTCTCTCTCTCTCTCTCTCTCTCTCTCTCTCTCTCTCTCTCTCTCTCTCTCTCTCTCTCTCTCTCTCTCTCTCTCTCTCTCTCTCTCTCACACACACACACACACACAGAGAGAGAGACACACACAACACATAAACACAAACACACACACATACGCACAGTCATTACAGACTTAAATACAGTCTCTTTGACATCAAAGCGTTCATGATAATAACACATATCAGGTAGAACACATGGCAGTGGTTTGTGGTCACTACACATTTCAGAATCATTTCCTTTCAAGCAGAAGCTATAGGCTGATAAATAAATAGAAAATCCTATCGGTCAAGGGTGTGCCCCACAACGTCAATGTGATTTCACCCCTAGTTAGAGACTGGGTTAACGATGAGCCAGGAACACATTTGCACTTTACATTTTGTCTCCCTCTCGCTCACGACTTCACAAATTCCTCAGGCTGTTTTTGTTTCTATTGTTATTATTATTAATAGTATTATTACACCCCCTCCCCCCCCCCAAAAAAAATAATTGTCAGTTGAAATGTTGAAGACGTAACATATTTTAGCCTTTTAACTCATGTTACATTGGTGTAGATGAATCAACTGTGGACCTAATTTACATAATGTAAAGAATTGACTCATATTAGGGTTGATTGTACTCACATGATATGAAACCAAGTGCACTTACGTCAGCTTTTTCTCATTTCTATAGAATAGCCTTACAAACTGGCTGTAAATCCCACTGTGTTGGTAGGCTATGGATGAAAACGGATACATCAGAGAGAAAAGCAAAGTATGTCAATTAGGTCCAAAGTCGATGAATCTACAACCATGTAACATGAGCTAAAAGTGAGTACTACTAATGGTAACTCTTTAATTTATTAATAAAGCGTGAAGGTATAATGGTTTATGCTTTATATGGGCCTTTTATAATGTCTTATTATAAGTGTTAAGATCATATGTGTTATGTGTACACTCTGTTTGATATCATGTATACAATCAAACTAATGTGAGCGTTTTATTTTTTATTTTTTTTACCAAACCTTATTGGAAGTTAGCCTACTTCATGTATTTGGGCTGCTAAACCAATATTGGATATATACATTTACATGTTTTGGCATTTAAAATGCCTCTCAAGTAGGCTAGATATGCCAAATTATGTTAATATAAAATATTCATATTCATATTGTACGCTACTGAAATGTACATATGTTCATATGCAATTCATCTATGCCCAATGAAATAATTATTACCGTTCTCTACCAAAGTATAAAGACGATAGGATTTTATTTAAATAATGATTAACTGTATGAAGTGGGCTTTCCTCAAGCAATATGAATTATTATTCTTTTTTTATTCCTGTAAATTGTAGATTAATTCCGAATCCTATTTTATTAAAATGCAGTACAGTGGAGATGGAGGCAATCCGTTATTTGGCATCATGTATTCATTCTAATCGACGTATTGATCAAGTAAGCGATTTCAATGATCTTGACAAATGCGGCTTCATTTGGGCAGAGTTTGGGTAATGCCTATAACGAGAAGGTCCTTGACGACTCAGTTAGATGGACATGGAAAGCGAATGAGCATGTTCCTCTTTTTATAAAGCAACAAGTATAGTTGCTCCATGTTTTGACATTCATTTGACGAGGTTTTACGTGGGAAAATGTCAAACATCATTGGATTTAGTAGGAAATTACCGTCAAAGGATTTTCGAATTTTATTTACATAGCTAGGCCTAATTATTTGCATATGAATATTATTATTCCCTCTGAACATTGCATTTTAATATAATGTATTTGTATGGTCGCTACTTCCGTCGTCTTCTTTCGTGTTGTAAAGGTCGGAATGAATTGACAAATGGTTCATTATTATCCACTTTCCCAATAAACAACTGTGTCAAATGCATATGAACCGATGAGTAATAATAAAAACAATCAACATCCTAATAATCCTAATAATATAAATATGATTCAATAATAATATAATTATGTTATTTAAATTAACATAATAAATGCGTTATGGACATTTCATTTCTAGTTTTAACATGCATGAAAATAACGTGCCAGCCCTTTATACAACATAGTAGCCAACACCTCTACTGAATGTAGGCCAACCTATTGTTCCAGAAGTCAAGGTTTCACGAGTCCGACTGTGCCGCAGAATAACTTAGACCAGGGCTCTCCAACCCTGTTCCTGGAGAGCTGCCTTTCAACCCAAATTGTAACTAACCTGATTCAGTTTATCAACCAGCTAATTATTCGAATCAGGTGTGCTAGATTAGGGTTGGAGCGAAAACCTACAGGACGGTAGCTCTCCAGGAACTGAGTTGGAGAGCACCTGATTTAGACAGATCCTAAAAACCTAATACACGTATCGAGATAAAAGCCTATCCATTGCAATATAACCGCATAAATAGTGGTCCTACAATAACACTAGCAAACATCAAAACCAAACCTGTAAACAATTACTGAAACCATTTCTCTAATTTTACAAAAGTCTTAACGCTTGCAGGAACACACTAAATATCTAACTTGTCACGGTAGATATGTATTATTATTACCGAAAGAGGGTGGTTTTATTATTGCCTTTTTCATCAATTTTTGGAGAGCTTCTGTCACCCACCGCCGCCAGACCCAGCCCATTAGAACGACCCGGTGTCAAAGGGCAGGTGGTCACTCTGGCGAATGACGACAGACCTCAACTGCAAAGTAGGCAGCCTATATCCTGCATCGCATCAGCTCCTCCTTGTGCTATAACGACGTCGTTACGGTGGACACTATCAACACCACAAACGAATATAAATATTGACCTTTGTTCACACGTGAATTTTTTGAGGAAAACTTTTGCTCTTCTGTGAAGAGGAATATGCAGCAAACCGGCATCCAAAATATGTTGGTCTACAAAGCTAATTATCAATCAATTCTGCTGAATTTGCATCGTTATTTATTTTATGCAATTTCAGCATTTAGCATTTTATCTCTCATATGCAATGTGAGATTATGTATTTTCTTGAGTTTCATGTGTTTAAGCTCCCTAAACATCTACATATAGCCTTAATTCCCGGAAGTATCCATATTTAATTTGACCTTTATTTATCTAGGCAAGTCAGTTATGAACAAATTCTTATTTTCAATGACTGCCTAGGAAACTGCCTGGTTAACTGCCTGTTCAGGGGCAGATTTGTACCTTGTCAACTCCAGGATTTGAACATGAAACCTTTCGGTTACTAGTCCAACGCTCTAACCACTAGGCTACCCTGCCGCCCCATATACTCAATGGTTCTGAATTTGGCTAACATTACTCAATGAATTGTGGAAACACTCAAGAGCAAAGTCAGAGAAAGGTTTAACCTGATGGATAGATTTACGCAGGCATGGGCATCGGTAGTCAGACCACGAATGGACTGGAAATGCGATAGCATGCCACAGGGAGTAATCAATGTCCCTATGTACTGATTATTAGTATTAGTAGCCAGAGGGTAATAGTGATGAACAAGATATTACTTCTGATCAAACAAAATGGCTGCCGCTGACAATCCGCAGTGAGGAAATAATTCCGAACAAGAAACGGAAAGTACATTTTGTGTTAAACATGATTTTAACCAGTAGCCCCATCTATACAAAGTGGTGAATAAATATTGTAGCATCTTGTACACACATACACACACAGTCGCACAATCTCAAACCCATAACCACTACTGTCTGCGGGTTCATTGTCCAGGTGATTGGGATGCAAGCAGGCATCAAGCAGAGGGGGCCAAGGGTCAATTTAATCCCAGACGGCTGACCTCATTCGACTGAGGCTGACCCCTGTGGTCAAGCCGCTGCTGGTGGGGGATGTGGAGTAAGAGAGGGAGAGAGGTAGACAGAGGAGGGAGGGGGTGAACATCGAACTTGCTCCCCCTGGAATGTCCTGCTCCTGTCCCTCAGCCACTGGTGTGGTGGTGGTCACCCCAACCTCTCCCCCCTCGTTCAGTCCACTCTCCCTACATCTCTCCTCCCCTCGCCGTGTGGCGAATTAACACTTGACCTTGACTGGTGTACCCCGGCCTACCCCCTCGACCCCTGAACCTCCTCACACTCCACACCCCTCATCCCTCAGCCACTGACCCTCCTCACGCTCCACACCCCTCAGCGCCTGACCCTCCTCACACTCCACACCCCTCATCCCTCATCCCCTGACCCTCCTCACACTCCACATCCCTCATCCCTCACCCCCTGATCCTCCTCACACTCCACACTCCTCATCCCTCAGCCCCTAACCCTCCTCACACTCCACCCCTCAGCCCCTGACCTGCCTCACACTCCACCCCTCAGCCCCTAACCCTCCTCCCGCTCCACACCCCTCATCCCTCATCCCCTAACCCTCCTCACACTCCACACCCCTCAGCCCCTGACCCTCCTCACACTCCACATCCCTCATCCCTCAGCCCCTGACCCTCCTCACCCCTCATCCCCCAGCCCCTGACCCTCCTCACACTCCACATCCCTCATCCCTCAGCCCCTGA
This sequence comes from Oncorhynchus keta, assembly GCF_023373465.1. Classification (NCBI taxonomy): domain Eukaryota; kingdom Metazoa; phylum Chordata; class Actinopteri; order Salmoniformes; family Salmonidae; genus Oncorhynchus; species Oncorhynchus keta. The sequence continues at coordinate 37,199,028 of NC_068439.1, forward strand.
CACACCTCACACTCCACACCCCTCAGCCCCTGACACTCCACACCCCTCATCCCTCAGCCCCTGACCCTCCTCACACTCCACACCCCTCAGCCCCTGACCCTCCTCACACTCCACACCCCTCATCCCTCAGCCCCTGACCCTCCTCACACTCCACACTCCTCATCCCTCAGCCCCTGACCCTCCTCACACTCCACACCCCTCAGCCCCTGACCCTCCTCACGCTCCACACCCCTCATCCCTCAGCCCCTGACCCTCCTCACACTCCACACCCCTCAGCCCCTGACCCTCCTCACGCTCCACACCCCTCATCCCTCAGCCACCACTGCTTTAATACATGCACTCTGTCTTGATGACACACGTTCACTCTGCAGTAAACACACTCACAGAAACACACAGATCCTCTTCAGACTTCTACATTTGTTGGTCATCAGCTAAGGACTTTTGATTCTATGACAATAATTGAATAGTGTAAAAACACACAATTTGCAAACTGTTGTTAAATTCTCCTTTTGACACACAAAAAATAAATAAAACACTTTAATTTAAGTTCGCAATTACTCCTTTTACTGAAAAACTGTAAAATTTAATCAAATGTACATTGAGTTTAGTCAAACGGGTTCACTCTAATTTGTTAATTAATCCCTCTGGCACGCCCACATCTCTGTAGTATAATACTAGAGGTTCCTCCCTCTGGCACGCCCACATCCCTGTCGTATAACACTAGAGGTTCCTCCCTCTGGCACGCCCACATCTCTGTAGTATAATACTAGGGGTTCCTTTCCCTCCTAATCACAAGAATTAGTTGTTGCTATATATCAATATACTTGTGGAGCTCATTATCTTGGCACTGGGATTTCAGTGCAGTGAGAGACCACAGTCAACGGATGGCGCCAGCGAGTGGCTGCCTCTCCTTCTTAACTTCCTCACCAATCTCACCAGCCCAGGGGTTCAAAGAGAAAGGTGAGGGGGGTGATTTGGGGGGAGCCAGCCAAAGATGAAAGGAGGGTGGAAATACGCCTCACCAAGCACTTGTATCTCGATACCTCCCCTCTCCCTCCCAAAACATCCCTCTCTCTCTTTTCTACCTCCCTTTTGCCCCTAATCCCTCTTTACTCCCCTGCATATGTTCCCTAATCCCGAATATGTGGGGGCCCCCAGTCTCCCATCTTTGTGCCTGTAATGCCGTAACCTCCATTGATTCCTCTCTGGGCTGGACTCTGGCTCTCTCTCTTATCACTGCCCAACACTCTCAGCATGCCCTCTCCACGCCTCTCCCCATACCTCACCAGCACCTCTTCATCTCTCTCTTTCTATTTTTTGTTATCTCTCTTTCTCTGACATATTTCGGTCTCCTTCCAATTCTCTCGCGCAGTTGTCGTTCTCTTTCTCACCATTTTTGTTGTTGTTGCGGTTCCTAGAGCACGTACGTACACACTGGTTCGCGGTTCACACACGCACACACTGCACACGCACTTTATCCCCTCCTCTGTACTTTCCCTTTGTTGAACAGAATTCCCATATCTTTTGTCAAACGTTGTTCGAACACATCAAGTCATGTTCATTTTAAAGCCCTCGTCAATGGACTTACTTGGAAAGGATCTCTCCCTATCGAAGGAGAACAGAAAAGACCAGAATACATAATACCGCGATTCACTCTTTCATTGCACAATAAGTCTGCCCGTTTTTAACGTACACCGTGTCCCTATACCCGGATGGTGCACTGCCTCTCGCCCAACACTCATAAAATACCCGCTTGCTTTCGAATTATCGCCCTCGTTCCAATAGTAAATGATGATGCTACGGCGGCTCAGCAGGGCCATTACGTCATGTTGAGTGGATGTCTCTTAATGCGATGTCCAGTGGTAATGGCCTGAGACGACCATTCGGAGGTAGAGGGGTGTTCATCTATGCAATTGCACCCCATTTTCTCGCTGAACAAGGGAGAGAGTGTTCGATGCTGAGTGCATTTATTTCTACAGTGGGATGCTGACAGTGTGGAGAAACTGGACTGTGGTCCTTTCCCCTTTTAAGGCCTCGAATGATGTTCACCTATGTTTGTCTGTTATACATGAATGTACCTACGTATAACAAGAAATATACATTCTGGTAACGTTTTATTGAGAGCCTATATAATATGTTACAATGTTGTTATTGTAAGACTTAATTAGCCCCTATAATGTTTTGTTCATCACATAACGGTGACATAGACAGACATAACATATTATAAACAATATAAAGGGGGTTCATGCCACTTTATTGAACTGGCTGGATACATTTTGGACATTGTCAGTTAGTTGTCAGTATCAGGATTCCATAGAAAATGTGACATCTAAAGAATAAAATGTTTAACCAAATGAATACATCCTTAACAGGCTAAACTCAACTTATATACATTTGTATTATACCTACAAATAGTTTTTTTTTCAATTGTAAATAGAATGTATAGTCTGCCCAAGGTGCAGTGTTTTTATACAATGATTTCTATAGTTCTTATTGATCCTGTTGCTCAAGTGTTTGTGTTTGTATCTTTATTCTCTCTCCCTCTCTTTCTCTCTCTCTCTCGTTCTGTGTGTGTGTGTGTGTGTGTGTGTGTGTGTGTGTGTGTGTGTGTGTGTGTGTGTGTGTGTGTGTGTGTGTGTGTGTGTGTGTGTGTGTGTGTGTGTGTGTGTGTGTGTGTGTGTGTGTGTGTGTGTGTGTGTGTGTGTGTGTGTGTGTGTGTGTGTGTGTGGATATGACGTAGGAAAATACCTTTGGGTTTGGCTGGGTATGAGGGTATGTACGTGAGCGTCTGTGTGAGTATGCAAGTGTGTGTATGGGTGCAAGTGTCATATCGATAGGTTAATAGCCCCGGTGTCAGATTCAGTAACTCCCTGATTAGTTGCTAGTTCACTAATCCACACACAAGTGAGGAGTTATTGGCCTCACCATTGATTTTTGCACCACAAGTAATGCCAGGAAAAGCTGGGGGTCGGGGTGGCTGTGCAACTATTGATCGACCTCAAATAAACCCTGCACGCCCCTCTCACCTATCCCGCAGCACCTCTCTCTTCTTTCCTGATTGGATACTATTAGATACCATGGTGGAAAGCCAGAACACAATTGGTCAGCCATAGGATTTGGGATGTAATAATTGTATTGTATTAGTTGGATGAATTGATTGACAGGTGGACTTACATAATCACACGTGAACGAGTGACCCTTCATTTGTCTGTCTGATGGACCGTTGCGCCAACTGGCCATGCTGACCAACCAACACGCAGACAGAAGTGCATTATTCACACAGTGACCATAAATGAAAGGAGTGAATGACCACCATTTTGGTTATTTTTCTCTGAAAATCACCTTGAGCAGCAGTATAGTGTTTCTTTGTTTTCCTGTTCGTTTGAAAGCCAAACAACTGCCATATATTGTGAAATATTTAGAGTAAATTCCTACTTTTACGTCTAAAAGATGTGTCTCTTATTGACAGTTTCCTCGTTTCTCTCACATGGATCTTTCTCTTCTTCTCTGCATCACTCTATTCCCCGCTCCTTCGTTCCTCGCTCAACACGTCCTTCCTCTCTCCTTTCACTCTCACCGATTCCCCACAGTACTCTCCTCTTATCTCTCCCCCTCCGTCTCTCTCTCTATCTTTGTCTCCCCCCCTCTCTCTCTCCCTCCGTCGTGTAAGCAAGAGAGAGGTTGTTAAACATTTTTCTTCTCTCTTAATTGTTTTGACTTGTGCCATTGGCATCCTGATTAGGGTGCATTGATTTCCCCGTGCTAAGTGCATTGATTTCTACATTTCTTATTGATCCCGGTTCTAAATCTACCCACACACACAGTCTCAGTGCACGTGGCCACAGCACAGAGTGAATGAGAGATGGAGGGGGAGCGAGAGCGAGAGGGGGAAAGAGGACAAAACAGAGGGAGAACAAGAGACAGAGGAGAAAGGTTAGAGAGTAGTTGATCCTATTAGTACAGTGGAATAAAAAATAACGTGTCCGTGTTTAAAGTAAATGAATGTTACCAAATTCGAGAATCTTGAACGAGGCAAGAGTGGATACGAGAGAACGATTTCAGGGGAAAATAACTTGACACGGCTTGGTTTTAGTCCGTCATGCTATGGGGGTTTCTGGTCATGTTAAGTTGGATGTCTTCTTTGTTATGATATGGTCAATGGTATCGAGAATGTGTGTAATAGAGAGCCACTGTGCTGCTGGTGAACTAGTGCACACACACACACACACACACACACACACACACACACACACACACACACACACACACACACACACACACACAGACAGACAGACAGACAGACAGACAGACAGACAGACAGACAGACAGACAGACAGACACACACACACACACACAGACACACAGACACACACACAAACACACACACCCATAGCCACGGTCTCCCAACAGATTGGGCAGTAGTGGCTCTTATCCCCTGAGCGTAGCTAGGGCTCACATACCCCCACCCACCATGGCTGTGATGGAGGGAGGGGGGATCTACTCCCTGTGCAGGCCAGTCTGCACGGGTCGGATAGCCGGATAGCCTCCTCCATGTCATTGCATTAAATGGAGCCTTGATGCTGCGTTAGCACTAAGCTAAGCTATTTGGAAACCCAGCTCACAGGGCTAGACATAGGCTCCGGCAGCATAAAGACTCCACCCGATGTGGCAATGGAAAGTCCCTTTACATGTCTTCAATCCATTACACCCCAGTACAAGGATGAAATAGGATGCAGAATATGTGTGAAATGTAGACAGTGGAAAGAAAACAGGCTCAATAGGAATAAGAATGCGTGTGTGTGACTGTGAAATACGGATGTGTTCAGATAATGTATGAAATGTACAGCACTTGGAGGATAAGAAGAGTCGGAGGCTATGTGTGAAATTAATTCCCGAGTCAAAGCCCACATTTGGTACATGTTCTTACTTTGCCACGTATTCCATGGGATCAGCTGAGCTTGTAAACTGTAAGTATTGATGCTGATGTGCTCATGGCATTGCTGCGGCAATGATCATCTTATTTGTGCCGTATTGACTGCTAACGTTTTACGGCCATCTTTATCTGTCTCCCGCCGGTGTAAGTATAATAATGGACATGTCGGGTGACTATTGGCAGGGGCCGGATGGGCTATTGACAATGTGTCAGCATTGATCATTTAGTCAAGCTGCAAGGAGAGAGAGAGAGAGAGAGAGAGAGAGAGAGAGAGAGAGAGAGAGAGAGTAGATCAAATGTCAAAAGGACAGATAATAAGGAAATTACAAGAGCTTGAGAGAGTGATAATTGAATTGTATTAAATAGAAAGTGTGTGTGTGTGTGTGTCAGGGACAGTGGAGCTCTGTTTCTCTGTATTAGGGGCTTGTTAGAGCGGCGAATGAGGTGGTGATATAATTGTAAGCTGGTATTGATTGGGGGCGCCTTGTTATTGACGAGAGAGAATTTAATTCAACCAACTCATTTGTCAACATGACATTGCCATTTAACAATGAACTTTATCTCGCTCGCACGCAAGCACGCACACACACACTCTCACACACACACACACACACACACACACACACACACACACACACACACACACACACACACACACACACACACACACACACACACACACACACACACACACACACACACACACACACACACACACACACACACACACACACACACACACACACACACACACACACACACACACACACACACACACACACACACACACACACACACACACACACACACACATTATCATTACATTCTCACAAGACTAACAAAGCTGTACAAATGCAAAATGTATATATAATTGCTGCAAAAAGACCAGCACGTTTTAACTGTGCTAAAATATGGATTCACAGATTTTTAGGATAAACAATAGTTTATTATAATTTCCATAATAATACGTATCATTGCATATTGGGATTCAGTGTCATACTGTCATCTTGATTTGATTTCAATGAAATACATTATGGAGAAGAAGAGTCAAATGATGATGATGGGCTACACATGCCTAGGTGTTCACCTTCCAAGAACTTTTTACAATAACATGGAATGTCTGTGTTTACCAAGCTCTTTCTTTAGTGATGTGAAAACGATCCACCGCAAAAGCAGCCGGTTTCTCTGCAAGCCGTGCAAGCAACCAGCGTTAGTGAACGTGCGCCAGCCAGCAAGCCAGCTCTGGGTATTGTGTGAAAGAAGCACTGAAGGCTGAAGGCAGGCAATATAGTCCCCTACACTACAGTAGCCTGTGTATGTCTGCCCGTCATTGGTTCAACCTACTTTTGTTCCCGATGATGTTGACTCTGTTGACGTGATATGCAGGTATTACCGGAATTCAAATGAACCACTTTCAGGCCAACGTGGTCTCAGAGCATATCGGATTATTCTGTAAATACATCTGAGGCACTTCATTTAGTATGATAGGTTATTGTTGCGTAAGTATGAACCCATCATAGTATATGTTACAAATTACTTTTGATTTTGTCTAAAGCAACCTTCCATCTTATATAACCATACCAAACATAACATATCATACATACTACACTGAACAAAAATATAAATGCAACATGCAACAATTTCAAAGATTTTACTGAGTTACAGTTCATATAAGGAAATCAGTCGATTGAAATGAACGAATTATGCCCTAATCTCTGGATTTCACATGACTGGAAATACAGATATGCATGTGTTGGTCACAGATACTTTTTTTTAAAGGTAGGGGTGTGGATCAGAAAACCAGTCAGTATCTGGTGTGACCATTTGCCTCATGCTGTGCAACACATCTCCTTTGCATAGAGTTGATCAGGCTGGTGATTGTGGCCTGTTGTCCCACTTCTCTTCAATGGCTGTGCGAAGTTGCTGGATATTTGCGGGAACTGGAACACGCTGTCCTACACGTCGATCCAGAGCATCCCAAACATGCACAACGGGTGACATGTCAGGTGAGTATGCAGGCCATGGAAGAACTGGGACATTTTCAGCTTCCAGGAATTGTGTACAGATCCTTGCCACATGGTGCAGTGCATTATCATGCTGAAACACGAGGTGATGGAGGCGGACCAATGGCACGACAATGGGCCTCAGGATCTCGTCAGTGTATCTCTGTGCATTCAAATTGCCATCGATAGAATACAATAGTGTTCGTTGTCCGTAGCTTATGCCTGCCTGCCCATACCATAGCCTCACCAGCCACCATGGGTTCACAACTCTGTTCACAACGCTTAATTTGAGTGTCTCGGATTTGTGTTTACTATGTTAAGTGTAGTCTATGAGACCAGTCTGTTCAGGCCTGTGTGTGTGGGATGTTCTCTATTATGTGCGCCAATGTTTGTTTGCCTTGCTCATTGTGTGAGTGTGTGTACTCGCGTGCGTGAGTGCGTAATTGTGTGCGGGTACTGTTTGTGTAGCCTATGTTTGCCCATTTTTTCATTGTGTGCTCATGTGTGATCATGGTCAGGAGATCAACATGGTGGCAAACTGCATGCTTGTTATAAAATGGTTATAAAATGAAAGGAAGCCTGTGATGATGGGTCTACCACTATCTTCCTCTCCTCTCCTTCTAATCCACACACCTTCCTTCCTCAGTCGCGCAAAACACACTATATTCTACAATAAATAATTGCTTTTGTCTGGAAGGAGTTGGGGGTTCTCAGCGCGTGCCCTCTCCTGCGAGGGGGGTTCCTGAAGGACAACTAGTCGCTTCTCTTTTTTTCTGTCCCTCTCTCTCGTTCGTTGGACATGCGGATGTCATCTGTCAAATGGAGAGGGGCGTAAGCGGGGGGAGAGGGAGAGACCGGGGACAATAAACCTCACCGCACCATTGTGGTGTCTATGCGAAGCTGAAATCAAAAGCACGTCCAGAACAGATTCCAGTCTCCATTGTTAGAATAGACTTGGTAACCGATATGTTGAACAATATTACTGATGTTTTATCCACAACTGAGGTGATATTTATTTTATGACTTTTTTTCACCCTCCAGTTTGGTTATTGGCATTGTCAATGCCTCTGGCTTTTTATGACATAGGCCCATAATTTATCGATAACTCATTAACAACACCACAGATGCAGTGAGAGGCAGAGGTATAGAGAGAGAGAGAGATCAGGCTCAGCGCTTTCGATTTTCCCATATTGACTGCGATGTTTAGCGTATAGATTTTTCTATTTAAAAAATCTATGTCGGCAATAATCTTGAGTGTAAGTGCGCGGCACAGATTGTGGCTTTATAACTGACAGCACAAAATGTATCGGCGGAGGGATGGGAGGGGGCGTGGGTGTAGGTGTAGGGATGGGAGGGGGCGTGGGTGTAGGTGTAGGAATGGATGACTATCCTAAGATGTGCACATGCTAGGCTACAGCTGTAGAAGCTCACAAACGGACCAAAACACCTGCAGTTAGGGGCTTTTTACGCACACAACACAATGATGCCCAAATGCCCCAAATACACCAATTTAGTATCTATATAACTAGCTCAATTACTCATACCATAATACTACTGTATTACTACGCTGGCAATGCTGCCTATGACCTTGCAATGCATAGATTTAGCCAAGGTAAATGTAGAGGGAGCGATGCGAAAAATCACCTGCACAAAAATATACCAAACACCAACACTGAATACGTGTCTATTGTGTAAACCAATCGATTAGGAGACCACCACGATTATTGGCATCGTTGTGAATTAAGTTTAATCAAGAGATCAATGCAGAGTATAGGTCATTTTATATGGGATTAGTAAGAAAAGGGGAGAGAGCAGGGGTGGAAGGAAGCGGGGGAGGAAAAGAAAGAGGGGGAGAAAGGGGGTGGGGGACTGTAGGCTATACGGCGGGTGCTCTCTCGCCTCAATGTTGCGAGCAGCGTTGTCAGAGCGCTTTCAGACTGGAGGGAGTCGGACCGAACGAACTGGGGTTCCCAAATAACGGGAACATAGAGACAGACACACAGACGGATGGCGGGACAGAGCCAAAGAAAAGATACCGCATAACGGGTACCGTGTTTATGTTTATCGTTTATCTTTCATTTAGTAAAAAAAAAAGCTGGTTTATTTATTTATCTTTTGTTTATCGATTGATTGCGTTTTAATTACCGGCCTGTGACAGAGAGGGGGAGGAGCGAAAACCAGAGGCGTCCCTGTGTAGCCTTACTTATTATTTGATTATTTAAATGTTTCAAATAATTGAATTGTATATTTTATCATAATGCTTCTTGTGTGCATGTATTCGTGAGCTGACCATAGCCATTTCTGCTTATAACCAAATATAGAGAACCAAAAATAACAACATAACACCAGCAGCTGCTAACCTTTTCTGATCCGACCATACACCTGCTACAACAGACAGCGAGAAAGAATAGTTTTTCATCGAAGTAAAACTGGAGAGATATTTATTTACAAGTGTAAACCAAAGCAAAACCGATCGAGGTAAAAAAAAAAAAAAAAAAAAAAGCCACAGTGACGGGAAGAGTCGCACACCTGTCGTGATAAGCAAAACATATGGGAATACCTTCAATAATATATAAAAAATAATATTCCATACAGTTCATATCTAGGCTATTTTGTAGCCACATACAGGCCTAACTTTTACCAATGAGAGAATACCAGCGTTAGAGAGTTCGTCAGTCTATTCATTCTGTTAATGACTCATATCAACAGAAGCCTATTTAGCCTACATAGCTGGCGTTGTGTATCCCGTATCCCGACTATCCGTCTGTGTGTTAGTCTCAAGTGAGCACCGTTCACTGAACGACTAAGGGACCATATATCCACATCGATATGACATAGATAGAGGCACAAAACCAAAAATGTGAACGTAGCATAGGCTAGACACAAACTCAACCAAATATTCTTACTACCAAACATATTTTGAAACGTCTACCTGGAAAGCATACGAAGAAAGGCAAAAAAAGAAGAGAAGACAAGCGCAATTCGAAGAAAACTGCAAATAAAAACCAAGAACGACAGCGGATCATGTTTGTTCCCTTGCCGGTGCCGTTCGTCTTTCAGAGAACTGCTTCCGACTTCAGCGCCTGGCGTCTCAAGTCCCCGCTGGCTCTACGCTCCAGCTCCGGTAAGACCTTTACTTATCCCGCCATAGCTGTTTCATTGGCCATGCTCCTCTACATTTCACATACATGAAAAAAAAACTTTCCCCCAAAAGACATTAGAATATTTGTATAAAAATCCAGAGTGTAAAAAAAACAACTTCTTATCCCCAAAATGTTGTCAAGAAAATGTGGTTCATTATTTACATCCTTTAAACATTTGCCTATGTGCTGTATCCCATGCTGTTCCCAGACCGTTTTCTCTCCTCACTTCCATCCCCATCTGTCTTCTCCGCTCCGTCTGCCTCTGTCTATGCACCCGTCTCTCCCGCTTTCGTCTCATGGACGGTTAAGGGAATATTCATGGTAATTTATCGACCCAGCGGAGATCGATCCCGGGGCCGCGGAAAAAAAAGAGGGATAGAGAGTGAGAAACCTTGCGACAAGGCTGGGAGTGGGGAGTGGAAAAGATTGGAATTACAGGCCATTCTACTTTTGTCATATTCTCAGTCAAAGTGTTGATGCGTAAAGTTGATAGGCCTGGTCAGGTTAAGTAATTATCAATTAATTAAATGAGAAATGATTGGTGATTGTAGTGTTGCAACAACCTGTGGAGTTTATGAACTATCTTGTCTTTTACGATCTTTGTCACTTTTTGGTGGAGGTGGTTTTATCGAACAACGAGGAGAGAGGGAAGGGGGCGGGAAGATGATGCTGTCCCTGTCTCCATCCAAGTGGAAAATTCAAATGACAGATGGGGCCGAATATATGCTCCTCTCCAGGCCTGTGATGATAATGCAGGCTATCTACTTAACTACATGTCACCAGGAGAAGAACGGTTGAAATTTTTAATGAGCGCTGGTTGTGGTAGCCATGCAGGAGGACGTCTTGACAGGGCACGTATGCCCATTGCTTTTGTTGTGACAGAGAGGGGTAGGAAGAGGGGACAACCGTTATAGGTAGGTGACTGAATGAAATGAAGGTAAAGTATAGGTTATGAGTGAATGATAATGAACACATTTTGGAAAATGTTTAAAATGGGATAAACAAAGTATAACATTCGTGATGTAGTTGAGGGTTAACTAAAGTAAACTCAGTTTACACCTTTTTATTTTGTGAAAAGGGGTTATCCACTTATAATGCCAGATAATAATTTATTTGCATACGGGTTTACCCACCTATTTACCCCTAATGTTCAAGGTTGACCCACCTACATCCCTGGGTAACACACCTACATCCCAGGGTAACACACCTATATCCCAGGGTAACACACCTATATCCCAGGGTAACACACCTACATCCCAGGGTAACACACCTATATCCCAGGGTAACACACCTACATCCCAGGGTAACACACCTATATCCCAGGGTAACACACCTACATCCCAGGGTAACACACCTATATCACAGGGTAACACACCTATATCCCAGGGTAACACACCTACATCCCAGGGTAACACACCTATATCCCAGGGTAACACACCTATATCCCAGGGTAACACACCTACATCCCAGGGTAACACACCTATATCCCAGGGTAACACACCTATATCCCAGGGTAACACACCTATATCCCAGGGTAACACACCTACATCCCAGGGTAACACACCTATATCCCAGGGTAACACACCTATATCCCAGGGTAACACACCTACATCCCAGGGTAACACACCTATATCCCAGGGTAACACACCTATATCCCAGGGTAACACACCTATATCCCAGTGTAACACACCTACATCCCAGGGTAACACACCTACATCACAGGGTAACACACCTATATCCCAGGGTAACACACCTATATCACAGGGTAACACGCCTACATCCCAGGGTAACACACCTACATCCCAGGGTAACACACCTATATCCCAGGGTAACACACCTACATCCCAGGGTAACACACCTATATCCCAGGGTAACACACCTATATCCCAGGGTAACACACCTACATCCCAGGGTAACACACCTATATCCCAGGGTAACACACCTATATCCCAGGGTAACACACCTATATCCCAGGGTAACACACCTACATCCCAGGGTAACACACCTACATCACAGGGTAACACACCTATATCCCAGGGTAACACACCTATATCACAGGGTAACACGCCTACATCCCAGGGTAACACACCTACATCCCAGGGTAACACACCTATATCCCAGGGTAACACACCTACATCCCAGGGTAACACACCTATATCACAGGGTAACACACCTATATCCCAGGGTAACACACCTACATCCCAGGGTAACACACCTATATCCCAGGGTAACACACCTACTAGCTTATGCCAGTATAGAGGTGTGAGTGAGTAGCCTATAAAGTGAACATACTCCCATATGCAGGCTTGAATAGAAGGGTATTAAGTCAATATTGGTATGAAACATCTAATGGCAGAAAAGTGAATATACCCCCTTCTTTTCTTCTCTCTACTTTCATTCCTCCATGTCCCTTGAGGAATTGGGTAACAACATAAAGATGGTCGGTCATACAGATGGTCGGTCAGCCAATAAAGAGCATCTAACATAGAAGTATCTCTCTCTCTCTCTCTCTTTCTCATTCTGTCTGTCTTTCTTGTGTTCCCTTTGGGTCCGGGTGGGTTTTCAATTGGATTTTCCTGGTGTTTTGGTCTGGCCCATAAGCCTGTTTAGCTAAGTCTGTTACCCACACTTCCCCTTCTGATCTAAGGTCCAGATGATGGACAGAGAGAGAGAGAGAGAGGGGGCTGCTGGGGGGTTCAATCCCAGCATGCTTAGAGGGAGAGAGAGATAGAAGCTAAAGTGAGGGTGTTTAAGGAGGGAAAGAACGAGAGAAGGAGGGAGAGAGAGAGAGAGAGAGAGAGAGAGAGTACAAACAGCATACGTTAGCAAAGATGGGCTATTGGGCTACCAAGTGGATCTAAGCTAAGAGCTTATGTGTTAGGTTGACCATGGTGTTGTGGCAAACCCACTAACCCCATGAAGAGGTTTTTCCGGCCACCATTTTGATGGCAGTTTGTAAAATTACCTTGGATTTTTTGTCTGGATGTGCATGGCCAGTCAGCAAACACGGCATTAGGCTAAATGGGATTGGCTCAAGGGTTCAGACATGGTTTGAGATGCATTTGGAAATGGTTTTCAGGGTCCGTTTCCAAGTTGAGAAAAGAAGGTGAAGCATAGTATTAGAGGTATATCTGCAGTATTAATAGTAGAAGCGAGTAATACCATATTAATAGTAATAACATATGTTGTTACCTCCATAGAAAGGTGAGGGAAAGGTATGTTACTGAAGCCCCGTTGAAATGGATGGTTTCGTCAGGAATAAGTCTGCAAAACGTTTCTTTACTCAGGTACTTGAGTGTCTTGGGACCTGCCATTACCCCGTTAGCGCCTTAGGCTTTGACATTGGTCACAGCCAGAACAAATCTTTTCAAAAATATATCTTTTATTTGGCTTTAAAATCTCCAGAGTTCTTTTTGCACATAAAAAGCTATCAAATTCAGAGTGAGTCGGCACTCTGTCTGGTGAGGGACTGTGAATGTTTGCAGCTGTGTTGGTACTTGCGGTCATGCTACCAGGTATACTGCATGTTTTGACTATCCAGGCAAAACGTAAGAGTTTTTTATTTCACCAGATTCAGATTCCTCATTGTATTTTAACACAACCAAAGGTTGGTATTTACTTTCGTTACAGCATGGTAAGATAACTCTGATAAAGTGCTCAACAATGACATACTAGACAAAAATCTATGGACTACCGACTGGGCACTGACATCATTTCAACGTCTATTCCACGTTAGTTCAACGTTTCAATGGCAGCGGTACAGTATCTAACAGGCAGTTTTCTGGTCCAGCTCCCTAACCACTCCACCACCACACACTGTTGCCTCCACGCTGCTTGATAACTGCCTCCAGCCCACACCCCAACTCCTCACCTCTCTCTGCCCAGGATGAGGCTGTGTACCTGTGCTTGGCGAGGGGAGTGAGGTGGGGGTAGATGGGTGAAGGCTTGGAGGCCTGGATTAATTGGCTAGCAGTTATGTGTGTGTGTGTGTGTGTGTGTGTGTGTGTGTGTGTGTGTGTGTGTGTGTGTGTGTGTGTGTGTGTGTGTGTGTGTGTGTGTGTGTGTGTGTGTGTGTGTGTGTGTGTGTGTGTGTGTGTGTGTGTGTGTGTGTGTGTGTGTGTGTGTGTGTGTGACAGCTCAGGTCTGCGAGAGAGGGCGGACAGGTTGTATACTCGATAATTGCACATTGAGGTCAATTATAGGTCTGTGTATGTATGTTATCTGAACCAGTATGAATTCACAGGTACATACTGTCAGAGTGGTTTCAACCTCGCTCTGATATTGATCAGGTTTCATTGAATACTCTCCGCCTGTGTGTCTAGTGTGTGTGTATGTGTGTGCAGTATGTACGTAGCGTGTGTTTGTGAGGGAATGTGTGTGTGTGTGTGTGTGTGTGAGTGTGTGTATAGATCGGATTTAAGGGGGAGCGTTAGCGAGTCCCAGTGCTAACATGATTGCGAATGACAATATGTCCACCAAGGTTTGTTAGGGACATAATGAGGAATCAATAGACACAACAGAGGTGTCAATACAACATGCTTTATTGCATTAAGCCACCTCTCCCATCCCTGCCCCTAACACCGACCCACTCTCTCTGCCTCTCTCTGCCTCTCTCTGCCTCTCTCTGCCTCTCTCGCTCCCTTCTCTCTTGGACACTTAAACACAGCTGCTTCTTTTTTCTGGTCCGGCGATAATGAACTCATTGCAGACCACTGATGTAGCCGAGCTGTAGCGATGAGAACTATAAATGGTCCTCTCGAATAGAACTAAATATGGAGGGCAGAGTTCGGCTCGGCCTCACCGCCCGCCTGCTCCCGAGCTCGCCACCTACTGCCCATGTTACCATGGAGACATCCATAGGCCATTAGACACATATAGTTATACAGGTAAACACTTTCTCTCTTCTCTCTCTCTGTCCTCCACTCAGCTTACCTTCGGAGCCTTGATGGTCACAAAGACCATTAGGAGCCAAATTGGCCGTATTCAGGACACAATGCTCTATTTGACTGGCCTGAGTGAGTGTGTGTATTGGTGTGTGTGTGTGTATGCATGCCCTTGTACATCTTTGTGTGTCTCTGTATGTGTCTGTGCGTGTGTCTTTGTACATCTTTGCGCGCGCAAGTGTGTGTGGAATCTTTGTGAGCGTGTGAGTGTGCATGTGCCAGTGTCCATCGCACATCACCCAAATGATGACTCCAAGCACAGCAGGGCCTCCTTTTCCAATGCACAAACCTCTCAGTGCTCAATGGGCAGTGTCTGCACACCCCTGGAATGGAACTCATTCTCAACCCCTAATCGAATGCACTTAGCCACGGGCCCCTTTTCTCAAATGAACAAACAAATAGCGTACAAGCAGGCACGTCGTAGGGGGAGCAAGCAATGTCTATACATACAGCTCCTACTACATTCCCCACTTCCTCCCACAATACATTACCTTGGCCCTGCAATAGCACACGGAGATGAATAGCCTATAGCGAGCTAGCCCCGCCTGCTACGCCAGTAGTGGAAAGCCTGCAGGCTTCTCTGCTGATTAGCTGCTGATCTGGGGTCAAGGTTAGCCACCTCTTAATTAAGCAGAATAATTTGATTTCACACTGTACAGCAACATAACACAGGGAGCAAGGGGAGGAAAGGAGCGGCGGCGCTTTGGCCTTTTGTGACACACGCCAGGCTGTTATCCCATCCCCTCTTTTGTGTGCTTCTCAATGAGGCCTGGTATGAAACGAGGGAAAAGAAGGGGAAAGCGCCCTGGAGAAAAAAGGACCCGCTCTTTTGATTTCGGGGGGGGGCTTATCATAACGAGGAAGAATGTGTGACTTTTTTTCTATTTTAGTAAGATAGTAGCGATGGGCTAAAGCCCCTTGCTGTTGAATGTAACTTTAGTCGGGGTGAGATTAAAGGGAAAGAGAACGATGCACATTGTGTGTGTGTGTGTGTGTGTGTGTGTGTGTGTGCATTTGTGTGTGTGCAATGTAATCCCACTCCCCTACACACATAGAGATGTGTTGGCAACAACAAGCCATGTAGTTGGATTAACTAGACACCAGAAACGTGTCCTTTGTGTGGCCATTTCACATGTTTGTGTGTGTGTGTGTGTGTGTGTGTGTGTGTGTGCCTTGGCAGGCATAATGTTGTGGCTGTTTATACATTTAAGCAATAAAGGGGTATAATACAACTTGGTCCTGTTTGGTTGAATTTTGCCCCCCTCTCCCATCTCCCTCAACTGGTTGTAGGCTAGTGCAGATTTGGGAGAGATTTAGCCCCCCCCTCCCCTCCAATTTAATTTAGCGGATGGGAGTTATGATAATGAAAGGATGAGATGGGAGGTGTGTGTGTGGGGGGGGCCTTATATATACTTCAGGGACACTCTGTCCTTCCTCCCTCCTTCCTCCCTCCTGCCGTTGTGAGTGCAAGGGGTGACTGCCAGGGGTTTGAGTGAAAAATGTAATATCATGCACCCACAAATGCGTGCGTGCAGCAGACAGAAGTAACGTGACAACAATGGAGCGGCTCGGGGTCCGGCTTTTAATATATCTGAGTGCCCGGGCGCTTCAACCCCCACCTGCCCCCTATCCAATCCCCCCCCCCCCTTAAAGTACATACATGCACTTTACACACACTCAAACATTTGCATTCACACATTCAGTATGTATGTATGTACGTACACAGGGATTTATTAACATTGGGTTGAACCAAAGTGCCTGCAGGCTATAGACAAGAGTACAGACACACAGATGGTACAGATTCACCAAACCCAAGTGTATGAATAATCAGATACCAGTACACATCTCCATGGACCACTGAGGAGTTTTAAACCCTGCTGTGTGTGCTCAAAATAGACACACATTACAAGGGTATCCCCCCTTTAACATTTGCCTATCAGAGGGGGAGAATATATTTTTATTTTCCATGCTCACCTCCTTATCACCGTCTCCCTCTGTTCTTTTTCATCCTCTCGTTTTGTTCCAGGAGAGGAGTGCTCCGTCCTAAAATGAAATTAATCTGTTGTAGTACACCCCCCTCCTCCTCTCCCCCTTACCCCCCAAGCTCAATCTCATTCTCTCTTTGCACTATGGGGAGAATTGAAGTCGTCACTTTAACCTCTCCATATTGGATGTGAATCTGTTAGCCAGCCTCACTCTCGCAGCAACACTCCCCTGCCCTGTCACACAGACAGACACACACACACACACACACACACACACACACACACACACACACACACACACACACACACACACACACACACACACACACACACACACACACACACACACACACACACACACACACACACACACACACACACAGACAGACACATTTGACACACCAACAAACCGTCCTCTGTCGCTTTCTCTGGGGGCGTCAATCAAACACATTATTATGAATCTGTGTGCCTCACCAATGCACCAGCAACACGTTTTAAAAGCTGCATCGTGTTGAAGGCCCCTAGCATGGAGATATTTAGAGGCCCTTTTTCCTCCACACTTCTTTTTGTTGTTGCCTATTTGGGCTGTGTCCTTTGTTGAACCTAGCCCTTATTAAGAGGAGTGTATTGAATGGCGAGGAGCCTGCATTACATAAAGAAGCGGGAGAGAGCTACTTCTCCCTTCTCCCTAATGGCACCCCTCAGGGATTTAGGAGTGCAAGCCTGCACACATAGTGCTGAGGTAGGACAGGTGAAGCTGAATCCTCCCCCACCATTCATCCACTGTATGAATATGGTAAATCCAGTCCGCTCAGTGGCATAATTCTGTATAGAAAATGGGTCCTAGTATACCGGTATTCCTAAGGGGGATTTCCGAAGGAGAATCTGATATTTAGGCTAGCTCTCCCTTCTCCTTTTTTTCTGGGGGCTTTTAAAAGCCTAGCTCCAGCTATCTGTCTGTCTGTCTGTCTGTCTATCTATCTATCTATCTATCTATCTATCTATCTATCTATCTATCTATCTATCTATCTATCTATCTGTATCTGTCTGTCTGTCTGTCTGTCTGTCTGTCTGTCTGTCTGTCTGTCTGTCTGTCTGTCTGTCTGTCTGTCTGTTGCACACAGAATAGAACACAGAATAGAACACAGAGCCGAGCACTCAAAAGCTAAGGCTGATGTTGGATGGCCCAGTGTTCACCTACTACCCAGAAGTGCTATCTTCTTCAGTCCATGCATGGCTTTCTGTCAGCCGTCGTTCCCCCTCCCTACGCCTCTGTGTAGATAGCTAGCTGTAGCAAGGTACGTTTAGCCGCTTGGCCCTAAGGCAGTAAATGATCTGTGATGAACCATGTGTGGTTGTGTAGCTCCGAGGTTTTTACGACCCATCCTTGTAAAGGCCAAAGACTGCGGTCAGCCTTGATTTTAAAGAGATCTTTTGCATTCTCAACATATCCGCTGGAATTAGATTTGAGTATCAAATGATTGACCACTCACACTTTACATTTTATAGGTGGGTCTATTTGAAAATGTCTCCCTACAATATATAATGAGTCTATATACATGATATATCTGAATTCATATTTGATTGTGCTAAACATGCTAAATGTTTAATGGAGAAATCAATTGTGTCCATATAGATGTCCCCTAAATATGCTTCAATACCCACCCACTTCACCATGTTAAATATGCACAAATGTCAGTATTTAAATGCAGCTATGCTAAAATATTAATGCCAATATCCTCAAATGTTATGTGCCTCATTTATGTGAGCTGAGGTGTGAGTATGTGTTCGGATGAAATGGGCTTTTACCAGCCCCCCTCTTGGAGCACAATGCGTGGCCCTTACCCCTCTGCTCTCCTTTGTCTCGCCGTGAGGTGTGCAAGGGGGGGTTGACCCCTGACCTTTATCCTTCCTCACTGCCCTCCCTCTGTTGTTCCCCCTTCTGCTAATTCATATGCAGCCGGCCCATCAACCCCATTCTATTCTTCTCTTTCATCTGTCCATGGCCTGGCCTATCTGTTGTGTCACGTCTCAAGTTCAAGGCCCGGAGCTCTGGGGTAGCTGGGCCAGACTGGCCATGACATTAAGTGGATTACCTGGTTACTCTGTATATTAAAGACCCTGACAAAGATATTTAGACAGTGGGGTTAAAAGCTGTGATCTTTGTGTAAGGGGGCCTTAAAATTCAATTTTTGTTATTTACATTTTAGTAGACACTCGTATCCAGAGCGACTTGCAGGAGCAATTCGGTGTTAAGTACCTTGCTCAAGGGCACATCGTCAGATTTGTTTCACCTAGTCTCCTCGGGGATTCGAGCCAGCAACCTTTCACTTAATGGCCCAACGGGCTTAACCTTTAGGCTACCTGCTTCCCCTAAAATGAAATAAAAATGTACTAGATGTTGAAAATGCTTTCTGAACAGATGGATCAGATATGATCAAGATCGGTTGGATACCCACTCAGGCTGTTTTGTCTGTCTTGGGATACAATTCTCAGTCAAATGGTTAGTTTGGTCATTTCTTTATTCGATTTGACAATGTTTTACATGCAAGATCATACAAGCTCATACAAGCTCATACAAGCTCATACAAACTCATACAAGCTCATACAAACTCATACAAGCGCTTGTGCACACACACACTCGTGTACATGCATGCGTACACAAACGCACACACGCCCGCACACACACGCATCACGCACACCCCATTGCCAACGCAAGTGCTTCTATGAAAGGTAGCTCTCATTGTCATTGAACATAACGTGAGGCCCAAACATAAAAACCAATCTAAGGAAACGCCTCTATTGTGGAACCACACCGTTATACCCACGCAGGTAAAATAAGTCCAAGGAAATGGCCATTGGTTAAAAGCTTCACATTGTGTAAAACCACATTGTGCATTCTTTGCAGACATTTCAGCCGCACAACTCCCAAGGATGCCCGTCTGAATGCACTGCGGGAAGCAATTTGTGGCCCCTCCGAGCGTCAGCGAATGACTGTGTTCATGGCATTCCTGGTCATAATGGAGCGCTGAGCGCCATTTTCTTTTAGAAGCGACATAATTGAATGATTATTAAGGTAACCTCGAGGTTGTGCTCCTGCTGTATGACTGTCGTCGGTCCGTGTTCAAGAGCTTCCATTCGTGGTGGAAGTATTGCACCGTATCCTACAAATCCCACAAAGCCTGGTGTCCGCAACGTCTCGGGCGGACAATACGACTGTATTTTATATATATATATATTTATTACACATCTTTTAGATGCTTTATTGTGAATTACTAAAGGGGGGTGATAGACTACAGTAGAGAGAGAAGGTGTAAGCGGGGATCAAACTACTACCACTGGGTTGCATGAAATGACTAGAAAGACTGTGTGCTGAAATGACTAGATAGACAGGGCGCTGAAATGACTAGAGAGACAGGGTGCTGAAATGACTAGATAGACAGGGGGCTGAAATGACTAGAGAGACAAGGCGCTGAAATTACTAGAGAGACAGGGTGCTGAAATGACTAGAGAGACAGGGTGCTGAAATGACTAGAGAGACAGGGTGCTGAAATGACTAGATAGACAGGGTGCTGAAATGACTAGAGAGACAGGGTGCTGAAATGACTAGATAGACAGGGTGCTGAAATTACAAGATAGACAGGGTGCTGAAATGACTAGAGAGACAGGGTGCTGAAATGACTAGATAGACAGTGTGCTGAAATGACTAGATAGACAGTGTGCTGAAATGACTAGAGAGACAGGGTGCTGAAATTACTAGATAGACGGGGTGCTGAAATGACTAGAGAGACAGGGTGCTGAGAGACAGGATGCTGAAATTACTCGTGACAGGGTACTGAAATGACTAGATAGACAGGGTGCTGAAATTACTCGTGACAGGGTACTGAATCAAATCAAATCAAATCACATTTATTTATGTAGCCCTTCTTAACTCAGCTGATATATCAAAGTGCTGTACAGAAACCCAGCCTAAAACCCCAAACAGCAATCAATGCAGGTGTAGAAGCATGGTGGCTAGGAAAAACTCCCTAGAAAGGCCAAATCTTAGGAAGAAACCCAGAGAGGAACCAGGCTATGAGGGGTGGCCAGTCCTCTTCTGGCTGTGCCGGGTGGAGATTATAACAGAACATGGCCAAGATGTTCAAATGTTCATAAATTACCAGCATGGTCAAATAATAGTAATCACAGTGAGCAGGTCAGGGTTCCATAGCTGCAGGCAGAACAGTTGAAACTGGAGCAGCAGCACGGCAAGGTGGACTGGGGACAATTAGGAGTCATCATGCCAGGTAATCCTGAGGCATGGTCCTAGGTCTCAGGTCCTCCGAGAGAGAGAGAGAGAGAGAGAGAGAAAGAAAGAAAGAAAGAAAGAAAGAAAGAAAGAAAGAAAGAAAGAAAGAAAGAAAGAAAGAGAATTAGAGAGAGCATGCTTAAATTCACACAGGACACCGGATAAGACAGGAGAAATACTTCAGATATAACAGACTAACCATAGCCCTCCGACACATAAACTACTGCAGCATAAATACTGGAGGCTGAGACAGGAGGGGTCAGGAGACACTGTGGCCCCATCCGATGATACCCCCGGACAGAGCCAAACAGGCAGGATTTAACCCCACCCACTTTGCCAAAGCACAGCCCCCACACCACTAGAGGGATATCTTCAACCACCAACCTACCATCCTGAGACAAGGCCGAGTATAGCCCACAAAGATCTTCGCCACAGTACTGAAATGATTAGAGAGACATGGTGCTGATATAACTAGATAGACAGGGTTCTGAAATGACTAGAGAAACAGGGTGCTGAAATGACTAGATAGACAGGGTGCTGAAATGACTAGAGAGACAGGGTGCTGAAATGACTAGATAGACAGGGTGCTGAAATGACTAGAGAGACGGGGTGCTGAAATGACTAGATAGACAGGGTGCTGAAATTACTAGAGAGACAGGGTGCTGAAATTACTAGATAGACAGGGTGCTGAAATGACAAGATAGACACGGTATTGAAATGACTAGATAGACAGGGTATTGAAATGACTAGATAGACAGGGTGCTGAAATGACTAGAGAGACAGGGTGCTGAAATGTCTAGATAGACATGTTTCTGAAATGACTAGATAGACAGGGTGCTGAAAGGATTAGAGAGACAGGGTGCTGAAATGACTAGAGAAACATTTTTCTGAAATGACTAGATAGACAGGGTGCTGAAATGACTAGATAGACAGGGTGCTGAAATGACTAGATAGACAGGGTGCTGAAATGACTAGATAGACAGGGTGCTGAAATGACGAGATAGACAGGGTGCTGAAATGACTCGAGAGACTGTGCTGAAATGACCAGAGAGACAGGGTGCTGAAATGACCAGAGAGACAGGGTGCTGAAATGACTAGATAGACAAGGTGCTGAAATGACTAGAGAGACAAAGTGCTGAAATGACTAGATAGACAGGGTGCTGAAAATGACTAGATAGACAGGGTGCTGATAGACATGTTTCTGAAATGACTAGATAGACAGGGTGCTGAAATGACTAGATAGACATTTTTCTGAAATGACTAGATAGACAGGGTGCTGAAATGACTAGATAGACAGGGTGCTGAAATGACGAGATAGACGGGGTGCTGAAATGACTCGAGAGACTGTGCTGAAATTACCAGAGAGACAGGGTGCTGAAATGACTAGAGAGACAGGGTGCTGAAATGACCAGAGAGACAGGGTGCTGAAATGACCAGAGAGACAAGGTGCTGAAATGACTAGATAGACAAGGTGCTGAAATGACTAGAGAGACAAGGTGCTGAAATGACTAGAGAGACAAGGTGCTGAAATGACTAGAGAGACAAGGTGCTGAAATGACTAGATAGACAGGGTGCTGAAATGACTCGAGAGGCAGGGTAATTGAAATGACGAGATATACAGGGTGCTGAAATGACTCGAGAGACAGGGTGCTGAAATAACTAGATAGACAGGGTGCTGAAATGACGAGATATACAGGGTGCTGAAATGACTCGAGAGGCAGGGTAATTGAAATGACGAGATATACAGGGTGCTGAAATGACTCGAGAGACAGGGTGCTGAAATAACTAGATAGACAGGGTGCTGAAATGACGAGATATACAGGGTGCTGAAATGACTCGAGAGACAGGGTGCTGAAATAACTAGATAGACAGGGTGCTGAAATGACTGTAATAGACTAATAGTCTTTCACTAAGACTAATAGTATGCAGTTTGCCTTTACTCTTCCATCTTGTCACTATATATTTATTGACTACGGAGAATGAGGTTTTTCACATGCATGTACATAATTATTATCATACATTTTCCGTAGACAAATTGTACATTTGTTTGAATTGATTTCTACTGTAAGTTAACAAATGATTGGGCAACAAATAATGATTGTGGCAGTAAATGTCAAAGGGAGTAATACGTTCATAAAGTTTTGTATGATGTGTTTATATCTGGATACACCACTTCGCTCCTTCCAAGAAAACATTACTAATGAACCCAATTTTTTTTAAAGTAGATTTATTCAATAGAATTTTGGTTCTGCATCCAATTAACTCAATCAAAAGAGAGCTTTCTTATTTGGCACGCCCTGTCTCTCATTTCTCTTGCCACACACTGTAGTTAACAGGGGGTGTAGGTAGGAGACCAGGCTAGGAAATGAGAAATCCCCCCCTCTCCAACACTCCTCTCCTTTATCCTTCCCCCAGGAAAGAAAGAGAGAAGTAGAGAGGGGAGAGAAGAGAGAGGTGGAGGGATGGGTCGGATGAGGGGGGACAGACAGAAGGCATTGAAATTCATAGCCTTTTTTATTTTCTGTGCTGAAAATCAATACTGTCTACTATGGATGAGGTGAACAGTGGACAACAGTGGTTGCGGGCCAGGGAGGGAGGGAGAGAGGGGTGGAGGGAGGGGGGAGGGTGGGGTCGTCAATATTACCAGTGACACAGCCACTGCAGGCCAAGGTAAAAATAGGGCTGGACAATGGTGGGGGAGGGAGACCAAGGGTTCATTAAGTCTGACCAACAGTGTTGGATGCACAGCGGGCCCTATTGTCCAAGCATCAGGGGACCCACACACACACACCAAAATAGCACCCACACACACTGGAAAAAAATCCAGCCACCCTCCATTGGAACCCGCAACCCTGACAGAGGAGCGTAAATATGCATTCCTTGCTGTACTGTAGTGGTGGTAGTGGTGAGCTCGAGGGAAGATCTCCGCTGCGTATATATATATATATATATATATAGGATGAGGATCGGTGGTTACTATGGCGATAGGTGTGAGCTAGGGCCAGTGGTTTTGAGGCGTAAACCGTCATAAATAATGGAGGGAGCCGATCCACATTGAAATGCAACGGGTGCACCTCTGGCATGTTGGGTAATATTGGCTTTTTTGAAAATGTATTTTTCATAAGGATCTTCTCTGCACACACACGTGTGTTTTGCATTTACATACGTTTGCATTCGAAATTTCCTCAACAAGTCAACGAGAGTAGATAAGGGTTTATTATGTTCAGTCACTTATGAATTGGATCCCAAAGCAACTGGAAGGGCATATGCATAATATTTAGAAAATGTAAAATATTTACTCGTTGGAACATTTCATACAAAAGCTGGAAAATATATATATATTTTTATATCTTAATTTTTTTCTTTAATGATTAACTTACAGTAACAGTATTTATACATTTTGAATCAATAATTGATCGTTATTTAGATATTTTTGTACATGTGGTGGTGTGTTCTGGGTTGGGTTCATGTATAGCCCCTCTCTCTTCACACTCAGGTGCCAACATCAACTGAAGAAATGAACCGGATATTCAGTCAGAATATGGATGAGCCAGCTAACTCAATATGACCGTGTGTTTGTGTGTGTGTGTGTGTGTGTGTGTGTGTGTGTGTGTGTGTGTGTGTGTGTGTGTGTGTGTGTGTGTGTGTGTGTGTGTGTGTGTGTGTGTGTGTGTGTGTGTGTGTGTGTGTGTGTGTGTGTGTGTGTGAGAGAGAGAGAGTTGTTGTGCGTACACTTTTTGAACATCGTAAGAGAGGAATATTTGAGTGAAGGTCGGACGTATGAATCTCTAGGACACTTGGGAGTTGGAGCGAGTGTAATGCCATATAGTATGTATGTGGTGGGACTGCAACTGTGCATGTGGTGCGCAGCTGTGTGTTCACCACATTGGGAGGACGGTATCCACAGCTAGATAATGTCAATAGCAGAGTAGGGTCCACATACGTCCCTGAGAATGCAGAGTGCACTAAGCCAATAAGTAGACGTCCAATCCACGCAGGTGCAGGATGCATGTCGGTGATTGGGGGCGGGGGGGACCGTTTGAAGTGGAAATGTGTCTGGTTGGCAGCGGGCTAAGGCATCAGTAAAGCCAACTGAAGTTTGAGAGCCAGTGAGAGCCATATAAGGTCCATTTCTCTCAGGCCCTACAGCACTTCCCTGGACCCGCTATGACACACCGCCCAATTAGAACCATGGAGGTGGTACAGCATGGCCTGTCTTAACACTATACTGCAGGGGATGGCTCTGTGTGTGTGTGTGTGTGTGTGTGTGTGTGTGTGTGTGTGTGTGTGTGTGTGTGGGTGTGAATGCAAGTCATGAATTGCGTGGATAGAACTGTCTCGTTATGCAAAATAATATATACGTACTGTGTGTTAATCTGTAGTTTACGAGAACACACAATCACGTCACACACCCCACACACTCATGAGGTTTCTATGTGTCTTTTAATTTCATCCTCGATAACACCCCCACAAGCCCCCCACCCCACACACACACACACACACACACACACACATACTCTTACAACTTGCTCTCAGGCCCGTCTGTTGCCTTAGTGACTGCCAGAGGAGGAGACTTGTGATTTCAGGCATGCATAACTATACACCTGTAGTTACTGACACTTCATCCCTACCAACCTGTATCCCTCTGCTTCGGTGCTCAGCCTGCTTTCCAGCTTACAGTAGTCCGTTCCATAACCACATAACCCCCGAACATCAACTCAGCACAAAATAATTGTTTTCTGAGTGCTAAATATTTTTAAGTATAAAGAGGATTCATTTTGGTCACGTACTCCATTATCAATGTGTTTATTCCTATTTATTTTACTACGATAGTGTTTGTTTTGCACTTCATTTCCAGGGTCCTCAGTAGGCATTTCACTGCATATTGGTAGGAAGATCATCCCACCTCTTAGCAGACAGGACTCCGTTCATTCCAGCTTCATCTTTACTACGATAACAACGGATACGTTGTCAGAGCATTATGGGTACTGTAGTACATCAGCTTGACCCCTCACCCCGGGCCGTTGCCATGTTCTTTTTCCTCTTACTACCCGAAAAAAAGACCTCAATGTGTTAAGTTCACTGCTTTCTGATTCACTGTGTTGGGATGGGTCTTGTATATTTACCATCAACAGGGGTGGAGTCGAGGAGTGGAAATAGGACAACATTATCCGTGTTGGATCAGCTTTACAAACTCTGACACTGTTCCCCCGGTGCCCTCCCCTCTTTTGCTCCCATTTAAACTTTTTCTCCCTCTGCCGCCGCAACTGTTGCGCCTCAAACCCTCAACCTTCCCTGTTTCCGACTCCCCTGTCCTGTCCTGTCTCTCTCTCCTCTCTCCCCCCCACCCCCTCTCTCTCCTCTCTCCCTCCCTCCCTCCCCATCTCTCTCTCTCCTCTCTCCCTCCCCCTCTCTCTCTCTCTCTCTCTCTCTCCTCTCTCTCTCCTCTCTCCCTCCATCCCTCCCCCTCTCTCTCCTCCCCCTCTCTCTCCTCTCTCCCTCCCTTCCTACCCCCCCTCTCTCTCCTCTCTCCCTCCCTTCCTACCCCCTCTCTCTCTCCTCTCTCCCTCCCCCCTCTCTCTATTGATCTAGTCATAGTTTTCCGTCTTCACTGTGCTGGCTGGCTGGCTTTAATCAATACAGATAATTGTCTGCTTTCTCCCGATGCCAAACAGTCTGTGTTTTTTCTCAATGAATCCAGGTCTTTCCCCTCCGCACCCCTCCCTCCCCCTCCCTTCGCCTGGGAATCCCTCCATTAATGACAGGAGATAACCTGCTTTCCTTACCGATTTTCTCCCCCCGGCTCCCTCGTTCATTGATCGGCGTGAGATATTGCCCCGTGTGCCCCTTCTACGAATGTAAACACAACGAACACGTGGCTTTTGTGAGTACAAACACACACGTGGACACACACACACACACACCCATGACGCGGCCCCGGCCGTTACTCTGCACACTTGCCCCCCGGCAAGCCTAGAACATGTTAATAGACTACGTGACTGCTTTGGTACGTGTCAATGGACTCTGCTGTGATTCGCATGTGTACTGTTGACTTTTCTTTCATCGGACTTGGCTCGGAATTGTGCCCTTCGATAAACGTTTCCCTGTCAGTCACACACATATTCACTGAACAAGTTGCATTACAATTCAATAATATCTTATATTTTTTAAGTCCTAAAAAATAAGATTGAATTGATGTACTCTTTGCTCACATTGACAAAGGCAAGACACTTGCTGTGTTGCAAGTCCAACTAAATGCACATAATACACCGACTAGCGTGGGCCCGATCATGCACTAGAAGGATTACCTAGCTGGCTTTATACAGTAGGGGCAAGGCCACACTGTAATTACATGGTTTCTACACAAAGCGCCTCAAATCATGTCAAAAGAGCTAGACTCCACACTGGGCAGTGATGTGATCCAGCACAAAACCCTGAAACCAATAGCATGCAATGGGGCGTCTGTACAGAATGTGAAAGGCTATGGACATTCCAAACATACATTAGGTATGGCATGCAAGACCAAAATATACAGAGCAAGAGCACATATGAATGCACAAAGTGGAAAATGTACGCGCCAACCTATTAGCATATTTGGTTTGAATAGGCCTATAGAAATGTCATATGGAACTACAACTATGCAGCTATATCCACAAATGCATGAATGGAAAAGAACTACCTCAGGGAACATTATAAAGTGGAATCTATTTACGTACTGTAGATATGTCTGCACACGCATTCTTGCAGGTTGTACTTCCTGTACACCATTTCAAATCCAAAGCCTATCCTGTTCTCTCTCCCCCAGCTGTTATGATCTCTGCTTCTTCTCACTCCGCTCAACAACTTGAGTGCGACAGAGAAACAGAGAGACCCGATGGAGAACGACTGTCGGCCATTTTGTTTCTCTTGTTTTGCCGCCTTGCGATGTGAACGGAACCCTGATCCAATTTATACTGGTCAGTGGTGTGAAATGGCGGTCAGGCAGGGACGCGAAGGACTCTCCAGCCACTCGGGCCTCATTGCAGCGGTGTTTAAATGGTCCTAGATGAACATGACACTGTGCTGGTCCAGCATGCCTAGAGCCGCGGCACATGGGCAGGAGACACACATGAACGCAAGCACAAGCGTGTGTGTACACACACACGCACACACACACGCACGCACGCACACACGCACACACACACACACACACGCACGCACGCACGCACACACACACACACACACACACACACACACACACACACACACACACACACACACACACACACACACACACACACACACACACACACACACACACACACACACACACACACACACACACACACACACACACACACAGATCTTTCAATCCTCTATACTCCTGTATTGTATATGGTCCCCCCTGTTGTTTTATAAAAAGTGCAATCCTCTGTCTTATATATGAAATATTGTTTTTCTTTTTTCCATCAACGTTATCACTGTTATAGTCTCCCCTGCGGTTTCAACTAGTACAAAAGACGAACACACACACACACACAATTGCTGCAGCATTACACAGACTACTGGTATGTAAGGAAACCTTTTTTGAGTCGTACAATCGGTAATTGTACGATTGTATGATTGCTCAAATTTGGCAGTTGCTGCATTCTTACACAATTATGTTCCACTTTGACAATTTCTCTTCCTGACAAAATGGATTTCCAGGGATGTGAATTGAAGAGATGAAAATACATGCATCGATATGTTTGAAAAACCATGGTAACACTTTACTTACCTTACCTTAGCCTGCGGGCATGTTTATATCTCGAAAGCGTGTTGACGCCTTTATAGTAATGCTTCAAACATATTTTTGTCGTTGTTTCAAGCTAGTAATTGTTTACATCATCTGAGAATTTAGCTAGATTATTCCTACATCCTCTCCTATTGCATTAGTCATTACAGATATAGGATGTTAATTTGAGACAGTTTGCTACAGCAGAAAAATAATCCTGAAGCAACAGGATATTGGAATTATTATGTGGATTATAATTCATGGACATTTTTGCAGGAGTTGATACAGTTTTTGAAACAGAAAATCAAGTGGAAATGACAAACTTCAGAAGCCTTTTTAAACCTCAAATACACGACAAGTTGAGAACATTTCCTGGAATTGCAGGAATATTCTCCTCCACAGAGTGATCCAATTAAGATCCTACATCTGTAACTATATAATCATGCTTATTAGGTGGCTCTGTAAGAGCCTGAATCGACAGAAATAATTTAATCAATTATGTTTGATGATTCAAACAGATTTTCTTTTGTTTGTCTGATACATTTGCATTTGACCTCGTAAGTATTAATATGGTCAAAACTTAAGAAGTACACAAGCCTGCTCTCTAAACAATTTGCCAGTCTGAGGATTTGACCAAATGGAACAAAGCAGTGTATTTTCCATAGGATCTGGAATCCGAGCTGACACACACTCACGCACACGCACACTCAGACGCATTGTTTTTGTCCTTGGCTAAAAATTGCCGTGCTTGACGACCATACAGCGCCGACATGGCAACACGACATTCACCGTCTAAGGGGAGAAGGGCCTTTTTGCGTGTGTCATTTGGTGAGGGAACATAAGTGGTCACGAGACGGTCAGAGGGTCCGCTGATGGAGAGAAGGTATAAATAGAGAGATAAGAGCCATATTTGCCTGGGGGAGGGGGGGGGGGTGGCTGTGGCCAGCAACTGTCACAGCCACAAATGGAAGTATGGCCCACAGAAACAGCCATCCCGCCAACCCCCACCCTCGCCTTCCACAAAATGGAGTTTGTTAACTGAACGACGAGACGGTGTCGTCTGCGTAACTCGGGCTAGAGTCTGCCTCAGGGAAACGTGGGTCCAAATCCCAGGCCCAAGGGCACACGGCGACATTGCAAGAGGCCCAATCGTCCAATCACACTCCCCGGGGAATTTGTTGGACCGCCGATTGAATCCCCTCTTATCCCCAAATTCAGAATCTGCTCCTCTTATCCCTTGTCCAACCGTGAGCGGTCACGCTTCAAGCTCAGGGATTTCTGCTGAATTTCTCGTCAGGATGCCAGTTGTGTGTTGTGTTGTTGCGACTGGTCGAATCTAGCATCTTTCATCAGAAATATGTGTATCTGTTTACACATGTGTAAAAAAAAAAAAAAATTTTAAATATGTATTTAGTGTTAGAACTAACTTTTCTATTTTCTATATATTTTTGGTGCTTTTGCTGGGGCTCTTTTTTACTGGCACTTGGTAGACTATCAACAATCTGACTGGAGGGACGGAACAGAGAGAATATGGGAGACCAGTGGGGGGAATATCGGTAGACTTATACTCGTGTTTTCATTCACATTTATATTCTCTGGCATCTGAGGTTCATGTGTGTGACTCGGGCGTAGTGTTTGGAGTGCGGTTAGGTAAATAAAAAGCTGGGCGCTCTGCCTCTTAACCTCTGAAAGTAGGGAGATGCGAATTTGAATCCCCCAGCGAGCCGAGCCAAAGAGAGAGGAGAGGAGAGAGGGGTGAGGGGAAGAAAAGGGGGGGGGGTGTGCAGAGCGGAGGCATCGGCCATTGCGAAAGTGCCTCTGGAGCGTGCGGGTCGGTGCAACCCCTGTGAGGGGCCCCGATCGATACAAACTCAGAGCAATAAAGCTTTCTCCCTGTCATCTCCACAGAATACAAAGCAGAATGGGGAAGGAAGGGAGGGAGGGAGGGAGGGGGGCGGGGGGGGGACGGGGGGGCGAGAGGGGTGAAAAGCTGTTCCGCTAGCCAGACCAATTTCCTAACCCCCCATCCCTCCCCTCTCCCCTTCAACCCCAACCACAAACCACCACCTTCTTCTCTCTCTCACACTCTCTCTCTTTTTCTTTCAGACCCTTCCTTTCCCCTCTGTTTTCTTCCACGGCTCTTCACGTGCACCTTACATCCCGTATTATATAATTAATGGCGTTGGAATGAATAGACTCAACGATTCATCATTGTTATTTTAAAGAGATTGATCAAGAGGAAGAAGGAGAGGAACGGAGGAAGTGTGGGCCCAAAGGAAAGGCGAAACGCAGAGGGAAAATAGGGACGGAGGGAAGGAGAGAGAGCGAAGAGAGATGAGAGGTTTTAAAGGGAGGTGTATGAAGAAAGAAGAGAGGGGATAGAGTGATGGTCGTAGAGGAAGGGGGAAGGGAGGAAATTGGTATTACACTGATAGAGATGGATGTGCCGATGGATGGAGGGAGGAAGGAGGGCAGAAAGGGGGAATATTTAACAGGACAGGAAGAGAGGAAGACAGGAGGGATAAAGAGGTCAAATAACCGCTCTCTTTAATTGAGAGCCAATTTAAGTCTAGGCTAATCGATAGACCTGTAAAGCGAGCAATCTCACGCCGACCATAACGCATATACTGCAGAGAACGTTGTTTGGTTAGTGAGGGGTCGCTGTCATGTCGAATGGCTGTCTGTCTGTCCGCGCTTTCATTCACACTTTTCATTCAGACGGATATTCACAGCCGTTTAGCCCGGTTTATGTCCGTAGAAATGGAATCTGTTCTATTAATTCTGGCCCTTCTATGTCTAAGTTTATGTTCCGTGTTGTTCAAGTTCACGAGACATTCTTGTACCTAAAGCCTTTAGGCTTTTTCATTTTGGCCAAATCCAGATCTCTTTTTCTCCCTCGCTCTCTCTGGACTGTATGTCTGTCGGTCTGTCTGTCTTGTCGTTTCTTTCTCTTGAGTCCTATCTGTTCCCTCTCTATTCGGAAGAGGCACTGTGTCTTTGTTACTCTCATTGTCACTCCCTCTTCCTTTTGCCATTCCACCTTTTTATTGGAAAAGCCCAATGCACTACTTCCACCACTGTCCTTTCCATCTCTTCCTCTCCTCCATTTTCCATAGACCCCTCCATCCTTGTGAATGTGTCCCTTTATCCCTTCATCCCAAGTCCCCTACTCTCTTTCTCTTTATTTGTCTCTCTCTCTCTCTTTCTCTTTATTTGTCTCTTTGTCTCTTTGTCTCTCTCTTTCTCTTTATTTGTCTCTTTGTCTCTCTCTCTCTCTTTCTCTTTATTTGTTTCTTTGTCTCTCTCTTTGTCTCTCTCTCTCTCTCTCTCTCTAATACTCTGGTCATCCCTCATTCCATTCTGTCCCCGCCACTGCCCCAACACCAGCCTTCCTTCCTCGCTCTATCTTCCTCTATCTTCCTCTTTTTTTGCGTCCAGTCGTCCACCCCAACGGAGGAAGGGATAAAGAGAGGAAAGTAACACACGCAGTGGCTATTTCCCCCATCTCCTCTCCCTCCATTTCTTTGTTTATCTGCATCCCTCCATCTCACTCCCTGGGGAGATCAGTAATAACAGTGGAGACGGAGTGAGGGAGGGAGCTGCGATTATTGTCTTGTCGGGAGTCAGAGGGATCGATCGGCCCAGACATATGTGGTGCGAGAAAGAGGTACTGTATCGGATATAATAAACACTCCGGAGAAGCATTCGCACACACACACTCGTATACGCACACGCACACACACACACACACACACACACACACACACACACACACACACACACACACACACACACACACACACACACACACACACACACACACACACACACACACACACACACACACACACACACACACACACACACATACAAACATACATCTGCACAAATAATTGCCTATCTGCACACACTCAATCTTGAGGGCCACTGAAAGACTCTGAAAGACATTCAACTTTGCTGTCAGAGGCAAACAAAAGAAGGGCGCAGTTATTTAACTGTAGATAAAACTGTATTGGTCCTTAAGGACGTGTTCAATGCCATTCAAGTATGTGCCGACACCTTACAAAGGTCTCAGAAAGTCTAAACAACATTTATGCCTTTCAACACTATGTTTTCTTCCTATTCAAGCCTTTCAATGAGTTGGGCTATAGGGTGGAAAAACATACTTATACTTAATGATTAACACACACACACACAGGCGCGCGGCGCGCATACACAGTGATCTTTCACTGCTGTTGCCTGGCAACGGGCCCATGTGTCCTATTGGACCGCGGCTGCTGACCAGTGATGTCATGACCGCCGCTGCTGACCAGTGATGTCATGACCGCCGCTGCTGACCAAAGATGCTGCACCCTCTAGTTATGTGTACCGGGGATGAATAGGAGAGAAGGAAAGAGGTATGGGGATCGAGAGATAATAAACGAGAGAACGTAGCAGAGGAGAGCAGTGATAGGTGCAGATTGAGAGGGGAGAAAGTGAAAGATGAGCAGCTGTCAATGTTGCTTTTACAATCCAAGCTGATTGGATTAACCTTATCAAGTCTGCAACAAAGTGGCCTTAATGCAGCATCAATCTTTGTCCAGTAGTATATCCTCAGAAATTCGTATATTTTTTTCTCCAGAGATTCATCTATTTACAGAAATTCGTAATCTGTACAGAAATGAATATAAAACATCCGCAATTGCTTACAGCTGAAGATGTGAAAAGCAGTAGTAGAAATTGGTCATCAACCACCAACAACACCTCTTCACAAACCTGACCGCTTACGGTCAACTCCCTCCCCCCTGTATGTCCGTGTGGTTGACCGTATGTCTTGAGAAGAGACTACGGTCTCATTTGCAACTTTTAGCGCCCCACTGTAAAACCAGCCATTGTTCCATTCCATTGTCTGTAAACCAGGTCAACATATAACCAGGTAGTGGTCCAACTCCTTGAGGGACTTTGAAAAGAAAAGCATGTACCGAGTTGCATTGGCCATTTGTGTGTCAGTGTGAGGCAGCTTGGCAGTGCAGCAGTAGCGGTATAGGTTCTTGTCGGTGGATAATGCAACGGTCATTTCTTTTTCTCCATCTCCTCATTAGGCCTCTGCTCAGATGCAACTCAGTAAGCCTCTACACTGATTTTACCGATCTCACTGACTGTTGAAATTCTTAGAACACACACAGGTCCTATAGTTTTTTATACGTCCCCAGGACAGTGATAGTGCCTACATGGGGAATAGCAGTTAGCAGTAACATTTGGTCCTGTGGGGGAAGGGCACAAGTGAGCGTGGTCTCTAGAGCCCCATAGACCACAGGGCCCCCCAGAGGGTCCACCAGATGAGTCCTGTGTGTGTGTGTGTGTGTGTGTGTGTGTGTGTGTGTGTGTGTGTGTGTGTGTGTGTGTGTGTGTGTGTGTGTGTGTGTGTGTGTGTGTGTGTGTGTGTGTGCGGGGAGAGAGAGAGAGAGGTGGGGGATTGGGGCCAGGGCCGAGCGAGGCAGGAGGCGCGGGTGGTATAGGGTGTTTGCTGTTGGTCGGGGCCATGTGGCTGACCTCTTGACATCCACACGCCTGCCTGGCTCCTCCTCTCCCCAAAAAGGCCCCCCTGTTGCCCCTGAACCCCCTCACACTGACCCCCTCCACCCCCACACACAAAACCCACGCGCCGTCTGTCCCCTGACAGGCGTGAGCGAGATGGAGCAAGACCCCCTACAGCCACCCTCCCTCCTATCCCCTCCCCCTCTCCTCCTAATTCCCTGACAGTGACCCTGAGCATCCCTCTCCTCCCCTGCCTCGTCCCCTGTCAGAGCCCCGCGCTGCCCAAAGACAGATACATCATCTGCCGAGAGGCCCCCCACTCCCATTAGCACTGATAGACTGGGGACCCTCACAGCCTGCTGGCCGAGGTATATAGAGATGGGCTGGGGGGGGGGGACTAGGACCCCTGGCAAGAGGAGTGATGATGGGGTATGACTGTTAAAAACACTGTTTACGTGGACTCTTTTCATGTATTATGTGGATGAGGTGTGTATGCAAATGGTGAGTGTGCATGAAAGCAGTTTTATATCTGTCATCTTCCAGTATTTCCATCTCCTCTTTTTATATAAATCTTGTGGAGATGCAATGAACTTGAACCATATGCTTGGCATCATAGACTTTGAACAGTGAGCAGTGTCTTGCTGTGTTTGAGAGTTTCAGAGTTACAGACTGTCCGGGATCTTACCATGCTAGAAGCAGGCAATATTGAGTATATGTAATACAACTTAATCTAAGGTAGTTGAAAGGTGAGAGCTTATGTGCTGCTGTTCTGAGAAAATATAGTGTGATGATGATGAGTTGTAAAGTGACTATTCTACTGGATGTCATAAGGTGAATGCACCAATTTGTAAGTCGCTCTGGATAAGAGCGTCTGCTAAATGACTTAAATGTAAATGTAAATGTAATGAGTGAAGCACCACAGCAGGCCTACAACAGTCACTCAGCCCCTCCTCAGAATCAGCAGGTTAGTGCTGCCACCATGTGGCGGTCTTTAGCTACTGCAATTTCCTCAAGCCCTGTTAATCTTATCCAACAGATTCTCAAACGAAACTGAATTTCTGGTCCAAATTTCAAACACACACACATATCTGCCTACATAGGCGACTGTGAGAATAAGAAATTGGAAACTTAGAGAGAAAGAGCGCATGGTGAGTGAAGGCGGGCAGCAGGCTATTTCTCGTTGTATGACGAGTAGTTTCCAGCAGCCACCCAAGCACTTTCCAACTGCGACACTTTCACCCGTTCTTTCCTTTTCCTCTTTCGCCTTGCTGTTTTCTCTTCTTCTGCCCAGCCTCTCAATTTCGTTCTCCCACTCTGTACGTTCTGAAACCACCTCTCCCTCCTTCCTCCTTCTGAGACCTTGAACTTGATACTGGCGCTAATACAGTTTGTGGTACATTTTCACAACTCTAAGCACAAAAATCTACACAGATCATCAAAATGGCTCATGTTTCAAAACTAAGCCGTTTCAATTGACTGAGTACAACAAACTAATTCACAAAGGCAATTGTTCACTGCACCAAATCACTCTTTTAATTTGTATACATATTTAATCAACAGTGCCTTCATAAAGTATTCAGACCTGTTGACGTTTTCCACATTTTCTTACATTACAGCTTTATTCTAAAATGGATTCAATTGTTTTCCCCCTCATCAATCTACACACAATACCCCATAATGACAAAGCAAAAACAGGTTTTAAGATTTTTTGCAAATGTATTAAGAAAATAAACATAGACTTGCCTAGTTAAATAAAGGTTCAATAAAAAACTAATAAGTTATAAAACAACTGAAATATCACATTTACATAAGTATTCAGACCCTTTACTTTGTTGAAGCACCTTTGGCAGCGATTACAGCCTTGAGTCTTCTTGGATATGACGCTACAAGCTTGGCACACCTGTATTTGGGGAGTTTCTCCCATTCTTCACTGCAGATCCTCTCAAGCTCCTGTCGGGTTGGATGGAGAGCGTCGCTATTTTCAGGTCTCTCAAGAGATCTTC
The DNA here is from genome assembly GCF_023373465.1 of Oncorhynchus keta. Classification (NCBI taxonomy): domain Eukaryota; kingdom Metazoa; phylum Chordata; class Actinopteri; order Salmoniformes; family Salmonidae; genus Oncorhynchus; species Oncorhynchus keta. Next base: position 37,235,596 of record NC_068439.1, read on the forward strand.
GATCAGGATCAAGTCCGGGCTCTGGCTGGGTCACTCAAGGACATTCAGAGACTTGTCCCGAAGTCACTCCTGCATTGTCTTGGCTGTGTGCTCAGGGTCGTTGTCCTGTTGGAAGGTGAACCTTCGTCCCCAGTCTGAGGTCCTGAGTGCTCTGGAGCAGGTTTTCATCAAGGATCTCTCTGTACTTTGCTCCGTTCATCTTTCCCTCGATCCTGACTAGTCTCCCAGTCCCTTCTGTTAATAGGGATGGTGCGAGGTTTCCTACAGACGTGATGCTTGGCATTCAGGCCAAAGAGTTCAATCTTGGTTTCATCAGACCAGAGAATTTTGTTTCTCATAGTCTGAGAGTCCTTTAGGTGCCTTTTGGCAAACTCCAAGCCGGCTGTGATGTGCCTTTTATTGAGGAGTGTCTTCCCTCTGGCCACTCTACCATAAAGGCCTGATTGGTGGAGTGCTGCACCATTTAAGAATGATGGAGGCCACTGTGTTCTTGGGGACCTTCAATGCTGCAGATTATTTTTGCATCCTTCACCAAATCTGTCCCAGCTAGTAACGAGAATTTGGCGCCGAAGCGGCCCTCTTCCAAGGGAGCGGAACTGATTGAATCGTCTACTGGAATTCAGCCGACTTTGCCAGCATCTTACCAGAATCCCCCAGAAGCGGCCCGATGCAAATTTAAATAAATGTATACAAAATGACCCGATTTAGTAATTTTAAATATTACTATTATACATTTTATACATACAAATTATACGCATTCACAAAAAAAAACAGTTTGTGTTGTAGGAAACACCATACACCTGGTGACCATGTCAGTGTGAATGCGCCTGGCCCGCCACAGGAGTCGCTACGGCGCGATGGGACAAGTACATCCCGTCCGGCCAAACCCTCCCCTAATTCGGACGACGCTGGGCCAATTGTCCGTCGCCTCATGGGTCTCCCAGTCGCGGCCGGCACGTGTCTCGAACCAGCACATGGAGCAACGCAGTTTGCACTGCGATGCAATATCTTAGACCGCTGCGCCACTCGGGAGGCTCCATCCACAAAGGTTTTAATGCTTATCAATTACCTTGCACAAGGTAACAAAATACTACAATACTACACAGGACTCTTAAAGAATTTCATTTAAATGTCAATTGCACTTTTTTTTATCACAGAAACAATGAGAAAATCTGGAGATTTTTAAAAATGAAATGTTAATTATATAAAGCAGCCCGTGAAATCATCTGGCAGAGAGTAGCCCCAATCAGCCGAGCCCCAAGTAATACATTTGGGCCAGATAACTCCAACCGGAATCGGCCTGAGCCCCAAGTAATACATTTGGGCCAGATAACTCCCGCCGGAATCGGCCTGAGCCCCAAGAAATACATTTGGGCCAGATAACTCACACCGGAATCGACCTGAGCCCCAAGTAATACATTTGGGCCAGATAACTCACACCGGAATCGGCCCGATCCCCAAGTAATACATTTGGGCCAGATAACTCACACCGGAATCGACCTGAGCCCCAAGTAATACATTTGGGCCAGATAACTCACACCGGAATCGGCCCGATCCCCAAGTAATACATTTGGGCCAGATAACTCCCACCGGAATCGGCCCGAGCCCCAAGTAATACATTTGGGCCAGATAACTCCCACCGGAATCGGCTCGAGCTCAATCTCCGCATCCTAGCCATAAGTAACACTGCAGAAGGCTGCCCGGACTCGGGCCACATGATGTTGGCCGAGTCTGACTCTCAGCCGGAATCAGTCCTGATCCACTGTGCTTGCTGGGGTGCCTGTTTTTGCTTTGTCATTATGAGGTATTGTGTGTAAGAGTGATGACGCAAAAAAATATTGAATCCATTTTAGAACAAGGCTGTAATGTAACAAAATGTGGAAAAGGGGAAGGGGTCTGAATACTTTCCGAATGCACTGTAAGTAACCTCATACGGAAAAAGATTGCAGTCAGAGTTCAGTATAACTGCAGTACACTATAGTCTAACTGTAGTTAGAATACAGTATAACTGCAGTACACTATAGTCTAACTGTAGTTAGAATACAGTATAACTGCAGTACACTATAGTCTAACTGTAGTTAGAATACAGTATAACTGCAGTACACTATAGTGTAACTGTAGTTAGAATACAGTATAACTGCAGTACACTATAGTCTAACTGTAGTTAGAATACAGTATAACTGCAGTAGGCTGCAAATACTGTGTCCAAAATAACACACTTCTTCCCTGCAGTAATATTTCAGTATACATGCAGTTAAAGTGCAGTTATTCTGTACACTGCAGTTATTCTGCAATCACTGCGTCGGAAAATACCACAGTCGATACCACAGTTACAGTTTCAAAATGGCAATCTTTTTTTGTGGCGCCTGCTTTAAATTTGTCGTAGAATTTTCTTGACATTTCTTTACTATGGAATGAACTATCCCTTAATCAAACTGCTCGAAATAGATTACTGCTGAACACAAATGATGTAGTGCCTCGTTAAAGTGTGTAGTTTGATAGCTGCTGAACACTGTATCAATTTGACATCAATTTATGTTGGAAGGTACAACCAAATCATGTATGGATGTGGCAGTAAATACGACATCCTCATTCTCCGTCAGCCAGTGTGCTTCAATAGTACAAAGTGGAAAGAGTCACTCTCTATGATGCTACAATTTGGAATTATAGTGTAGTGTAAAATGCACTGCAGAAATACCTGGTTCGTATATAACAATATTTTCATTACCTGAATTTCATTGATATATTATTGTCAGCTGATGAATTTCAAGCAGAGAGACAGGCGATACTGTATCAGAAAATCAGGTAGAAAAGCTGATCTTGTGAAATGTTGCACGGGGCAGAAATGGCATACAACGACGTGATACATTTTTACAGTAGCTTTTACAATACCCCTATTTCTGATTATTTGCCCTACGTATGTACCGTAGAAGGATAATGAAACTGCTAGACTGACAGATTTCTCAACATGCTTACAACCTGCCCTTGGATAGAAATGTTGTTTTTTTTTCATGTCAAGTTATAGTCAAGAACTGTATGGAAAATTATATTTACCATCTACTACTCTTTCTATTGCAATTCAAAAAGAACAATTTTGAAATGTGTATCTTGTGTTTTTTGCTATTGGATTAAATGGTCCATTCAAAAGGCACTCGCACATCTGAGCTATCTTTGTTGCAGGTGCATGGTAACAGTTGAATAAGATGAGAAAAAAGAAGGAACCACTACACTGCTCTTGATAGTATCACTGCTCTTTAATAAGCTTTACGTATCGGCCTCAAAGACTTTCTCAGAGCTTAATAAAGAGCAGTGAAACTAGCAAGAACGGTGTGCAGGTTTCTTCTCATTTAAATGGTATAAAAATGACTAAATGGTGAGCCTGTGTGCTCATGCTATTTCACAGAAAACTGATTTTGCATGAATGACTCAAGGGTGAAAGATGTGTGAAACCCTCCATGAATGACTCACGGGTGAAAGATGTGTGAAACCCTCCATGAATGACTCAAGGGTGAAAGATGTGTGAAACCCTCCATGAAAGACTCACGGGTGAAAGATGTGTGAAACCCTCCATGAATGACTCACGGGTGAATGATGTGTGAAACCCTCCATGAATGACTCACGGGTGAAAGATGTGTGAAACCCTCCATGAATGACTCACGGGTGAAAGATGTGTGAAACCCTCCATGAATGACTCAAGGGTGAAAGATGTGTGAAACCCTCCATGAATGACTCACGGGTGAAAGATGTGTGAAACCCTCCATGAATGACTCATGGGTGAAAGATGTGTGAAACCCTCCATGAATGACTCACGGGTGAAAGATGTGTGAAACCCTCCATGAATGACTCACGGGTGAAAGATGTGTGAAACCCTCCATGAATGACTCACGGGTGAAAGATGTGTGAAACCCTCCATGAATGACTCACGGGTGAAAGATGTGTGAAACCCTCAATGAATGACTCACGGGTGAAAGATGTGTGAAACCCTCCATGAATGACTCACGGGTGAAAGATGTGTGAAACCCTCCATGAATGACTCACGGGTGAAAGATGTGTGAAACCCTCCATGAATGACTCACTGGTGAAAGATGTGTGAAACCCTCCATGAATGACTCACGGGTGAAAGATGCGTGAAACCCTCCATGAATGCACAATCAAAGGTTCTGGACATAAGATAGGGGGCATTTACAAGTGCTGTCAGTCATTCGAGTTCTGGCAATATACCACTTACATCCGAACAATGTGCCCTCCTCCTCCCCTTCCGCTCCCCCCTCAAAACACAACCTGCATTGTCATATTTCTTCCAATATCCCCCTCTCTTTCTAGTGTTCTTTCCTTCGCTCATGCACTACCTATGTTAAAGGATGTGGGGGGAGGAGGAAGGAGGTGTAAGAGGGGGAGGGTGAAAGGGTGGAGGCAGTCCTAGTGGGAGGAGCGAGGATTAAGAGTGAGGTGATAAGGTACTGCTCATCATCACCATCTTTTTAAACTCACATATTAGCATGTAGAATAGAGCTCAAACCTGACCCCCCCCAAGAGACCTAATATTCACATGTAGGATTGATTTGTTTTCCCATTTGAATATATTCAAGCTCAGCTATAGCTATATTCATATCCATAGATTTAAATGTTCAATTTGCATGATTTGTGTGAGCTACATCTTAGGCCTCACGTGAATGTGGAAAAAAGACCCAAAAAAAGCAGGGAGGTCAGCACAGAAGAATCCTTTTTGTGCTGTAAGATGGTGGCTATGGTGAACAATAATGTCTGACTCCCAGGTAAGTACTACGCTCTTCATCTTGTACCAATTACTGGTTAATGGTCTCTCCTGGGGTGGAGGCTTTGGGAGTTAATTAGCGTTGCCGTCAGTAACAAGCACAGCTAATTAGTGAACATCAAAACGAGCTCTGCCATTCATAGTTGCAATGAAATGTCAGTTTGTCTCTCCCGAGGAAGACCAAAGTGTGTGTGTGTGTGTGTGTGTGTGTGTGTGTGTGTGTGTGTGTGTGTGTGTGTGTGTGTGTGTGTGTGTGTGTGTGTGTGTGTGTGTGTGTGTGTGTGTGTGTGTGTGTGTGTGTGTGTATACACACGTAAAGCATAGACTCATGTATGTACAGGCTACCAGGGTAACATTTCACAGCTACTTCTAGATGTGTATAACCATTGTTAGGCGTTGTGTATTTGGCAGTCTGTATTAGCATGTCTTTGTGATATTCTGTAATACCCCCTCTCTTTCTGGGGATTGAGGCAATACGATATGAAGAAAAGTGATGGAAAGTCAAGTATGTCAAGTAGTAGGATATGCCATAACAATGAATCACAGCAGGTCAGAGGCAGGGCTTGACATTATGGTAAAAGCACAAGTCAGGACTATGCTTTGGTCACATTCTCAAAAAAGTAAATTAGCTATTAACAGGCAGCCATATACAGTAGTATGCCTATTGCATGCCTTTCACCTACAGATAGGGGAGGAATCAGAAAGTTGGCCTACTGATTTTTATTTTATTTTGGTTGTTATCAGTAAAATAAAAAATTTCAGAGTAGGCTCAATTTGCCCAACTGCCATAAATTGTTTCCACTTAAACATGGGGAGGAATCAGCGAGATCGATTTCAGGCTAGGCTACTGGAATTATTTTGCAGTTTGATTGTGTTTACTCAGAGCAGCACGCTCGACTTTTGCTTCATATAATTAATTATACGTCTATTATAATTTTAATTAGAGCCATTGGAATTGTAACAAGGCTAAACCTGTGACTCACCATGGTGTTAGTGTTGAGAGTGGAAGAATGTAGACATCCAGAAAAAGCTCCGAGAAGTGATAGGCCTACAGAGAATGAACGGGTGGGTGGATGATACTCAAAGTTTCGTTTATATGCATAGAGGCTTATTACTGTAGACAATCTATTTGACCTCCTCTTTAAGTCGGCTTTTTGGGGGTCCCGAAAATGTAATGAAACAGTACGTTCACTTTAGCCTTGTGAAAACTATTTAGGCTCCTTGTTTGGCCCAATAAACGGCAAGAAATTAGTCAACTGGCTTGAGGGTATCTGCAGGTATGCAAAATGAGTCGCGCAAATATACAACTATGACTTGATGTTAGGAAGGACATTACCATACCAAAGCTTCCGATAAATACTTGTATTTTCTCATGAATGTCGATAACCCAGGTAACTCTTCAATTGTATCATTGTTGTTAAAATTTTTATGCTTTCGTAACAGCTAGGTTAAACGTGTGTCTACTCAAATGTAGATATTTAGATTATAGGTAAAAACATCGAATGGAAAATCTCAGAGTTGTTTTCCATGACACTAACTAGGTTCATTTCAGGTTCATAAGGTCTAAAATAAATGATTATTTGAAGCATAATTGCTGCAGCTGTTATAACATAGGTAGGACTATTCTGCAATTAAAACAAGTGTAGATAGACTATTACTAAATCTTAGAAGACATGCATGCAAAAAGCATAGCCTATTAGCTTGTTAAATGGCATGCGTTCCATCATACATAATTATTCAAATATTCATGAAAAAGTGTTGTGTCATTCATTGTAGGTCAAACTAAACCTTTGTTTTTTCATCTATTCAAGACAAATTTGAAGTATAGTTTTGATTCAAACAAATTAAAATGTATTTAAAGGTGTAAGGCTAATTTTGGAGCATACTACATTTCTGTTAAAAGCGTGTATTTATGTTCTACAAAAAATGACTTGTTGTAATCATTTGCCTAGACATACAATTAAATGATCGAGGTTTTTGACAGACATTCCCACATATGTAGACCTATTCTATATGAAATGCGTTCAAGTTTTCCTATCTCCAATTATGTGAAACAAGTATTATTATCATTTGTATTGTGCCTTTATTATGTGTAATGTATTTGGAAATCTTGAACACCACTTTCACATTTATGTTTGACATGAAATCGTTTATTTGTCCGATGCTGTAAAAACATATAACTGTTATTCATGCTGCAATTTACCTTCCAGAAAATCACATTCCGTTACCAACGCTGATTTTTATTACAAACAGATTAGTTGGATTTATGGTGGGAAGATTTGAATAGACTTGTCTGTGCCACCTAGCCTCGTGCCAGGTCTCCTAACCATTTCATTTGTGTTCATTAATCCAGTCGGATGGAAATGTTGTTTTTGGCCTCTCTCTCTATCGCTCTCTCGTCTTGGGTGCATAGCATGCGTTACTGCGTAAGACTGAACATGGCCCTGTGACACTCTTGACTCGGGAAGCCACTGTGTGAGCCAAGGAGAAGAGGAGATGGATGGAGGGAGGGAAAGGGGAAAAAAAGGATGAGGGAGATTTTCTCCTAGTGACTCTCTCATCTTCATTCCCCCGTATACGCTGGGCTGGGGATGTTCGTCTGTTGGAAACATGTTATATTTGACCTGCCTCCCTCTCTCCCCTGCAGATATCAGGATGTCAAAACCAGCAGAGGATGAGAAGCCTGGGACAGACTTTCCAGGGGAGAGCACAGGTAACCATTTTGAGACTGCATTATGTGCTGCTTTGATATTATTTATCATCATTTTATTTAAATGTTTGAATCAAAGTATGTTGTTTGTACCTACGTATGTCTCTGTTCTCGTATTGATTGGTACGAGTGGGCTAATCTGATGTATTGTTTTTGGATGTGTTTATATTTAAGTCATTGAGAGGATTTAGAGGATGCTCTTATCCAGAGCGACTTAGAGCAGCAATACAGGTTAAGTGCCTTGCTCAATGGCACATCAACAGATTTTTCACATAGTCAGCTTTGGGATTCGAACCAGCAACCTTTCGGTTACTGGCCTAATGCTCTTAACCGCTATAGGGTACCTGCCACCCTATGACAGAAAACACCCACAATAACAGACCGCAAATCTTCTACTTTGATCACGTTTCTCACATTTTCCGAACAGAAAATGAGAATGTTTTAGTCAGCCTGTTTGTATGACTTATGCACATGACACTATAGCTCCATATAGGTCACTGCTCAGAGTCATATCGTGGCACACCTATGTTTCTAAGTAGATTTAGCTGACAGCTAGGATGCGGAATGCAGAATGCTAGTAATTGACATTTGAAGTAACCTATTTCAAACTACAGCCTGAGGCATTTGCAGTAGATCATTGCGGGGTTATTAGAATTCAATCTTGCACTTTTCATTTTCTCTTCTCTCTCTTTTCTCACCCCATGTCTCTCTGTCTTTCTCTTTTTATCTCACCAGACTCAGAGAGGAACAGTCCCGATGCAAATGATCAGGTTTGTCATCTCAATTTAATTTCATCGAATGTAAAATTATGTTTGTTGTTGTTTATTCACTGTGATTTGTTTTTGATGTATTCTTGTTGTTTGCTCTAAGGTTGTAATATGATTATTTGGATAAGTGTATTTGATTTATTTTATCTTTATTTATCTAGGCAAGTCAGTTAAGAACAAATTCTTATTTTCAATGACGGCCTAGGAACAGTGGTTAACTGCCTGTTCAGGGGCAGAACGACAGATGTGTACCTTGTCAGCTCGGGGGTTTGAACTTGCAACCTTCCGGTTACTAGTCCAACCACTAAGCTACCCTGCCGCCCCGATAGAACCTGAAAGACACGAAGGTCAGAGTTCGGGCAACCGGTCATCAAAAGGGCAATATTAAACCTGTGACATGTAGGCCTATTACATGCAAAAAAAACTTCTGTAGTCTACAGAGAAACATAAATGCTGGTTAGATTTGCTAAAAACATATCCGATATTTACAGTATCTGGCAAAATAATTTTCTATAAAAGGTTTGTGAAAGGTTTGTGAATTTGAAAGTGTTTACTGATATTCCAGTGTTCAGGACCACCTCAATTCCCCAAGTTATCCTATCTCTTAGGTCCTAGAATGGTACTTCTTTTTGGGATAGGTTTGAAAAATGAAAATGATTAGGAGACACGTGGATTAAATTGATGAGTTCTATCAACCTGGAATGGCAACTGTATTAATGGCTTTGCACATGAGTAGATTTAAAGGTCTGTGTCCGTTGTCTGTTTAAAGAGTTTGTTGCCGTTCGTCTCCTCGCAGGTTCAGCCAATGAAAACGAGTCCCTTCAGTCTTTCTCCTTCCTTGAGCAACACCAAGGTGAGTGAATTAGTGCACTCACATGCGAGAGAGAGAGAGAGAGAGAGAGAGAGAGAGAGAGGGAGAGAGTTTGTGTGAGTGGCTTATCTATTTAGTCCCATTGAGGTAAGGAGACCAAAAGGAAGGGTGCAACTCAAAATGGAACACACGCCACAGACATACCTCAGGTGTTGGCCAATATGCAAATGAGGATGTTGGGGAAATTACGACTGCTGACACGCCCATCAACTCCTGAGAACTCGAGCGTAAGAATGAGCACAATTCACTTTATAAAGACATGCTGCAGAAGAGGGATGATAGACATGAATATATATTGAAATGAAGGGAGATGGAGGAAAAAGAGAGTTATGGGCAGATGGATGGTTAGGAGCTTCCTCAGGTCAGGAATCATCAGACAACTTGGAATATTTGAAAATGATTTACACAACAGAGATCAACATGTCATGCATGGTAATATATTTCTTACTATATGTTGTGGGACCCCATTAGGGCCTAAAATGGAGATCCAATTCATATATCTAGAGTTAAACGAGTTAAGACTCGTTTACTGACATTGATTTAGTTGTATAGTATTGCGTGACTGGTGATACAGTATGCATAGAAAATCAGTTATGTACAGTTGAAGTTGGTAGTTTACATACACCTCAGCCTCAGTTTTTCCACAATTCCTGACATTTAATCGTAGTAAAAATTCCCCGTCTTAGGTCAGTTAGGATCACCACTATATTTTAAGAATGTGAAATGTCAGAATAATAGTAGAGAGAAGGATTTATTTCAGCTTTTATTTATTTTGTCACATTCCCAGTGGGTCTACACTCAATTAGTATTTGGTAGCATTGCCTTTAAATTGTTTAACTTGGGTCAAACGTTTTGGGTAGCCTTCCATAAGCTTCCCACAATAAGTTTGGTGAATTTTGTCCCATTCCTCATAACAGAGCTGGTGTAACTGAGTCAGGTTTGTAGGCCTCCTTGCTCGCACACACTTTTTCAGTTCTGCCCACATATTTTCTATAGGATTGAGGTCAGGACTTTGTGATGGCCACTCCAATACCTTGACTTTGTTGTCCTTAGGCCATTGTGCCACAACTTTGGAAGTATGCTTGGGGTCATCGTCCATTTGGAAGACCCATTTGCGACCAAGCTTTAACTTCCTGACTGATGTCTTGAGATGTTGCTTCAATATATCCACATCATTTTCCCGCCTCATGATGCCCTCTATTAGGTGAAGTGCACCAGTCCCTTCTGCAGCAAAGCACCCCCACATCATGATGCTGCCACCCCCGTGCTTCACGTCTGGGATGGTGTTCTTCGGCTTGCAAGCCGCCCCCTTTTTCCTCTACACATAACAATGGTCATTATGGCCAAACAGTTCTATTTTTGTTTCATTAGACCAGAGAACATTTCTCCAAAAAGTATGATTTTTGTCCCCATGTGCAGTTCCAAACCGTAGTCTGGCTTTTTTAAGGCAGTTTTGGAGCAGTGGCTTCTTCCTTGCTGAGCGGCCTTTCAGGTTATGGCGATTTAGCACTCGTTTTACTGTTGATATAGATACTTCTGTACCTGTTTCCTCCAGCATCTTCATAAGGTCCTTTGCTGTTATTATGGGATTGATTTGCACTTTTCGCACCAAAGCACGTTCATCTCTGGGAGACAGAATGCGTCTCCTTCCTGAGTGGTATGACGGCTGCGTGGTCCCATGGTGTTCATACTTGCGTACTATTGTTTGTACAGATGAACGTGGTACCTACCTTCACGCGTTTGGAAATTGCTCCCAAGGATGAACCAGACTTGTGTAGGTCTACAATTTTTTTCTGAGGACTTGGCTGATTTCTTTTGATTTTCCCATGATGTCAAGCAAAGGCATTGAGTTTGAAGGTAGGCCTGGAAATACATCCACAGGTACACCTCCAATTGACTCAAATTATGTCAATTAGCCTATCAGAAGCTTCTAAAGCCATGACATAATTTTCTGGAATTTTCCGAGCTGTTTAAAGGCACAGTCAACTTAGTGTACTGTATGTAAACCTCTGACCCACTCGAATTGTGATACAGTGAATTATAGGAAAATAATTTGTCTGTAAACAATTGTTGGAAAAATGACTTGTGTCTTGCAGAAAGTTGATGCCTAACCGACTTGCCAAAACTATAGTTTTGTCTTGTTAACAAGACATTTTTTGGAGTGGTTGAAAAACAAGCTTTAATGACTCCAACCTAAGTGTATGTAAACTTCCGACTTCAACTGTATGTAATTCAGTAAACAATTGTGGAAGTTGCTAATTGTCTTTGTCATATTTCTTCTTGAATGTTGGTTGTATGGTTCATACAGTATATAGATGATCCTCTGATATGAATCCATGTTTTATCTCATGAAACCACCCAAATCGTTAGTTTTAGGCAAAAAATATAATTTTGCTCTAATCAGGTCATTTGCACCATATTTCTGTCCATTTGAGGGACCCATTTTGGCAACTAGACTGAGGCCTGTGTACCAGATGCCAAAAAAACATATATCTTCACGATTATTATTTTTGCACTTTTAGAGTTTTCACCCTATTCAATGTTTTGATATAATTCCCCCTGCAGAGTAAAAGTGAGGCTGGCCCTGAGATGACCTCCACCCATGTGCCGCCTCCCTCCCAGCAGCAGACACCTCACTCTCACACACAACTCATGTTGGCAGGGAGTCAGCTGGCAGGGGTAAGCACTGGCACAGACACACTACCTGAATGTACACACTTAGACATTTTTTTCCTTAAAGGGATTTTCGGCTATCCCCATAGGAGAAGCCTTTTTGGTTCCAGGCAGAATACTTTTGGGTTCCATGTAGAACCCACAGTAGAAAGTAGAGGTCGACCGATTTTGATTGTTCAACGCCGATACCGATACCGATTATTGGAGGACCAAAAAAAAAACCCGATACCGATTATTGGAGGACCAAAAAAAAAACGATACAGATTAGTCGGACAATTTTTTTATTTGATTTGTAATAGTGACAATTACAACACTACTGAATGAACACTTATTTTAACTTAATATAATACATCGATAAAATCAATTTAGCCTTGGTTTAAATAATGCAAAAACAAAGTGTTGGAGAAGAAAGTAAAAGTGCAATATGTGCCATGTAAGAAAGCTAACATTTAAGTTCCTTGCTCAGAACATGAGAGCATATGAAAGCAGGTGGTTTCTTTTAACATGAGTCTTCAATATTCCCAGGTAAGAAGTTTTAGGTTATAGTTATTATAGGAATTATAGGACTATTTCTCTCTATACGATTTGTATTTCATATACCTTTGACTATTGGATGTCATTATAGGCACTTTAGTATTGCCAGTGTAACAGTATAGCTTCCGTACCTCTCCTTGCTCCTACCTGGACTCGAACCAGGAACACATCGACAACAGTCACCCTCGAAGCAGCGTTACCCATTGCTCCACAAAAGCCGTGGCCCTTGCAGAGCAAGGGGAACAACTACTCCAAGTCTCAGAGCGAGTGATGTTTGAAACGCTATTAGCGCGCGCTAACTAGCTAGCCATTTCACTTCAGTTACACCAGCCTCATCTCGGGAGTTGATAGGGCTGAAGTCATAAACAGAGCAATGCTTGAAGCAAGCAGCTGGCATAACGCACTAAAGTGCTGTTTGAATGAATGCTTACGAGCCGGCTGGTGCCTACCATCGCTCAGTCAGTCTGCTCTATCAAATCATAGACTTAATTATAACTTAATAACACACAGAAATACGAGCCGTAGGTCATTAATACGGTCGAATCCGGAAACTATCATCTCGAAAACAAAACGTTTATTCTTTCAGTGAAATACGGAACTGTTCCGTATTTTACCTAACAGGTGGCATCCATAAGTCTAAATATTCCTGTTACATTGCACAACCTTCAATGTAATTCTGGCAAATTAGTTCGCAACGAGCCAGGCGGCCCAAACTGTTGCAAATACCCTGACTGCGTGCAATGAACGCAAGAGAAGTGACACAATTTCACCTGGTTAATATTACCTGCTTACCTGGATTTATTTTAGCTAAATATGCAGGTTTAAAAATATATACTTCTGTGTATTGATTTTAAGAAAGGCATTGATGTTTATGGTTAGGTACAGTCGTGCAACAATTGTGCTTTTTCGCAAATGCGCTTTTGTTAAATCCTCCCCCGTTTGGCGAAGTTGGCTGTCTTTGTTAGGAAGAAATAGTCTTCACACAGTTCGCAACGAGCCAGGCGGCCCAAACTGCTGCATATACCCTGACTCTGTTGCAAGAGAAGTGACACATTTTCCCTAGTTAAAAGAAATTCATGTTAGCAGGCAATATTAACTAAATATGCAGGACTGTGTATTGATTTTAAGAAAGGCATTGATGTTTATCGTTAGGTACACGTTGGAGCAATGGCAGTCCTTGTTCGCACCACATCGATTATATGCAACGCAGGACACGCTAGATAAACTAGTAATATCATCAACCATGTGTAGTTAACTAGTGATTATGATTGATTGATTGATTGTTTTTTTATAATATATATATATGCCATTTAGCAGACGCTTTTATCCAAAGCGACTTACAGTCATGTGTGCATACATTCTACGTATGGGTGGTCCCGGGAATCGAACCCACTACCCTGGCGTTACAAGCGCCATGCTCTACCAACTGAGCTACAGAAGGACCAGATAAGTAAGTTATAATGCTAGCTAGCCACTTACCTTGGCTTCTTAACGCATTCGCGTAACAGGCAGGCTCCTCGTGGAGTGCAATGAGAGGCAGGTGGTTAGAGTGTTGGACTAGTTAACTGTAAGGTTGCAAGATTAAATCCCCGAGCTGACAAGCTAAAAATCTGTCGTTCTGCCCCTGAACAAGGCAGTTAACCCACCGTTCCTAGGCCGTCATTGAAAATAAGAATGTGTTCTTAACTGACCTGCCTAGTTAAATAATGGTGTAAAAAAAAAAAATAATAGTACTTTTTTTTTTTAATCTGCCAAACCGGTGTCCAAAATTACAGATTTCCGATTGTTATGAAAACTTGAAAATCGGCCCTAATTAATCGGCCATTCTGATTAATCGGTCGACCTCTAGTAAGAAAGGCTTTAACATGGAACCAAAAAGGGTTCTACATGGAACCAAAAATGGTTCTTCAAAGGGTTCTTCTATGGGGACAGGCAAAGAACCATTTAAGGTTCTAGATAGCACCTTTTTTCGGCGGTTAGGGTAGGCTTCTTCTGCTTCGCTCTTGCTTGCGTCTTACCAAGGTTGGGGCGAATTCCATTTCAACTCAATTCTGTCGATTCAGATTTTCCTCATTCCTGAATTGACTGAATTAAAATGGAATTGATCCCACCTCTGCCTCTTCCTGCCTGCGCAAACGCTGAGTGACACTATTCTCTATCTCTTTTGCTTTTTCCCCCTCCTCTCTTTGGGCAAACCCTACCCTTTCCTCCCCCTCCTCCTCTTCCTCCTGTTCCTCAGCTGGCTGCCCTCTTGCCTGCGCAGCAGCAGCTGTTGCTTCAGCAGGCCCAGGCTCAACTCCTGGCTGCTGCCGTGCAGCAGTCCAACGCGGCTCACGCTGCTCATGCCGCCCACGCAGCAGCCCAAGCCAATCAGCAGCAGCAGCAACAACAACAGCAGCAGCAGCAGCTGACCAAACAAGAGCATGCCCAGCCTCAGCTCACGCTCTCTCAGCCTATCCAGCTCACCGCCCAGGTAGGAGCGGCCAGTCACGGATCAGATATGACCAGCTTTAATCCAATTTAACTCACTAACCAACACTTGTCTATGTCAGAAGTGTTTCTCCATATACTCTTGGGTGATGTTACTTTAAAGGCTGGGGCTTTGCTCATTTCTTTGCATTATATTTCCTCCAAGGGTGTGTGTGTTGCTCTTTTCAGAAATCATACAAGACTTGTTGACCCTCCCTCCCTCCCCTTCTCTCCCTCTCCCTCCCTTCCCGTAGGATATCCAGCAACTGTTGCAGCTGCAGCAGTTAGTCCTGATGCCCGGCCATCACCTGCAGTCTCCTCAGTTCCTCCTGCCTCAGGCCCAGGGACAACAGGGGCAGCAGGGTAAGTGGGACCTACTAAGTAAGTGGGAACCACCATCATCAACACTGTGACTTACTCTTCACACAAAACAATGTATAGCTTGGCATTATGATCTAACTGCTTAGTTCTAAAACGAGTTAGAATAAAAGTGTTAGAATACAGTTAAAATACAATAGTGTTCATATAATTACAATACCAATAGTGTTAACTCCTTGTCCGTTGTGTTCCTCAGGTTTGCTCTCGACACCAAATTTAATTTCGCTACCTCAGCATCAGCAAAGCCAGGGGAGTCTTCTAACTACTCCACCCAGGCTGGGACTGCAAGCACAGGTACAGTATTATTGAAACCACCGCGAATGTGTGTGTGTGTGTGTTGAGACTACACTTTATAACACGGTCCTTCTGTGGCTCAGTTGGTAGAGCATGGCGCTTGTAACGCCAGGGTAGTGGGTTCGATTCCCGGGACCACCCATACGTAGAATGTATGCACACATGACTGTAAGTCGCTTTGGATAAAAGCGTCAGCTAAATGGCATATATTATTATTATTATTATTATTATTATAACATACTTGTACTACACACTTGTAAGTAAATAAATTAAGTCAAGAAAATTAATCTTCACAACCTCGTCATAGATCTTTCATCAGCCTTCAATAGCTAATGTCGGTGTGCCAGCCACCCTTTGCCATTCGACAGCAATGATATAGGTTTATGTCTCACGCACTGTAGCGTCGTCACGGTGACGGCCTCACGTCGTTACAGAGGGACAAGAGCGGGGACGGCGGCGTGACCTCCGGGGCCTCGGCCGCCCCCATGACCTCGGTGACCTCTGGCCCGCACGGCGAGGAGCCAAGTGACCTGGAGGAGCTGGAGCAGTTCGCCCGCACCTTCAAACAGAGACGCATCAAACTGGGCTTCACACAGGTACGTGTGTGTGTGTGTGTGTGTGTGTGTGTGTGTGTGTGTGTGTGTGTGTGTGTGTGTGTGTGTGTGTGTGTGTGTGTGTGTGTGTGTGTGTGTGTGTGTGTGTGTGTGTGTGTGTGTGTGTAATGAAATGTGAAATGCGATAGAGGTCAAGAGGAGCGTGAGCAATTTGATCAAGCTAGGTTTCACATGGTGTCGGAGTGTGTGTGTTTGCAGTGACGGGGGTCAGGAGGCGCTGGACGCCTGAATGAAGATGAATGTTTAACACAAATTATCTCCCCCCCTCCCAGGGTGACGTTGGCATGGCAATGGGGAAACTGTATGGGAATGACTTCAGCCAGACCACCATCTCTCGCTTCGAGGCCCTCAACCTGAGCTTTAAGAACATGTGCAAGCTCAAGCCTCTGCTTGAGAAGTGGCTAAACGATGCAGAGACCATGGCGATAGACAACATGCTTCCCAGCCCCAGCTCTCTCTCCTCCCCCATGATGGGGTTTGAGGGCATGACGGGGCGCCGCAGGAAGAAACGCACCAGCATTGAGACCAACGTCCGTGTGGCCTTAGAGCGCAACTTCATCTCGGTGAGAAAGAGAGAGGTCCCACACCAGACCCCTGGGGAACCCACTCAAATCACATAGTACTCTCTACACTGCACTCGCAGTAGAGTACATAAACCAACGATTCTGTCAACAACAGTTTAATGAAGTTTATTTCCCTTTTTTTTAATGAACATTTCATTATCTAAATACCACTATTGAAAGTAATATTGACAACATGTCTGATTTTTGCGATATATAATGTTTGTGGCCCATGACAACATGTTTGATCATGATTTCTGACCGTGTTCCCTTCAGAACCAGAAGCCTAACTCAGAGGAGATCCTCCTGATGGGAAAGCAGCTCAACATGGAGAAGGAGGTGATCCGGGTCTGGTTCTGCAACCGGCGCCAGAAAGAGAAACGCATCAACCCCTGCAGTGCCACCCCTCCCCTGCCCAGCCAGTCCTCCCTTGTGACGCACAAACCCCCCTGCTACAACCCACACATGGTATGACCCCGCACTCACCTCACCCCATCCCACCCTCCCCACCAACCCTCACCAGGCCTTTGGTCCCTTGCCTCCCTGTTCCTAAGTTTGGAAACAAACTCGACATAAATACAAGTCTGTCATCGTGAGATCTTTGACTCTCTGTATCTATGGACATGCCCCCCTCCCTCTGCACGACCCCATGTATGACCCTGTGGCCTAACCCATCCAGCACTGCTACACTCTCAGCGCCGTGCAAACACAGTGTCGAATGAGGTGTGATACGTTACACACCCGACCCACACGTCATCACAGTTACGCCACGAGAGCGTGTTTCTTCTGTCTCTCTCCTGCTCACAACCTATCCACCTCTCTCTCTCTCACTTTCTCTTTCTCTCTCTTTCTGCCTTTTTTTCTCTCTTTCTTTCTCTCTCTATATTGCTTTCTTTCTTTCTCTCTCCAGATGTCTAGTCAGGGGCTGCACCAGGCTGCCACCAGCCTCAGCACAACCGGTGAGGAAATTGATTTTTGGATACATTTGTGTTTTTGTGAAGCTAGGCCACAAGTGCCAGAGGTCTAAATTCCCTTTAGTGGACTAAGACAGAGGCGAGTTCAGATGGTTCTCAAACCCAGTACCAATGGGCATTGGGACAACGTACCGATGTCACAGTAGGCTGCTGAGGGAAGAACAGCTCATAATAATGGAGACCATGTGTTTGATTGTATTTGAGACCGTTCCACTGATTCCGCTCTAGTCATTAACACAAGCCCGTCCTCCCCAATAATGGTACCACCAACCATCCTGTAATCAATGTAACCAAATGTACTGTATACCATTCATATTACTGATGTTTCTCTCTCTCTCTCTCTCTCTTTCTCAGTGACCAGCCCATCGCCCTTGGCAACTTGCCCTCTGACCCCCAGTGGCTCTGCAACTATGAGCTCCGCCGCCTCCTCTGTGACTCCGCCTCCACACAGCACAGCCAGCAACGCCCCTCCCACCCTCAGTGCCCACAGCCTGAACGCTGGGTGAGTCTCTCTCCCTCCTACTACTCTACATTTACATTTACATTTAAGTCATTTAGCAGACGCTCTTATCCAGAGCGACTTACAAATTGGTGCATTCACCTTATGACATCCAGTGGAACAGCCACTTTACAATAGTGCATCTAACACTGAACAATTGCACATACTCAAACAAATACACTTTGATAGTAGATGCTGAGTTAGTGTCCCCTGATTATATAACTCAAAACCTGTGATCTCCTCTATCCTCTCTCTACCCTTTGCACAGTCACCGACTACTGCACATGTGCTCAATCTAACACTGACTCCTAAACACTGAATCCTCAACACACTTTTCTGTGTTTCACCACTTTGTCAGGTTGTCATTTCAAATTAGAATAATTTCCCAATGGACGTACCTAGTTAGATTCAGGTTGAATAGATTGATTAAATAAACAGCAGAATGCACGCAATGACAAGCTACAGTACCTAGCGGAACTGACATTCTGAGACTTACAAGCATTTCGCTGCATCTGCTATAACATCTGCTATAACATCTGCTATAACATCTGCTATAACTGCTATCTGCTAAACTGTGAACGCAAACAATAAACTGGAATTGGTGATATTTACTGACTTGCTGGGAATTCATGGTATACGACGACATGTGGTATGTCAAGCTACCCCACCCGTTTTGCAGCAAATCTGCAAGTTCTCACACATATGAAGAAACATGCACATACAAGACTGTTCAAAAGTTTGGGGTCACTTAGAAATGTCCTTGTTATTCAAAGAAAACCACATTTTTTTGTCAATTAAAATAACATCAAATTGATCAGAGATACAGTGTGGGGACGGCAGGTTTGTTATGTAATATCTACATTGGCGTACAGAGGCCCATTATCAGCAACCATCACTCCTGTGTTCCAATGGTATGTTGTGTTAGCTAATCCAAGTTTATCATTTTAAAAGGCTAATTGATCATTAGAAAACCCTTTTGCAATTATGTCAGCACAGCTGAAAGCTGTTGTCCTGATTAAAGAAGCAATAAAACTGGCCTTCTTTAGACTAGTTGAGTATCTGAGCGTCTGCATTTGTGGGTTTGATTTCCGACTCAAAATGGCCAGAAACGAAGACTTTTCTTCTGAAACTTGTCAGTCTATTCTTGTTCTGAGAAATGAAGGCTATTCCATGTGAGAAATTGCCAAGAAACTGAACATCTTGTACAGCGCTATGTACTACTCCCTTCACAGAACAGCACAAACTGTCTGAGTTCCTCTGTCCAGTGTCTGTGTTCTTTTGGCCATCATATTTTCTTTTTATTGGCCAGTCTGAGATATGGCTTTTTCTTTGCAACTCTGCCTAGAAGGCCAGCATCCCGGAGTCACTTCTTCACTGTTGACGTTGAGACGGGTGTTTTGCAGGTACTATTTAATGAAGCTGTCAGTTGAGGACTTGTGAGGCATCTGTTTCTCAAACTAGACACTGTAATGTACTTGTCCTCTTGCTCAGTTGTGCACCGGGGCCTCCCACTCCTCTTTCTATTCTGGTTAGAGACAGTTTGCGCTGTCCTGTGAAGGGAGTAGTACACAGTGTTGTACGAGATCTTCAGTTTCTTGGCAATTTCTTGCATGGAATAGCCTTCATTTCTCAGAACAAGAATAGACTGATGAGTTTCAGAAGAAAGTTTCTGGCCATTTTGAGCCGGTAACAATGCTGATGCCACAGATACTCAACTAGTCTAAAGAAGCCCAGTTTTATTGCTTCTTTAATCAGGACAACAGTTTTTCAGCTGTGCTAACATAATTGCAAAAGGGTTTTCTAATGATCAATTAGCCTTTTAAAATGATAAACTTGGAGTAGCTAACACAACGTGCCATTGGAACACAGGCGTGATGGTTGCTGATAATGGGCCTCTGTACGCCTATGTAGATATTCCATAAAAAAATCTGCCGTTTCCAGCTACAATATTAATTTACAACATTAACAATGTCTCCACTGTATTTTTGATCAATTTGATGTTGTTTTAATGGACAAAAAAATGTGCATTTCTTTGAAAAACAAGGACATTTCTAAGTGACCCCAAACTTTTGAACGGCAGTGTTTGTCTGCAGGCATAGACGTGCTCGTCAACCCAGGCTCAGAAACAGGCCAATGCATACAATCAAATCATGTTGTGCTTCCATATCAGACATAAATGAGGGCGTTTGATTAATGAGCTTTCACTGAACCTTCTTGGTGCTTTCTCGATTAACCCTCTCGGTCCTTTCTCCATCTCTGCATGTGTGTGTCTGTTTGAATGTGTGTGTATTTTAATGTGTGTGTATGTGCACATGGATGAATATGGATCCATACATATTCCAGGAACACAATGATGGGAGTAAGCACAGGGCTGAACCAGGCTCTCATCAGCAGCAATCCCCTGGCCACAATGCAAGGTGTGTGTTAGTCTGACAAAATCAGTGTCTATCCAGATGATGGATAAGTATTCTGATTTGTAATAAGCGCGCGCAACTCTGACTCTCACCTACATCAAGCTCTGATGCCAAGAGGAGAAAATGTTGAGTTAACCGTGCAAATCTCAAGGCAGAAAGGAATATGTGCCTCAGTTTGCTATCATTTCAACATGGGATTTCAAATTAATTGAAATTGCATGTCTTCACACCATCCCATCCGTATCGCCGCCAAGTAGATACTGTGAGTGTCGTGTGTGTGTCTGTGCGTATGTGCCAAGTACGAGTTAGCTTTCCTGCAAGCTCTGGCTGACTAAGCTCTCCCTGCTTTAGTCACACTACTTTCTCTCATCTGTTGCAATATCTCACCATCGTCATCGCCATCCGTCATCTCACCTTCGTCATCGCCATCCTTCATCTCACCGTGTAATCAGTTACAGTGTCACCCAAATCGATGCCCACGTATCTCTGGTAGGTGTATTAACTTATATTCTTTCTCCTCTACCTTTATTTTCCCCTTCCAATCCTTCCCCCTGCCTCTCTCACCCCGTCCCTTCCACCTGCCTCTCTCACCTCGTCCCTTCCACCTGCCTCTCTCACCCCGTCCACCTGCCTCTCTCACCCCTTCCACCTGCCTCTCTCACCCCTTCCACCTGCCTCTCTCACCCCTTCCACCTGCCTCTCTCACCCCTTCCACCTGCCTCTCTCACGCCGTCCCTTCCACCTGCCTCTCTCACCCCGTCCCTTCCACCTGCCTCTCTCACCCCGTCCCTTCCACCTGCCTCTCTCACCCCGTCCCTTCCACCTGCCTCTCTCAACCCGCCCCTTCCACCTGCCTCTCACCCGTCCCTTCCACCTGCCTCTCACCCCGTCCCTTCCACCTGCCTCTCTCCCCCCGCCCCTTCCACCTGCCTCTCACCCCGTCCCTTCCACCTGCCTCTCACCCCGTCCCTTCCACCTGCCTCTCACCCCGTCCCTTCCACCTGCCTCTCTCACCCCTTCCACCTGCCTCTCTCACCCCTTCCACCTGCCTCTCTCACCCCGTCCCTTCCACCTGCCTCTCTCACCCCGTCCCTTCCCCCTGCCTCTCTCACCCCGTCCCTTCCACCTGCCTCTCTCACCCCTTCCACCTGCCTCTCTCACCGCGTCCCTTCCACATGCCTCTCTCACCCCGCCCCTTCCACCTGCCTCTCTCACCCCGTCCCCTCCACCTGGCTCTCTCACCCCGTCCCTTCCACCTGCCTCTCTCACCCCGTCCCTTCCACCTGCCTCTCTCACCCCTTCCACCTGCCTCTCTCACCCCGTCCCTTCCACCTGCCTCTCTCACCCCGCCCCTTCCACCTGCCTCTCTCACCCCGTCCCTTCCACCTGCCTCTCTCACCCCGTCCCCTCCACCTGCCTCTCTCACCCCGTCCCTTCCCACTGCCTCTCTCACCCCGTCCCTTCCCCCTGCCTCTCTCACCCCGTCTCTTCCCCCTGTCTCTCTCACCCCGTCCCTTCCCCCTGTCTCTCTCACCCCGTCCCTTCCACCTGCCTCTCTCACCCCGTCTCCTGTAACTCTATCATGGTTCAGCTCTGGCTGCCAGTGGTGGGCAGCTGCCCATTTCCAGTCTTGAGGCCGGAGGTCAGATGATCCTGGGCGGGGCTGGGGTTCGCCCCTCCCTATTCCTCAACCGCCACACCCTCCTGCCTATGGCGTCCCAACAAGCCTGTGTGGGATTGGTCGGCGGTCCCAGAGGCGACTCTCCGCCCCCCCGCGCCAGCGGCATGGACGTCGACTCCTGCTCCGCCTCTCCCTGCTCCAGCCCTGCCTCCTTCTGCTCGTTCAGCGAAGCCTCACCGCCGCCTCTTGGCGGGGCCATGGCCGAGTGACGACGACACAACCCAAAGGTTCCTGTCGGAAGGTGGAGGAGGAGGAGGAGGAGTTTTAGAGGAGCTTTACAGAAACACCTCGCCTTTCAACCAAAGCCATCTCTCTCTCCCTCCATTTGTCGCCTTCGCTCTCTCTCCCGGAGTCTTTCAAAGCCAAAAAATACACAGATTGAAAGAGGAAGACGAGAGCGAGGAAGAATGGAGAGGAGGAGAGAACAGGAGAACGGTGGAGATTTAAACCAAAAAAAAAGATCTATCTATACAGTTGGAGAGGTGGCATTGTGGAACGTTTTGTCGGCAGTGAATGCTGATGTACATTTACTCCTTTCTATGGAAAAGAACAAATGAGCTAAAAACAAACAGCTGAAAAGAGGGCAGGGATGACAACTGAACTAAGACTTTGTGTGAGAGATGGGTGGCAAGGACAGGAAAGGAAGGAAAGACTACAAGCTTCAGTGGATGGATGGAAAGAAATTCACATTTGAAAAAACCTAGAAGGGAAAAACACACAAAGATAAACCATGACAAACATGCCAAAATCTCCAAAACCGAAATACCAAAAACTGAAACCAAAAAAACAAAACGGAGAGAAAAGCTTTACTTAAAAGACTTCTGATTCTGATCTGTTCAGGATCAGCACATCACCCACACTCAAAAGCATGTATGATTTCATCGTAATATTATTATTATTATTATTTTTTTTAAATTAAGTTTTCAACACTTATTTTTGTATTTTATATGATTTGAGCATTGGGTTATGTCATACCAAATGAGCATGATTTGATATAGATATCTTAGTAGTGTCAGTCCTCCCACATATCTTTGCCTACCTCTAGTGGCTGTACAGTTTCAACTTATTTACAGCACAAAGCCGTGTTGTGGATTTAGCAGTCACCTCGAATGATTAACTTTACAACTTATTTTGTGGTATATTTTCCTATTCAATTTTCAATTTTTCAATTCCTTTTGTTTATTTCACATTTTGCTGATTGAATCCTCATTGTCATGATCATCATAATAATCACCCTCGTCATTAGGGCTATTAACTTCAACATTTGTTTAATATGATGAGATATTGTTGCCTCCTTTGTTTCATAACTTCTTATGTACAATTCTCTTAGCATCCTCCCCAATGTGAAGATAAGGGCACAGCACCCTCCCCAATGCGAAGATAAGGGTACTGGGCCTTTTTCTCAAAGGTTCGATGAGATTGGAGAACCCACTTGGGAGGGATGTTAGACCGTACCTCCACGCAGAATATTTCCAGATCCTTTGTCTGCCCTTATGGACTTCCCTCTTCAATTCAAACGACAATTAGGGTTCAAGTCCGGAGACTGAAAAATGTTGATTTCTGTGGCCAATGAAACTTTTCTTTGTGGATTTGGATTAGTGCTTGGGAGTTATTGTCTTGTTGGAAGATCCACTTGTGGCAAAATAGCCCCATAATGTCAAAGATCCACCACCATATTTTACCGTAATGAGGTACATTTCTGCATATTCTTCTGTATTTCAACGCCAAACCCACCACTCGTGTGCATGGTCAAAGAGATCTTTTTTTTTCATGTCATCTGATCATAGCACTGTCTGGAGTTTTATAAACAGCACTGGCACTTGGATTGGAACCGGGTGCTATGGTCAAAGGACATGGAAATAGAGCTCTTTGGCCACACACACCAGTGGTGGGTTTGGTTTTGAAAAACAGAAGAATATGTATAAAAGTACCTCATGCCAATGTTAAAATATGGTGGTGGACCTTTGATATTATGGGGCTATTTTGCTTCCACTGATCCCGGGGCCCTTCTTAAGGTCAGCGGCGTCATTAACTTGACCAAGTCCCAACCGGGCATTTTAACCAAAAACCTGGTGGCCTCTGCCAGGAGGCTGACAGTTGGCCACAAGTGGATCTCCCAGCAAGACAATAACCCCAAACACAAATCAAAATCCACAAAGAAATGGGTAATTGACCACAAAATCTCAATTTTGCCATGGCTACCTGTTGTTTGAAGGCTCAGTGTAGTTATCCTTGCAAGGGGAGGGTGCTAGAGTATTAAAAACCCGGGGTGTGAATCATTCTGATCCTTATCTTTTCTTTCTTTCTTTTTCTCTGAGAAATTGTATTAGTATAAAATAATATAATTTCCCCACTTATTTTGCAAACAAAAAGTATTTGTATAATTTATTTTATACTGTATTTTTTGCTAATATTTATCAATGTATATATGAACACCAAAATGTACTCTAATGGCTGTTCTGTTGCTTCAAGCATGCATGCATACACACACACACACACACACACACACACACACACACACACACACACACACACACACACACACACACACACACACACACACACACACACACACACACACACTACACTAGAATGTATCGAGATGTTGAAGCTAAATAATCTTTAATGCCTTTCATTATATTTGTTTGCCTGTTTTTTTTTTCTCTCTCAATATAATTCATTTTCATATCATTCCACTGACATCATATCAGTCACTTCTAGTCAGTCACTCTTGGATACCAAAGCATTGTTTCGCCCGGCCGGAAGAGCCGGGAAAACAAGTGTTCAGACAGAGACCTCAGCCGTGTCAAAAACCAAACACCCCATAACAGAGGACGACTCCACACCAACAAAAAAAAGGACAGCATCCCTCCGAGCCCCCAACCCCCTGCCCTCCACCCCTTCTGCCCCTCTCCTTAGCCTCGAAAGATTGGGTCAAAGAGCCAAAAAAAAGAAGATGAGAAGAAAACAAAAAGACTGCCCAGAGGAGTCAAAAAGGCAAAAAGAGGACCTGTTGGAAACTGCAGGGGAAAACGGAGGAGAAAGCTGGAACGAAGGACCAAAACCAAAAAAGAACCTTACCAAAACCTACGTATGAGCGACTTAACTGAACAGATGAGAAACCAAAAACCAAATACAACACGTTGTGGACAAAGAAGTGGAGGAGGAAGATAAGGAAGAGGAGGAGGCTTTAGAGTCTGTCACAGCCTGAGAGGCTCCCTCTCTCACTCTTTCCTCCCTCCTCCATTTGTGACCTCACTTTGTTCACCCTTTTCCTGGATGGAGGAACAGCTAATGACCTCACGGAACTGAATTTAAGAATATATATTTTTCCTTTTTTTGCTTTTTATGGTCGGTCTGTCGATTGCTGTATGACTTTGTCTCATTGCTTTCTACTTGTAATGGAGATGATGGGGTCATTTATTGCCTATTTTCATATCTGGTCTGGGCTATTATTGGCGTGCTCTGGCTTTTTTTTCCCCATTCGGTGGTTGGAAATAATACTGTGAAAATGTAGCTTCCAAATTTTTTCTTTGAGCAAGAATGTTGTGAAAAAGCCAAAACTGAATACCAAAAGCAAAACTGTTTGACACACAGACATACCAAATAACAACCAAATCAATGCACAATTGTCGGAGAGGAATAGTTGGATAACTGTGTTTGTGCTAGGGTTTTCTGGACAGATATGTAGAGAGACTGGTTGCGAGAGAAAGGTATGTGTGTGTGTGTGTGTGTGTGTGTGTGTGTGTGTGTGTGTGTGTGTGTGTGTGTGTGTGTGTGTGTGTGTGTGTGTGTGTGTGTGTGTGTGTGTGTGTGTGTGCGCATTCAGGCATGCTACCATACATGATTGCGCACATACCTGTGTGTGAGATATGGATGGCGTGTATGTGACAGGAGAGCAAAAGAGAGACCGAATGAGTGTGTAGAAAGAGCTATTCTCTCGCATATGAACCAAACCATAAAGATTCAGTACACACTCTTCTGTCCAGTGTGCCACAGAATACTGATCGATATACACATGAAACTTCACACGTGAAATGAGACATGAGGCACATATAGGCAGATATTAAAGGCAACCAATGATAATATTGTGGGGAGGGGCGGGCGGAAATCAACTGAAAACCAGTTGACCTACCCTTTATAGGGAATGTATCTGTTAGTGCTTCAATAGATTTTGTAGGAAAAAAAGCTATATCTTCTACTGCTAATGTATAAAAGGCTGTGAAATGATCCTTGATAACAAAAAAAATGTTGATGATAACGATGACTTGATTTTAGACCAAAAGCTTTAAACTATCTCTCTTGGGATCTTTGTTTTGAAGGTGTATATCTATTCATGTGAGGTGGAAGATGAGTTTCTTTGCAAAAGATGTGTATGTTACGAACTCTCACTTGTTTGTTTATTGATTTATTCAATGATGTAATTCTTTTTTTTCTATTTCTGGATTCAGACCTTTGTAATATTTGGGGATTGCGAGGTTGTATTTTGAAAAGAGGCGTTCTTGGGATTAAGACAAGAAGACAAAATGCTTTAAAACACAAAGACAAAAGGCCAAGCTTTAAAACAAAAACTGAAACCAAATGTAAAGACTGTTCTTGTAATGGGTGTCATCTCAGAGCCCGTCTCAACTGATAAAAGCCCTAACCTGACAGAGGGAGCGAGAGAGAGAGAGAGATTCAAACTGATTCATGAAATGGGTCCATTTTAGAGTAATAGTGGCCCCTGAAATTTCTCCTTTCACTTTTCTACTTACACCTGTGTGTGCCAATAGGAGTTCAAACACGTCTAAATGCCTCTATATGTTCATACGATCTCCAGCTCTCTCTTGCTTGATCCCGTCTTTTATTTCAAGAGAGCGACGTCATATATACCTCATGTACTTTGATGAAAAACCAAATAGACAGAAGCTTTAATGTGACCATGGTCGTCTTGGCTCAGCAGAGGGATACAATATACAATAATATAATAGCCTGGCTATTGAGTTTGATGAGCAAAGACTTTCCAAAACTTTTTAAAAGAACAGTTTGTAAGCAGTTTCCTCGGGTTTTATAGGTAACACGTGCTATGACCTCACTCCTCAGAACTAGATGCACCACTCGTCTCTCCTTCAAGTGGGTCTTTGATTTCTGTTGACAATGCTGTGAGGGTACGGGAGGTGTTTATGGCAACGTCTCTTCTGAGAAGGTGTGTGTGGGGTATTAAGTGTGATGATGATGCTGTACAGTATGTATGCCTGTGAAGGGCTCTCCTGTGGTGGACTGAGAATGATACCAAAGTTAAACCCCCACAGTGAGACCCGACACACACAACACACACACGGAGAACACACACACACACACACACACGCAGTTAATCCATGTGTATATAAACATTCAGGAGTCTTCATGAAGACTAAATGCTACATAATGGTATTTATTTACCCTTCATTGATATCAAAAGACATAATACTGTCGTCAAGAGCACTTAATGCTATGAAGCTATGCGCCTTGAATTGTGACCATTTTATACAGTAGTTACAAGTGGCTATGAATGTTTGTTTTATGTGCTTATTAAGAATGTCTTCAACTTATAGGTCTCCATCAACTAAGATATTTCTTTGGCCTTGAGAACACAAAAATGTCTGAACGTCACATCAAATCAGACAAGATATAATAAAAGAGAGAACAAACATACTCAATTTGCCCAAATCAAGTGGATATAGTAAGAGAGAGAACAAAAGTCCATTTTCCCCATATGCTTTGTTTATTTTTTTGAAACATTTTTTTCTACAATACAGCTTAAATCCAAAGGTCATTTAATGGAGGATGGCAAAGAAAGATTTTACTAATGAAAACCTCAATAGTGAAAACCAAAGAGCTCCACCACACATTCTTTCTTTTACAAGTAAAAACTTTGCATTTTTCTTTTTGACGATAAAAATGGCAAAAGTTCTCTTTAATACAACGACGTTTGATGATGATGATAACTATGATGCTGATGATAACTAAAACACTGCTCTGTGACTTTGTATCTGTTACGACCCATTTCCTTTCTGTTTGTGAGTAACCTGCTTTTACCTCAAGGCTCTCTCTGAGTTAGTAACCCGTTTTTTGATTTTGTTCCCAACTGTTAAACTGCCCCTTACTCATCGCTATCGGTGTGCCTGTTGTTTGGGGGGAGGGGGACAAATGAAACAGTAAGTGTTAGGAATAAAGTGCAAATTTAGACCAATCTCTCTATGTCTTCTATTTATTCGTCCTCTTTGTGTTTTCAAATAGGTATTCATTCTATCAAAACCAATTATTGAATATCAAGCATTTGGCTAAAGAGATACATTTACAGTGCCAGTATGTAGATTTTAAAGCCGTATTTTGAACTCCATTTTAAGCTGAGTTTGATCATAATTCACGGTTAACATTGTTTTATTGACCAAAAAGGATACAAATGGGTATTTCTGCATCAAGGGAAGAATGTAGTACAGTGCCTTCGGAAAGTATTCAGACTCCTTGGCTATTTCCACATTTTGTTACGTTACAGCCTTATTCTAAAATGGATTCAATTGTTTTTTTCCTCATCAATTTACACACAATATACGATAATGACAAAGCAAAAACAGGTTTAGACATTTTTGCTAATTTATAAAAAATTAAAAACTGAAAAATACACATTTACATAAGTATTCAGACCCTTTACTCAGTACTTTGTTCATGCAACTTTGGCAGCGATTACAGCCTTGAGTCGTCTTGGGTATATATATGCCATTTTAGCAGACGCTTTTATCCAAAGCGACTTACAGTCATGTGTGCATACATTCTACGTATGGGTGGTCCCGGGGTATGACGCTATAAGCTTGGCACACCTGTATTTGGGAAGTTTCTCCCATTCTTCTCTGCAGATCCTCTCAAGCGGTGTCAGGTTGAATGGGGAGCATTGCTGCACAGCTATTTTCAGGTCTCTCCAGAGATGTACTATCGGGTTCAAGTCTGGGCTCTGGCTGGGCCACTCAAGGACATCCAGAGACCTGTCCCGAAGCCCCTTGGCATTGTCTTGGCTGTGTGCTTAGGGTCGTTGTCCTGTTGGAAGTTGAACCTTCGCCCAAGTCCGAGATCATGAGCACTCTGGAGCAGGTTTTCATCAAGGATCTCGGTGTACATTGCCACCATGCTTCACCGTAGGGATGGTGCCAGGTTTCCTCCAGATGTGAAGCTTGGCATTCAGGCAAAATAGTTCAATCGCGGTTTCATCAGTCCAGAGAATCTAGTTTCTCATGGTCTGAGAGTCCTTTAGGTTCCTTTTGACAAACTCCAAGTTGCTGCCATATGCTTTTTACTGAGAAGTGGCTTACATCCGGCCACTCTACCATAAAGGCCTGATTAGTGGAGTGCTGCAGAGATGGTTGTCCTTCTGGAAGGTTCTCCCATCTCCACAGAGGAACTTTGGAGCTCTGTCAGAGTCACCATCGGGTTCTTCCTTTCTTCCCCGATTGCTCAGTTTGGCCAGCTCTAGGAACAGTATTGGTGGTTCCAAACTTCTTGCATTTAAGAATGATGGAGGCCAATGTGTTCTTGTGGACCTTCAATGCTGCATACATATTTTGGTACCCTTCCCCAGATCTGTGCCTTGATACAATCCTGTCTCGGAGCTCTACGGACAATTCCTTCAACCTCATGGCTTGGTTTTAGTTCTGACATGCACTGTCAACAGTGGGACCTTATATAGACAGGCGTGTGCCTTTCCAAATCATGTAAATAAGGTATTTCTGTTTTTTTATTTTTTTTATACATTTCTAAAAAACTATTTTTGCTTTGTCATTATGGGGGATTGTGTGTAGATGAATGAGGAAAAAACAACTGAATCCATTTACGAATAAGGATGTAACATAACAAAATGTGGAAAAAGTAAAGGGGCCTTGAATCATTTCTGAATGCATTGTATTTTGTCTTATCAATGCATGAATGTCTTATCCCTGAAACCCTATTACCGGTTTTGATCAAGAGAGCCCTACGTTGGTAAACTCAAGACTATCTGTCCATATGCAAAATAGAGACCTTGATAAGAGGGATCAGCACAGTAGGTACACAAAGAAAAGTAAGTTAGAGGTCCATTGTCTCTAGACACTTTCAACTGCTTCCCACTGTTCATTCATAAACGCTACTGTTACTTTAATGGGTGTAGGATATTATAGTATCATTTTATAATATCGTCATGATGAACCCAAACTCAGCTATAGTATGCTATAACCACACTGTGGTTTGGAGTTTGGTCAGACTTTGTGCAGACTTTCTAGCAAATGAGTTGGTGGCAAATGTGGGCCACACTGTGTTAAGATTTAAATCAAAGGATATTCCACGGATCCTTCTCTTGAAGTGATTTACAATACTCATCCTACATGATTGCTGCATTCATTCATTGAGAATCGACTTGCTGCTTGGAAGAAGCCTCACGGTAAAACATCTACTGTCAAAGCGTATTTAGTACGTCAGCCACACATTCAACCAATGGAAACGTCATCACAAAAGGAAACGGGGTCAGTGTCAAAGACGCCCATGTTTAGTGTCTCTGATAAGCAAACAGTTCATATGAGAAACTCATAAAGAGATGGAGCCTCCCTCATGACGTGAATGAGAAAATATCATCCTCTTCGGTACATTCAAATAATAGGACTAGAGGCCACTCTGGGAGATTGTGTGTGTGTGTGTGTGTGTGTGTTTTGGTTACTTGGATACCAAGTACCCAAAACCAAACGGACACTTGCGTCATCTTAATCGAGTGACAATGCTCATCTTAAATCATCCTTTCACAAGACAGCGTAGTGTCTGTCTGAGCGTTACCGCGGGTAACACACTGCTGATGCTTTTGGTCTGGTGTGGTAGATCTGGGTGGCCTAGCAGGAGGAGGACGGGGACGGGGGGGGGTGACGAGGGATCTTTCCAGTCAGTCCCAGCCCAGTCCTTCCTCCTCTCTTCTGGGAACTCTTGTTTATCCTACATGTGTTAACCAAGGAATCCATCAAGGCCTAGTAATGATTGGAGAGCCTGCTGGGCTGTTTCACAGAGTGTCTGTGTGTGTCGGCCATTAACACACGTTCCACTGCCTGGTGTGGTGAGAAAAATACCCACACGCCCCTCCCTCCCTCTCTCACACACACACACACACACACACACCCTAACTTCATCCTCATGTTCAGTGACCATGAATAACACTCCCTGTTCACGCTTTAACATATTCTGACACACAGAGCTGAATACAAGGAGGGGCGAAATATAATGTAAACAACATTTTGATATTACAAGAACAACAAATTTTGTGGCAAATTTGACTGGCTCATACTCATTTTTATTACTGTGCTGAGGTTATTGGCAATTTTCTTCTAATGTTTATTGCCGGTATGTATAAAATTCCCAACCAGACACCACACAGACTGGTGTGGGCTTAGCGAAAGGCCACATCCATGCCCACACTGGACTATTTATAATAGAGTGTGGCATGGCCCAACGCATTCTGTTGTCATTGGCCAATGCCTTGGCATCTGATACATTGGTGCTGCTAACCACAGCCACCACTAGATGGACACATACACTAGAATGCGAAAGCATAATTTGAGAAACGCCTGGCTGGCCTGTGTGTAGGCAACATTTTAGAATTGTCAGACAGCCAATCATCTCTCCCATGTTGCCGTTTGAACGTGGAAGTGTTTTTCATGTATAATTTTGGAAGGGGACCTAATTCAAAGACAACCTTACTGAGTATTTTATTCAGACCAATATAGAACTGAGTACAAAAAAAGAATCCATGAGAATGACAAAGAACACAAATGTCCTGGAAGTTGAGTACCTTGCATTCCTGACTTGAGAATGACAGGCAGGATGCTACGCTATTCCCCAAAATCACTGTTAAACTGTCCTGGCAGTGTCATAACCCGTACAGACGCGTCATGCCGGTTTAAGTTATTTTGAATACCTATTTGAATTTCAGGTAAACACAAGTAGTTGTGCAGGTAACACCGTGTACTGAGGAGGAACAATTCGAGTGGTTTTCAGTTTTTTTTTGTTTTTTTTGTTGATGTTATGCCCGAAACATGTGCAAATTTGTACGGATTGATTTGGATTCTGACCGGAATAAGAAAGGGACCCTTTACTTTTCACTGATGAATGCCGTATACGGGTATAAGTGTATTCCGATGTGAACAAACAGAGGATTTCCATTGTGCTAATGAATGAATCACAAGTCTATGTGTAGGAAGTGTCATTGTGAAAATGAATGAATCACATGCAGACGTGGACATGTATTAACCTGTAGCCCAATTCATTTCCACCTGTCACATTAACTATCACAGAAAAGGCACTGTACTTATTTACACAGTTGAGTCAGTTAGGGAGTGAGTCTCTCTGTAGCTAACATGACCTGGCCAGGACCAGAGTAGAAAACACGGTTATAACTATCTTCCTTAGACTAGACGTAACATAGGAAATGTATAACTCAAGACACTCAAATTAGTATGATATGTTAGGCATGTAGAAGGTTACTTAAGGCAAAAACTTTGCGTGTTCGAATCTCATCACAGACAATTTAAGAATTTTAGCTAAATAGCAACTACACACAGGCCTTGGACTGGAGACCCAAGCCACGGGTCCCGAATGGACGGGAGATTTCGGCAGCACCAGATGGACGGGAGCTTCCGGCAGCACAGGAGTGACACCGGAGGGCTGGTGCGTGAAGGTGGCACTGGATAGACCCGACCGTGAAGGCGCACTGGAGGTCTCAATCACCGAGCCTGCCCAACCCTACCTGGCTGAATGCTCCCTGTAGCCAGGCCAGTGCGGCGAGGTGGAATAGCCCGCACTGGGCTGTGCCGGCGAACCGGGGACACCATGCGTAGGGCTGGTGCCATGTACCCCGGCCCGAGGAGACACACTGGAGACCAGATGCGCTGAGCCGGCTTCATGGCACCTGGCTCGATGCTCACTCTAGCCCGGGCCGATACGAGGCGCTGCTATGTATCGCACCGGGCTAAGCCTGCGCACCAGGGACACCGTGCGCCTCACGGCATAACACGGTGCCTGCCCGGTCCCTCTCTCTCCACGGTAAGCACTGGGAGTTGGCTCAGGTCTCCTACCCGACTTAGCCACACTCCCCGTGTGCCTCCCCCCAATACATTTTTGGGGCTGCATCTCGGGCTTCCAGCCGCGTTGCCGTGCTGCCTCCTGATACCGCCGCCTCTCCGCTTTCGCTGCCTCCAGCTCAGCCTTGGGGCGGCGATATTCTCCAGCCTGTGCCCAGGGTCCCTTGCCGTCCAGAATCTCCTCCCATGTCCAAGAGTCCTGCGATCGCTGCTGCTGCCCGTTACCACGCTGCTTGGTCCTTTGGTGGTGTGTGGTTCTGTAACGGCCGTCGTTGTTGGTGGAAGAAGGTGAGGACCAAAGCGCAGCGTGGTAAGTGTTCATATTTTTTAATAAAATAATTGAACACTGAACAAAACAACAAATGACAAATGAACAGTCCCGTAAGGTGAATGAAAAAACACTAAACAGGAAATAAACACCCACGAAACACAGGTGGAAAAAGGCTACCTAAGTATGATTCTCAATCAGAGAGAACTACACCTGCCTCTGATTGAGAACCATACCAGGCAAAACTCAAAAACCAACATAGAAAAACAAACAGACTGCCCACCCCAACTCACGCCCTGACCATACTAAAACAAGGACAAAACAAAGGAACTAAGGTCAGAACGTGACAGATTATTTCACTTATAATTCACTGTATCACAGTTCCAGGGGGTCAAAAGATTAAATTCACTAAGTTGACTGTGCCTTTAAACAGTTTGAAAATTATGTCATGGCTTTAGAAGCTTCTGATAGGCTAATTGACATAATTTGAGTCAATTGGAGGTGTACCTGTGGATGCATTTCAAACTCAGTGCCTCTTTGCTTGACATCATGGGAAAATTAAAATCCTTGGGAGCAATTTCTAAAATGCATGAAGGTACCACGTTCATCTGTACAATCAATAGTACGCAAGTATAAACACCATGGGACCACGCAGCCGTCATACCACTCAAGAAGGAGATGCATTCTGTCTCCTAGAGATGAACGTACTTTGGTGCGAAAAGTGCAACTCAATCCCAGAACAGCAAAGGACCTTGTAAAGATGCTGGAGGAAACAGGTACAAAAGTATCTATATCCACAGTAAAAACAAGTCCTAAATCGCAATAACCTGAAAGGCCGCTCAGCAAGGAAGAAGCCACTGCTCCAAAACCGCCATTAAAAAAAAGACAGACTACGGTTTGCTGCACATGGGGTCAAAGATCATACTTTTTGGAGAAATGTCCTGTGGTCTGATAAAAAAAATAGAACTGTTTGGCCATAATGTCCATCGTTATGTTTGGAGGAAAAAGGGGGGGCTTGCAAGCCGAAGAACACCATCCCAACCGTGAAGCATGGGGGTGGCAGCATCATGTTGTGGGGGTGCTTTCCTGCAGGAGGGACTGGTGCACTTCACAAAATAGATGGCATCATGGTGTAGGGAAATTATGTGGATATATTGAAGCAACATCAAGACATCAGTCAGGAAGTTAAAGCTTGGTTGCAAATGGGTCTTCCAAATGGACAATGACCCCAAGCATACTTCCAAAGTTGTGGCACAATGGCCTAAGTACAACAAAGTCAAGGTATTGGAGTGGCCATCACAAAGCCCTGACCTCAATCCTATAGAAAATATGTGGGCAGAACTGAAAAAGCCTCTGCAAGCTAGAGGCCTACAAACCTGACTCAGTTACACTAGCTCTGTCAGAAGGAATGGGCCAAAATGAACCCAACTTAATGTGGGAAGCTTGTGGAAAGCTACCCAAAATGTTTGACCCAAGTTAAACAAGTTAAAGGCAATGCTACCAAATACTAATTGAGTGTATGTAAACTTCTGACCCACTGGGAATGTGATGAAATAAATAAAAGCTGAATAAATCATTCTCTCTACGATTATAATATAATGTGTTTAGCAAATTTGGAATATATTGTACGTTTTGCAAATTCGAAATATAATATACGAATTGCAATTGGTAACATATCGTACGAATTGAAATTTGTAGCATATACTAAATTTAGTGTCTCAGATTTACGTACAGAATAATACAAAATGTTCTGAGGCCACGTTGCTTTTGACAACAGGCACCCTCTCAATGTGTCAGCTCTTGCAGACGCATAGTCCTGGTGAAGCAAATGCCTGTCTGCTCAGTTTTCGGCCTCACATGGTTGAAGTTGGCGCTCGCCTCTGGACCGCTGGCAACCTGTGCCCACCGCCATGATCCTTTTCCTTACGTGCCCAAAGGGAGCCTAGCCAAAGAGTGACAAAAATTCCCAGAGTTGTAATTTAATGTTGAGGCAGGAGTTTCTGTTACCCAGTCCAAGTTTTTAAGTAGTGGGTGTGTTGATTTCTGACATAGTTTGCAGAAAGGAAGGGCATAGAGAGAGAGCGTGAGAGAGAGAGAGAGAGAGTACTGGGAAGTGGAGTGCATAGTGCCAATAGGAATAGGAAGGGAAAGTTCCTTGCTGAGACACAGGAGACCCTGTCCTCACATACATACTTTGCTCAATATAGACTGACATCGTTCCACACATACCTCAGACTGCTGCCCCTCTCTCTCTCCCTCCCCCTTTCTCCAACCCTCTCACACTGTCACACACACACACACTTTCCCATCACTTCTTTCCCCTCATTACTCCTGTAAACTTTCCCTCTCCAACCTGGTCTCAGAGCATTTCTTATTATTCTATACGTAAATCCAAAATACTCCATTTATACTGAACAAAAATATAAATGCAACGTGCAACAATTTCAAAGATTTTACTGAGTTACAGTTCATTAGGAAATCTGTTAATTGAAATAAATAAATAAATGATCTAATCTATGGATTTCCCCTGACTGGGAATACAGATATGCATCTGTTGGTCACAGATACCTTAAAAAAAAGGTATGGACAAAACTCCTCCCACATCTTTACAAGTATTCCCTGAACTTACTGTATGTTTCTTTGGAATGGCAATTTCATCATAACCACCTCTCCCATCATCTGCTGATCACCAGTTCGCTTAGCTACAGATTGTTACACCAGATAATGTGATTTAACAAAATATTTTTGGCATCCATTACTGGGAGTTACAGGATATGTACAGTTTGGTGTAGCACAGAGACCTTAGCGATGCATTCTTCACCCTTGTTTCGGGGAAACATGAGTCTCATAAAAAGTCTGTGCCCAGTTGCAGCGGGTTCGTTTGAATTGAGAAAATGCTCCGTTATTAAAATAAATACTTATTTTGCTCCATAAAATAATCCAACAACATGTGTGCCGCTATCGTGCCTATTTCAAGTCTTCTCACTCATTGATCGAGACCGGTATCGGTCATCGTGACATGCAGCACTTCCTGGTGGACATCCACCTGTCTCAATCAATGAGAGAAGACTTGAAGTAGAAAAGATGTCCGCAAAAATCACCTCACCTGGTGTAACAATCTGTAGCTACAGTTCTCTGCCCTCGTGTCATGGTTCCACCTGTCTGAAGGGGGCGGCAGAGACTCTCCTGGAGACGTTAACGACACTCAGGTGTGTCCCTTTTACTCGCTATGATTTCCCTGTTAAAAGAGGTGTGTTTTCTATTGTCCTTCGCTCACGCTTGAATTGTGTGCGTTTGTCTCCTGGGTGAGTTGGTGAGACTTCGTGTTGGTTGTTGTCCCAGTGTTACTGTGATCCTTCCGTTTCCGTTCTCAGTGAAGTATTAGGTTTGTGTATCATTCACCGCTGACTCCTGAGCTGGTCTCTTCTCTGCACCTGGGTCCAACCTCACAATGTCACAACTTGTGTCTCTACACCTGAGACACATTGAACTGTATTACACTGTTCATATAAAAATGTGTTACATACTAAAAGTAACATTCTTGTTGAATACCCAGCTCTCTTGAGTTAGCATTACATAGCGGACACTCCCCTGTATTTTGGAATTTGACAACATTATTTTGATATCTGAATGTCTGGCATCTGCTTGATGCTAAAGAGCCCTGTACAACTAATATACACACCTTAGGTGAATCCATAAGAGCAGTCAAATGTCAAAGATCGATAGAAAATATCCATATTTATTTTATGGTGATTCTATATCAGGGCTCACCAACCCTGTTCCTGGAGAGCTACAGTCCTGTAGGTTTTTTCGCTCCAACCCTAATCTAGCACATCCAATTCTAATAATTAGCTGGTTGATAACCTGAAACAGGTTAGTTACAACTGTGGTTGGAGCTAAAATCTACAGAAGGGAACAGGGTTGGAGACCCTTGTTCTACATGGTTTTATGTTGAGCCACACTGGCTGTATTTACACAGGCAGCCCAATTCTGATATTTATTTCCACTAATTCCACTGGTCTTAATCACATCGGATCTTTTTCAGAACTAAAAGATCAATTAGTGAAAAAAAGATCAGAATTGGGCTGCCTGTGTAAACGCAGCCATAATCCTTTATCCGGCTTCGGTACACTGGCAATTGTGTTCAGCATGGTGGGCTGGGGAAGCGGAGACTCTTTGTGCTTATGGCAATGGGCTTGTCCTGTCTGCGGTGAACAGCCAGCTGGATAAGGCTCTGCCAAAAGTGGTGTAGGGATTCTTAACCACCAACTGTTTAGGGTTCTTTTGCAGAAGATTTGCTGGTACTGCACTTCTCCTGGAAAGACATGGTTGTGGTGTTAGCATTTTACACTTTTTGTGGAAGGGACATAGGGCAACAGGCCTTTGTTGGTGAAGGTATCAACCGAATGGGACCGGCTAACGTATTGTTTAGGGACAATGAGGGGACATTGGGAGCTGCGTTTGAGAGGAAAGATCAGTCAACAACGTGAATTGGCTGGGGGGGGGGGGGACAGTTCTTACACAGTATGAATTGTTGTGTATGGGAGATTGAAGAGAAATTGCACCTCAATCGCTCATACACAACAATACATTTACTGTCTAAGCACAACCAAAACCCCCTTCCTTATCTTAAAGTACTGTCAGTAAACCTCCCCCAGCCCATTAACGTTGACAGATCATTCTTGTCAATCGTAGCCCTTTGCAGACATGTCTTTGTGTTGTGTTTGGAGAATCTGCAGAGAGAGGAATGAGGTGGTTGTGTCATTAATGCTGTAGTCTTGATTTGACACTTTTCAGTGTCCATTGCTGGTTTCTGTCTCACAATCGTGTTGTGCTCCAAGGTGTGTCTGCTCCCACATGCATGTGTACCCAAAATGCCACACCTTTGGGATATTTTTCAGCAGGGCACTGTGGAATGACTCTAGATAACCTGAGTTTTACAAAAAGAAAAAAGGTTAAAAAAGGGGGGGGGGGTGGACTAAATTGATTACATGGTCTGGAAGGTACTTTGTGGTCCTCAGGCTACCTCTAACCACCCGCAACCCCATAACACAAACCATACCAAATTCATGCTGACTGTAAATTCAGTTATCTTTGCCATCAGTTTGTAAAATGATTTGCCAACTTACCTTACCTACAGGGAGGAGGTGAGGCCCCTGGGGGAGTGCTGCCAGGAGAATAACCTCTCCCTCAACGTCAACAACACTAAGGAGCTGATTGTGGACTTCAGGAGACAGTAGAGGAAGTACACCCCATCCATATCAACTGGGGCCGCAGTGGAGAAGGTGAAAAGCTTCAAGTTCCTTGGTGTACACATCACTGACAATCTGAAATTGCAAAAGCACCTTTTCAACCTCAAAGAGGCTGAAGAAATTCAGCTTGGCCCCTAAGACCCTCAAAAACGTTTACAGATGCACCATTGAGAACATCCTGTTGGGCTGTATCACCGTCTGGTATGGCAACTGAGTATATATATATATATATATATATATATATGAGGCGTTTGGGGGTGCATACAGTGAAAATAGTCCAAGTACCTGTTCAGGAGTCTTATGGCTTGGGGGTAAAAACTGTTGAGAAGCCTTTTTGTCCTAGACTTGGCACTCCGGTACCGCTTGCCATGCGGTAGTAGAGAGAACAGTCTATGACTGGGGTGGCTGGGGTCTTTGACAATTTTTAGGGCCTTCCTCTGACACCGCCTGGTGTAGAGGTCCTGGATGGCAGGCAGCTTTGCCCCAGTGATGTACTTGGCCGTACGCACTACCCTCTGAAGTGCCTTGCGGTCGGAGGCCGAGCAATTGCCGTACCAGGCAGTGATGCAACCTGTCAGGGTGCTCGCGATGAAATATTTTGCATCTTGAAAGCGGTAGGCATGATGTGTAAATCAAATGATACAACACCCCCCCCCAACAAAAAAACATATATTTTAACTCCAGGTTGTAAGGCAACAAAATAGGAAAAATACCAAGGGGGTGAATACTTTCGCAAGCCACTGTACATAAGTATTCAGACCCTTTGCTCTGAGACTCAAAGTTGAGCCCAAGTTTGGACACATCTACTCGTTCAAGGGTTTTTTCGAGTGTGCAAAGCTATCATCAAGGAAAAGGGTAGCTACTTTAAAGAATCTCAAATATAAAACATATATTTTGGTTACTACATGATTTCATATGTGTTATTTCATAGTTTTGTCTTCAGTATTATTTTACAATGTAGAAACTAGTACAAATGAAAAAACAAAATTGAATGACTAGGTGTGTCCAAACTTTTGACTGGTCCGGGTAGCCATTTGATTAGCTGTTCAGGAGTCTTATGGCTTGGGGATAGAAGCTGTTAAGAAGCCTTTTGGACCTTGACTTGGCACTCTGTTACCACTTGCCGTGCGGTAGCAGAGAGAACAGTCTATGCCTAGGGTGGCTGGAGTCTTCGGCAACTTTTAGGGCCTTCCTCTGACACTGCCTGGTATAGAGGTCCTGGTTGGCAGGAAGCTTGGCCCCAGTGATGTACTGGGCCGTACACACTACCCTCTGTAATGCCTTGAGGTCGGAGGTCGAGCAGTTGCCATATCAGGCAGTGATGCAAACAGTCAGGATGCCCTCGATGGTATTTCGTTGGTGATGTGGACACCAAGGAACTTGAAGCTCTCAACCTGCTCCACTACAGCCCCGTCGATGAGAATGGGGGCATGCTCGGCCCTCCTTTTCCTGTAGTCCACAATCATCTGTCTTGATCACGTTGCAGGAGAGGTTGTTATCCTGGCAACACACTGCCAGATCTCTGACCTCCTCCCTATAGGCTGCGTCATCGGTGATCAGGCCTACCACTGTCGTGTTGTCGGCAAACTTAATGGTGTTGGAGTCATGCTTGGCCATGCAGTCATGGGTGAACAGGGAGTACAGGAAGGGACTGAGCACGCAACCCTGAGGGGCCTCCGTGTTAAGGACCAGCGTGGCATATGTTTTATTACCTACCCTTACCACCTGGGGGTGGCCCATCAGGAAGTCCAGGATCTAGTTGCAGAGGGAGGTGTTGAGTCCCAGTGTACTTAGCTTAGTGATGAGCTTTCAAGGCACTATGGTGTTGAACGCTGAGCTGTAATCAATGAATAGCATTCTCATGTAGGTGTTCCTTTTGTCCAGGTGGGAAAGGGCAGTGTGGAGTGCAATAGAGAGAGCGTCATCTGTGGATCTGTTGTGGAGGTATGCAAATTGGAGTGGATCTAGGGTTTCTGGGAAAATCGTGTTGATGTACGTACGGTCACTATGGGGACGACGTCATTGATGCACTTATTGATGAAGCCAGTGACTAATGTGGTGTACTCCTCAATGCTATCGGAAGAATCCCGGAACATATTCCAGTCTGTGCTAGCAAAACAGTCCGGTAGCATAGCATCTGCGTCATCTGACCACTTCCGTATTGAGTGAGTCACTGGTACTTCTTGCTTTAGATTTTGCTTGTAAGCAGGAATCAGGAGGATAGAGTTATGGTCAGATTTTCCAAATGGAGGGCGAGGGAGAGCTTTGTTCGTGTCTCTGTGTGTGGGGTAAAGGTGATCTAGAGGTTTTTTCCTCTGGTCACACATGTTGGTCGCACATGCTGTGGTCGCACATGCTGGTAAAAATGAGGTAAAACGTATTTAAATTGCCCTGCATTAAATTCCCCGGCCACTAGGAGTGCCACCGCTGGATGAGCATTTTCTTGTTTGCTTATGGCCTTAAATAGCTCGATGAGTGCGGTCTTAGTGCCAGCATCGGTTTGTGGTGGTAAAGAGACAGGTACGACATTTTTTTAATGCAAACTGTCTTGGTAAATAGTGTGGTCTACAGCTTATCATGAGATACTCTACTTCAGGTGAGCAAAACCTTGAGACGTCCTTAATATTAGATTTTGTGCACCAGCTGTTATTTACAAATAGACACAGACCGCCACCCCTTGTCTTACCAGAGGCAGCTGTTCTATCTTGCAGATGCATAGAAAACCCAGCCAGCTGTATGTCTTCGTTCAGCCACAATTTGGTGAAACATTTTGCACGCCCAATTTTTCAGTTTTTGATTTGTTAAAAAAAAGTTTG
This sequence comes from Oncorhynchus keta, assembly GCF_023373465.1. NCBI lineage: Eukaryota > Metazoa > Chordata > Actinopteri > Salmoniformes > Salmonidae > Oncorhynchus > Oncorhynchus keta. The sequence continues at coordinate 37,277,246 of NC_068439.1, forward strand.
AAATATCCAATAAATGTCATTCCACTTCATGATTGTGTCCCACTTGTTGTTGATTCTTCACAAAAAAATACAGTTTTATATCTTTATGTTGGAAGCCTGAAATGTGGCAAAAGGTCGCAAAGTTCAAGGGGGCCGAATACTTTCGCAAGGCACTGTATGACAGTGTTTAATGTCCCGTTGGTAGGTTTGTCTTGATCGGAGATCCATTTTTTCATCCAATGCTTGTACATTGGCCAATAGGACTGATGGTAGAGGCCGATTACCCACTCCCCGATGAATCCTCACAAGGCACTCCGATCTCCGCCCCCTGTAACTTCGTCTTTTCCTCAACCATCCCCTTTATAACCTCCCCACCCTCTTCCTCCCCCGGCTCTTATCTTCCATGGCCTCATCATCCCCTCTTCTTCCCTCCATTTCGGCCCCCTTTCCCCAGTGCAAGAGCGTAGTAATCCCATTACACACGTGTGAATACCAGCTGGGAGAGGGAAGGAGTGGGGAGAGAGGAGAAAATGAACAGTGTGTGCGTGTGTGTCTATATAGTATACGTCTCCACTTTCCTCAGTCTAAAGTATGTAATCTAATGTTGGAACTATCTCAGTGCTGTTGAGAGGCGAAAGGGCACAAGCAGGCACATTTGAAGTTAGCTCGGGGAGGGTTTGTAAGGTGAGGACGCTAGACAGCAGAGACAGACCCAATGTGTTTCCTGAAGAGTTCAAGCACCAAGAAAATAAACAAGCCTTTTGATCACAAAGGCCCCATTCACTCCGTCTCATTCTCTCTCTCCGTCTCCCCCTCCCCCTCCGTTCTGAGCCCTCCACTTACCCTTGCTACTCTGGCCATTAAATCTCCACTCTCCCTCTGACCCTTCTCTTTATTAATCCCCTTTCCTCCTTTAAAAACCCTTCCTCCCTCTCTTCCCTCCATTTCACCTCTCTTTTCCTCAGTAGCTGTGCCTCAACTGTGTGCCTGTCACTTGTATGACTTGAGGGCCTCAGTTGATATTGTCTTTGGGCTTTTAAAAGGCCTTGAAGATATGGGGCCCCCTATCATCTTGTGGGGGAAGAAAGCTATAGAGTGTTGAGAAGACTGTCAATTTGAAAATATCTTCATCATAACATCATTGACACGCAATGGTAGTAAGTGACAAATGCCATCCTCCTTCATCCCCTACTCAATAGCTCTTTAGTGTGTGCCTATGTGTTTTTTTTAAATAATTGCAGATGTGTTGGTGTGAATTGGACTCTCCCCATATCAGTGTCGGCTCGTGTGTTCTGTTGTTCAGTGTGGTTCCCTATGCCATTCAGCACCACTTAGGAAAGAAAAATAGATTTCCTCATTACAATCCTGCGGTTTAAAATAGGAGAGGAGAGGGGAGACAAGTCAAATACATTTTATGTAACCTCTGGTCAGATTATAAAACCTTAGCCAATCATCAGGTTGCTTACCCTATCTTTCAGATCTCACAATATAGATAATAATGGTTAATCAATGTTAGCCTAACTATTCATCATGATTGATTGATTGATTCCTGCATAAGCCTCATTATCATCAATTACCTCCATCACAAACAGTTCACGGCTACAGAACAAGGTTCCCCATCTAGCTTTTGTTAAATGTCTTTTGAAAAGCAATAAGCTTCACCCACAACGGTATGCACCTGACACCCTGATCTCAAGACCCTGTTGTGGAAACTAGTTTCCCTGTACCATAAATGAACTAGTCATAATTAGTTGTACTTTGTATATAGGCCTATAGTTCAATTCCAAGGCTGAATTTAGGCTAGTTGTAATACTGGTAAGCACAGACAAAGCAACAGTGTTTTAATTCAACTAAGACAGAAGATGAAAAGTGTATAGTATTCACACCACTTGACTTTTTCCACATTTTGTTATGTTACAGCCTGAATTTAAAATGGATTCAATTGAGATTTGTTTTGTCACTGGCCTACACACGATACCCCATAATGTCAAAGTGGAATTATGTTTTTCAAAAATATTTACAAATACATTAAACCTGAAATGCTGAAATGTCTTGAGTCAATAAGTATTCAACACTTTTGATTTTTGAATGACTACCTCATCTCTGTACCCCCACACAATTATCAGTCGAGCAGTGAATTTCAAACACAGATTCAACCACAAAGACCAGGGAGGTTTTCCAATGCCTCACAAAGAAGGGCACCAATTGGTAGATGGGTAAAAAAAAATGGAATACCCCTTTGAGCATGGTGAAGTTATTAATTACATTTTGGATGGTTTATATAGAGTGTCCTGTGTCTTTGTAGTGACACACAGTCACTACAAAGACACAGGAATCCGTCCTAACACAGTTGCCAGAGAGGAAGGAAACCGCTCTGGGATTTCACCATGAGGCCAATGGTGACTTTAGAACAGTTACAGAGTTGTATGGCTGTGATAAGAGAACTGAGGATGGATCAACCACATTGTAGTTACTCCACAATACTAACCTAATTGAAGGAAATGAAGGAAGCCTCTACATAAGAAAAATATTCCAAAACATGCATCCTGTTTGCAACAAGGCACTAAAGTAATACTACAAAAAGATTGGCAGAGCAATTCACTTTTTGTCCTAAACAGAAAGTGTCATGTTTGGGGAAAATCCAATACAACACATTACTGTGTACCACTCTTTATTTTCAAGCATAGTGGTCACTGCATCATATTATTGGTATGCTTGTAATTGTTAAGGACTGGGGAGTTTTTCAGGATAAAAAAAATAAACGGAATGGAGCAATGCCCAGGTAAAATCCCAAAGGGAAACCTGGTTCAGTCTGCTTTCCACCAGACATTGTGAGATGAATTCACTTTTCAGCAGGACAATAACCTACAACACAAGGCCAAATCTACACTGGAGTTGCTTACCAAGAAGAAAGTGAATGTTCCTGAGTGGCCGAGTTACAGTTTTGAATTAAATCTACTTAAAAAAATCTATGGCAAGATATGAAAATGGATGTTTAGCAATGGTCAACAACCAATTTGACAGAGCTTGAAGAATTTTGAAAAGTATAATGGACAAATGTTGCATAATCCAGGTGTGGAAAGCTCTTTAGAGATTTACCCAGAAAGACTCACAACTGTAATCGCTGCCAAAGGTGCTTCTGCAAAGTATTGACTCAAGGGTGTGAATACTTGTGTAAATGAGATATTGCTGTATTTCATTTTCAATATATTTGCAAACATTTCTACAAACATGTTTTCACTTCATCATTATGAGGTATTGTGTGTAGATGGGTAAGAGAGAAACAAATTAACTTAATCCATTTTGAATTCAGGCTGTAAAACAACAAAATGTGGAATAAATCAAGGGGTATGAATACATTCTGAAGGCACAGTAGGGCCTGAAAATATACCCCGTCTCCCCCCTTTCTCGCCTCCAGCGTCTGACTGTCACTCTGATTAGGGACGCCAAGGTCGCCTCACAAAGGAGGAGAAGAACCCTTAATGTTTTGGCAGTGTGGTGTCGGAGCAACAACCTCTCCCTCAACGTCAGCAAGACCAAATGAGCTGATTGTGGAATACAGGAAATGGGGGGGTGGGGGCACGCCCCCATTCACATCAACGGGGTGGCAGTGGAGCAGGTAGACGGCTTCAAGTTCCTCGGTGTCCAAATCACGAAATACTTCAAATGGTCCAAACACACAGTCGTACCTCAGTGCCTGTTCCCCCTCATAAGGTTGAAAAAGTTTGGCATGGGCCCTCAAATCTTGAAAAGGTTCTACAGCTGCACCATCGAGAGCATATTGACTGGCTGCATCACTTCTTGGTATGACAATAGCACGGCCCTAGATCGCATGGCGCAACAGAGGGTTGTGCTGACAGCCCATTACATCACTGGGGTTGAGCTCCCTGCCTTCCAGGACCTCTATATCAGGCTGTGTGAAAAGAAGGCCAGAGAAAAATAATCAAAGAGCCCAACCACCCAAGCCATAGACTATTTTCTCTGCTGCTAAACAACAAGAGGTACAGGTGCATCAAGTCTGACCAACAGGCTCTTGAACAGCTTCTATCCCCAAGCAATACGAATGAAAGATAGCTAACAAAATAGCGACACGGACTGAGTTTAGCTAGTACCTTTATTGACCTTTTATTTCTCTATCAATACTCACAGGGCCCTACACACACACTGTCACTCCAACACACAAACAAACACTCACTCACACATAATATGCACATACATTTATACTGACTCTACACACCCACTCACATGCAAGCATCTGCTACTCTATTCTTCAGTGATTGCATGTTGGCCAATAGAACGGATGGTAGAGGCGGGTAATTCTCACAAGGCACCCCAATCTCCGCCCCCTGTACCTTCGTCATTTCTTGACACAAATGATGAGGATTTGGGCCTGGTCTCGGAGAAACAGTACATCCTTCGCGTCGGACTCATTTAAGAAAATATCTTTGTCCAGTTTGAGGTGAGTGATCACTGTTCTGATATCCAGAAGCTATTTTTGGTCATAAGAGGCGGTAGCAGCAACATTATGTACAAAATTAGTTACAAGCAATACAGATTTTTTTTTTTTTTTTTAATGTCACAGTTGGTTAGGAGCCTGTAAAATGGCAGCCATCCCCTCCAGCGCCATTATACATAATATTCAGACCCTTTGCAATGAGACTCGAAATTGAGTTCAGGTGAAATCTGTTTCCATTGATCATTCTTGAGATGTTTCTACAACTTGGTTGAAGTCCACCTGTGGTAAATTCAATTAATGGGACATGATTTACATTTACATTTAAGTCATTTAGCAGACGCTCTTATCCAGAGCGACTTACAAATTGGTGCATACACCTTATGACAACCAGTGGAACAGCCACTTGCATCTAAATCTTGTTGGGGGGGGAGAAGGATTACCTACCCTTACTTACCCTATCCTAGGTATTCCTTGAAGAGGTGGGGTTTCAGGTGTCTCCGGAAGGTGGTGATTGACTCCGCTGTCCTGGCGTCGTGAGGGAGTTTGTTCCACCATTGGGGGCCAGAGCAGCGAACAGTTTTGACTGGGCTGAGCGGGAACTGTACTTCCTCAGTGGTAGGGAGGCGAGCAGGCCAGAGGTGGATGAACGCAGTGCCCTTGTTTGGGTGTAGGGCCTGATCAGAGCCTGGAGGTACTGAGGTGCCGTTCCCTCACAGCTCCGCAGGCGAGCACCATGGTCTTGTAGCGGATGCGAGCTTCAACTGGAAGCCAGTGGAGAGAGCGGAGGAGCGGGGTGACGTGAGAGAACTTGGGAAGGTTGAACACCAGACGGGCTGCGGCGTTCTGGATGAGTTGTAGGGGTTTAATGGCACAGGCAGGGAGCCCAGCCAACAGCGAGTTGCAGTAATCAAGACGGGAGATGACAAGTGCCTGGATTAGGACCTGCGCCGCTTCCTGTGTGAGGCAGGGTCGTACTCTGCGGATGTTGTAGAGCATGAACCTACAGGAACGGGACACCGCCTTGATGTTAGTTGAGAACGTCAGGGTGTTGTCCAGGATCACGCCAAGGTTCTTAGCGCTCTGGGAGGAGGACACAATGGAGTTGTCAACCGTGATGGCGAGATCATGGAACGGGCAGTCCTTCCCCCGGGAGGAAGAGGAGCTCCGTCTTGCTGAGGTTCAGCTTGAGGTGGTGATCCGTCATCCACACTGATATGTCTGCCAGACATGCAGAGATGCGATTCGCCACCTGGTCATCAGAAGGGGGAAAGGAGAAGATTAATTGTGTGTCGTCTGCATAGCAATGATAGGAGAGACCATGTGAGGTTATGACAGAGCCAAGTGACTTGGTGTATAGCGAGAATAAGAGAGGGCCTAGAACAGAGCCCTGGGGGACACCAGTGGTGAGAGCGCGTGGTGAGGAGACAGATTCTCGCCACGCCACCTGGTAGGAGCGACCTGTCAGGTAGGACGCAATCCAAGCGTGGGCCGCGCCGGAGATGCCCAACTCGGAGAGGGTGGAGAGGAGGATCTGATGGTTCACAGTATCGAAGGCAGCCGATAGGTCTAGAAGGATGAGAGCAGAGGAGAGAGAGTTAGCTTTAGCAGTGCGGAGCGCCTCCGTGATACAGAGAAGAGCAGTCTCAGTTGAATGACTAGTCTTGAAACCTGACTGATTTGGATCAAGAAGGTCATTCTGAGAGAGATAGCGGTAGAGCTGGCCAAGGACGGCACGCTCAAGAGTTTTGGAGAGAAAAGAGAGAAGGGATACTGGTCTGTAGTTGTTGACATCGGAGGGATCGAGTGTAGGTTTTTTCAGAAGGGTGCAACTCTCGCTCTCTTGAAGACGGGAGGGACGTAGCCAGCGGTCAGGGAAGGTGAGGTAAGGGAGAAGGTCTCCGGAAATGGTCTGGAGAAGAGAGGAGGGGATAGGGTCAAGCGGGCAGGTTGTTGGGCGGCCGGCCGTCACAAGACGCGAGATTTCATCTGGAGAGAGAGGGGAGAAAGAGGTCAGAGCATAGGGTAGGGCAGTGTGAGCAGAACCAGCGGTGTCGTTTGACTTAGCAAACGAGGATCGGATGTCATCGACCTTCTTTTCAAAATGGTTGACGAAGTCATCTGCAGAGAGGGAGGAGGGAGGGGGGGGAGGATTCAGGAGGGAGGAGAAGGTGGCAAAGAGCTTCCTAGGGTTAGAGGCAGATGCTTGGAACTTAGAATGGTAGAAAGTGGCTTTAGCAGCAGAGACAGAGGAGGAAAATGTAGAGAGGAGGGAGTGAAAGGATGCCAGGTCCGCAGGGAGCGCAGTTTTCCTCCATTTCCGCTCGGCTGCCCGGAGCCCTGTTCTGTGAGCTCGCAATGAGTCGTCGAGCCACGGAGCGGGGGAGGGAGGACCGAGCCGGCCTGGAGGATAGGGGACATAGGGAGTCAAAGGATGCAGTAAGGGGAGGAGAGGAGGGTTGAGGAGGCAGAATCAGGAGATAGGTTGGAGAAAGTTTGAGCAGAGGGAAGAGAAGATAGGATGGAAGAGGAGAGAGTAGCGGGGGAGAGAGAGCGAAGGTTGGGACGGCGCGATACCATCCGAGTAGGGGCAGTGTGGGAAGTGTTGGATGAGAGCGAGAGGGAAAAGGATACAAGGTAGTGGTCGGAGACTTGGAGGAGTTGCAATGAGGTTAGTGGAAGAACAGCATCTAGTAAAGATGAGGTCAAGCGTATTGCCTGCCTTGTGAGTAGGGGGAAGGTGAGAGGGTGAGGTCAAAAGAGGAGAGGAGTGGAAAGAAGGAGGCAGAGAGGAATGAGTCAAAGGTAGACGTGGGGAGGTTAAAGTCGCCCAGAACTGTGAGAGGTGAGCCGTCCTCAGGAAAGGAGCTTATCAAGGCATCAAGCTCATTGATGAACTCTCCAAGGGAACCTGGAGGGCGATAAATGATAAGGATGTTAAGCTTGAAAGGGCTGGTAACTGTGACAGCATGGAATTCAAAGGAGGCAATAGACAGATGGGTAAGGGGAGAAAGAGAGAAAGACCACTTGGGAGAGATGAGGATCCCGGTGCCACCACCCCGCTGACCAGAAGCTCTCGGGGTGTGCGAGAACACGTGGGCGGACGAGGAGAGAGCAGTAGGAGTAGCAGTGTTATCTGTGGTGATCCATGTTTCCGTCAGTGCCAAGAAGTCAAGGGACTGGAGGAGGCATAGGCTGAGATGAACTCTGCCTTGTTGGCCGCAGATTGGCAGTTCCAGAGGCTACCGGAGACCTGGAACTCCACGTGGGTCGTACGCGCTGGGACCACCAGGTTAGGGTGGTCGCGGCCACGCGGTGTGGAGCGTTTGTATGGTCTGTGCAGAGAGGAGAGAACAGGGATAGACAGACACATAGTTGACAGGCTACAGAAAAGGCTACGCTAATGCAAGGAAATTGGAATGACAAGCGGACTACACGTCTCGAATGTTCAGAAAGTTAGGCTTACGTAGCAAGAATCTTATTGACTAAAATGATTAAAATGATACAGTACTGCTAAAGTAGGCTAGCTGGCAGTAGCTGCGTTGTTGACACTACACTAATCAAGTCGTTCCGTTGAGTGTAATAATTTCTACAGTGCTGCTATTCGGGGGCTAGCTGGCTGGCTAGCAGTGTTGTTTACGTTACGTTGAGTTAAAAGAACGACAATAGCTGGCTAGCGAACCTCAGTGAATTAAGATAATCACTCCAAGGCTACACACACTAAACTACACAATTATCTTGGAAACAAAGACAGCTATGTAGCTAGCTAACACTGAACTAATCAAGTCGTACAGTTGAGTGAATAGCACTACAGTGATGCTAATCTGTGTGCGTTAGCTAGCGTTGCTAGCTCCTGGGCGAATAGCAGTGAAGGCTACGTTAGGGCGACGAAATACGAAATACGATAATTATGCAATTATCTCTGATACAAGGACGGCTATGTAGCTAGCTAAGAAGAATGGCTAAGATTATGTAGCTAGCTAACAGTAAACTAATCAAGTCGTACAGTTGAGTGAATAGCACTACAGTGATGCTAATCTGTGTGCGTTAGCTAGCGTTAGCTAGCTCCTGGGCGAATAGCAGTGAAGGCTACGTTAGGGCGACGAAATACGATAATTATGCAATTATCTCTGATACAAGGACGGCTATGTAGCTAGCTAAGAAGAATTGCTAAGATTAGACAAATCAACCGTTGTACTATAATGAAATGTAATGAAAAAGTTATACAACCTGCAGAGCGAAGTGCGAATGCGACCGCTCGCTCCAACCGGAGCGATTTAGAAAGGCACATACCTGTCTATATAAGGTCTCACAGTTGACAGTGCATGTCAGAGCAAAAAACAATTGTCCGTAAAACTCTGAGACAGGATTGTATCAAGGCACAGATCTGGGGAAGGGTACCAAAGCATTTCTGCAGCATTGAAGGTATCCAAGAACACAGTGGCCTTTATCATTCTTAAATGGAAGAAGTTTGTAACCACCAAGACTCTTCCTAGAGCTGGTAGCCCGGCCAAACTGAGCCATCGGGGGAGAAGAGCCTTGGTCAGGTAGGTGACCAAGAACCCAATGGTCACTCTGACAGAGCTCCTATGTAGAGATGGAAGAAACTTCTATAAGGACAACCATCTCTGCAGCACTCCACCAATCAGGCCTTTATGGTAGAGTGGCCAGGCGGAAGCCACTCCTCGGTAAAAGGCACATGACAGCCCGCTTGGAGTTTGCCGAAAGGCACCTAAAGGACTCTCAGACCATGTGAAATAAAGTTCCCTGGTCTGATGAAACCAAGATTGAACTCTTTGGCCTGAATGACAAGCATCACGTCTGGAGGAAACCTGGCACCATCCCTTAAATGAAGCATGGTGGTGGCAGCATCATGCTGTGGAGATGTTTTTCAGTGACAGGGAACGGCGACTAGTCAGGATCAAGGGAAAGGTGAAGGGAGCAAACTACAGAGAGATCCTTGATGAAAACCTGCTCCAGAGTGCCAGATGGAACATCTCTGGAGAGACCTGAAAATGGCTATACAGCGACGCTCCCAATCTAACCTGACAGAACTTGAGGGGATCTGTAGAGAAGAATGGGAGAAACTCCCCAAATACAGGGGTGCCAAGCTTGAAGGGTCATACCTAAGAAGACTCAAGGCTGTAATCCCTGTCAATGGTGCTTCCACGAAGTACTGAGTAAAAGGTCTGAATACTTATGTAAACGTAATTATTTAAGTTTTATCTAAAAATCTGTTTTGGATTTGTCATTATGGGGTATTGTGTGTAGATTGATGAGGAAAAAAATACCATTTAGAATAAGGCTGAAAAGTAACAAAATGTGGAAAAAGTCAATGGGTCTGAATAGTTTCCGAATGCACTGTATCTACCTCCATCACTCCAGTATCCCTGCACATGTACAGTTGAAGTCGGAAGTTTACATACACCTTAGCCAAATACATTTAAACTCAGTTTTTCACAATTCCTGACATGTAATCCTTGTAAAATTTCCCTGTCTTAGGATCACCACTTTATTTTAAGAATTTGAAATGGCAGAATAATAGTAGAGAGAATGATTTATTTCAGCTTTTATTTCTTTCATCACATTTCCAGTGGGTCAGAAGTTTACATACACTCAATTAGTATTTGGTAGCATTGCCTTTAAATTGTTTAACTTGGGTCAAATGTTTCGGGTAGCCTTCCACAAGCTTCCTACAATAAGTTGGGTGAATTTTGTCCCATTCCTTCTGACAGAGCTGGCGTAACTGAACCAGGTTTGTATGCCTCCTTGCTCGCACATGCTTTTTCAGTTCTGCCCACAAATTGTCAATAGGATTGAGGTCAGGGCTTTGTGATGGCCACTCCAATACCTTGACTTGGTTGTCCTTAAGCCATTTTGCCACAACTTTGGAAGTATGCTTTGGGTCAGTCAATTTGGAAGACCCATTTGCGACCAAGCTTTAACTTCCCGACTGATGTCTTGAGATGTTGCTTCAATATATCCACATAAATTCCCTTCCTCATGAAGCCATCTATTTTGTGAAGTGCACCAGACCCTCTTGCAGCAAAGCAAGATGCTGCCACCCCCGTGCTTCACGGTTGGGATGGTGTTTTTCGGCTTGCAAGTCTCCCCCTTTTCCCTCCTAACATAACGATGGTCATTATGGCCAAACAGTTCTATTTTTGTTTCATCAGACCCGAGGACATTTCTCAAAAAAGTATTTGTCCCATGTGCAGCTGCAAACCGTAGTCTGGCTTTTTTTTAATGGCGGTTTTGGAGCAGTGGCTTCTTCCTTGCTGAGCGGCCTTTCAGGTTATGTCGATATAGGACTCATTTCTACTGTGGATATAGATACTTTTGTACCCGCTTCCTCCAGCATCTTCACAAGGTCCTTTGCTGTTGTTCTGGGATTGATTTGCACTTTTCGCACCAAAGTACGTTCATCTCCAGGAGACAGAACGCGTCTCCTTCCTGAGTGGTATGATGGCTGTGTGGTCCCATGGTGTTTATATTGTTTGTACAGATGAACGTGGTACCTTCAGGCATTTGGAAATTGCTCCCAAGGATGACCCAGACTTGGTGGAGGTCTACAATTCTTTTTCTGAGGTCTTGGCTGATTTATTTTGATTTTCCCATGATGTCAAGCAAAGAGGCACTGAGTTTGAAGGTAGGCCTAGAAATACATCCACAGGTACACCTCATATTGACTTAAATTATGTCAATTAGCCTATCAGAAGCTTCTAAAGCCATGACAGAATTTTCTGTAATTTTCCAAGCTGTTTAAAGGCACAGTCAACTTCTGACCCACTGGAATTGTGATACAGTGAATTATAAGTGAAATAATCTGTCTGTAAACAATTGTTGGAAAAATGACTTGTGTCATGCACAAAGTAGATGTACTAACCAACTTGCCAAAATTATAGTTTGTTAACAAGAAATTTGTGGAGTGGTTGAAAAACAAGTTAATGACTCCAACCTAAGTGTATGTAAACTTCCGACGTCAACTGTAAATATGGTATTGGAACTAACTTTTTAAATATTTCCTGTATATAGTGTGCTTACTTCCTTACGTTATTGTGTCTAACAGCAAAACCGTTACCTCACCCTAGACAAGTTGGCTACTGGGGGGGGTCACAGTTTCTTCACACTCTTTGGAGAAGGAATGGGAGTGAGGGATGACAAGAATAATGGAATATGGCTTGAGGTTTTGGTTTAATAATAAGTATATGGAAACATATGATGCCAATGGCTGGTAGAAGAGAGGCAGAGATGCTTGGCACAGTGGTGGAGGACTGTTTTTCGGCTACGTTACACTGTTCTGTTACTCTGGTGCTTGTGTAGGACAGTCTATGAAATGTCACCTACTACCCTTCCGTTTCCACACACAACCACTTAGAGGAAACAAGAACAGGGGAGGGAGAGACAGAGGGAGTGGGAGCAACGCGAAAGAGTGAGAGAGAGTTGGATGAAAAGAAACAGAAGGCCACCTACGATCCCTTGTTGTTCTCCACTTCAATTTCCCCTCCATCGGTTTCTTCAACAGCGCACATATCATCTCCTCTCCAACCCTCCTCTTGGGTCTCATCAACTTTTTATTTCTCCCTTAATCTCATGTATGTTCTCTCCCGGATCTCTAAAGAAATACTCCTATAACGAAAAGTCTGAAGGATCCTTCATTAGACCGATTAGAATGAGGAATGCAACTGAAGGCAATAAACAATTTCTCTGGTAGGAAACAGCCTATGTGGCATTGATATTCGTCCGAAAAATATATTCTAGTGTCGATTGAGTACAAAGTGGAAATAGGATAACGTAGTCATAAAGTCAGTCTCGTTCAAAACAGAGATTTGCGAGATAATTAGGAAACAATTGTATGTCACGGAATGAAGGGTACCATAACAGTTTTCCTGAGTTGGGTTTAATTTAACCCTGCCCAATGCCCACAGCTGGTAGCACCCAAGTAATCATCAATTGGCCATGGTCAATTTGGTTTGACATTCGATATCCCTATGGAGCTAGTTAGGGACCATCAGTAAATGACACAATGCACATAGGACAATATTTTAAAATGTCAATAGCTCCAAATTTCAATGACTTTAAAACCTCAAATCAACTAAAAATTGTAGAAATGAACATACAAATATTGAAAGCATTTAATGAGACACCTAAAAGATGTGCAACATGAAAATATTGTCCCATTTACATTGTGTAATTTATTGAGTCGCTATCTATCCCCAGAGATAGGCTATCCAAAGTCAAACCAACTTTGCCATGGTCCCACATCAGTGGCTGAAGCTAACTGTTGAAGGAAGTTGGCTAGCTCGGCTACTTCCAGAAACAAGACCTGGTTAGACTGTTTCAAGTTATCTAGAAGGGTGAGTGACTGTAACTGTGTATTGTTTTGGCAGAGTGAAAGTACAATAGCTTCCCACGTTTGAACCAAAGGAGGTGGTGGGTGGGAGGAGCTTTTGGAGGACAGGCTCATTGTAATGGCTGGAATGGAATTAATGGAACGGTATCAAACATATGGAAACTACATGTTTGATTCCATTCCATTTATTCTATTCCAGCCATCACAATGAGCCTGTCCTCCTATAGCTCCTCCTCCCAGCCTCCTCTGGTTCGAACAAACACACACACACACAAACGAGAGACACCCACGTAAAAGCATGCCTCCAAAACCCAAATCTCATTCGCATTTCCTAATGGGGAGAATTGAAACCAAGATTAATTGAGGAAGTTCAGCCCCCCTTTTAGAGAAAGATCCAGCAGACTCCTTTGGTGCAGGTGCGGCAGGTAGCCTAATGGTCAGAGTGTTGGACTAGTAACCGAAAGGTTGCAAGATTGAATCCCTGAGCTGGCTAGGTAAAAATCTGTCGCTCTGCTCCTGTTCCTAGGCTGTCATTGAAAATAAGAATTTGTTCTTAACTGACTTGCCTAGTTAAATAAAGGTCAATTTTTTGTATTTTAAACTATGACTGAAAATGATAACAGGACATGTCGGTGATGCATTCAGGTTCAAATTGAGTCCACAATGTTGCACTAGCCAATATCTTACCATCAATACACAAAATACGCTGCTTTTTGACTGTTGCATGTGCATTGTGTATACTTACCCTTATGTTATACAAGGGAAATGGTGTTTTCATAGCTCGGGCTGACAGTAAGGACTTGTGAAGCGCACAATCAACAAAATCAAATCAAATCAAATGTATTTATATAGCCCTTTGTACATCAGCTGATATGGTCCTTCTGTAGCTCAGTTGGTAGAGCATGGCGCTTGTAACGCCAGGGTAGTGGGTTCGATTCCCGGGACCACCCATACGTAGAATGTATGCACACATGACTGTAAGTCGCTTTGAATAAAAGCGTCTGCTAAATGGCATATAGATATATATATCTCAAAGTGCTGTACAGAAACCCAGCCTAAAACCCCAAACAGCAAGCAATGCAGGTGTAGAAGCACAGTGGCTAGGAAAAACTCCCTAGAAAGGCCGTAACCTAGGAAGAAACCTAGAGAGGAACCAGGCTATGAGGGGTGGCCAGTCCTCTTCTGGCACAGGGATTATAACATAACATGGCCAAGATGTTGAAATGTTCATAAATGACCAGCATGGTCAAATAATAATAATCACTGTAGTTGTCTAGGGTGCAGCAAGTCAGCACCTCAGGAGTAAATGTCAGTTGGCTTTTCATAGCTGATCATTAAGAGTATCTCTATCACTCCTGCTGTCTCTAGAGAGTTGAAAACAGCAGGTCTGGGACAGGTAGCACCTCTGGTGAACAGGTCAGGATTCCATAGCTGCAGGCAGAACAGTTGAAACAATCTCTGCATATTCAAAACAGTTGCTTTGTGCGAAGGTGCTAAAGTTCACAGTGAGCCATTGTTGTTTAAATGAAAGCTGAAAAATGGCCCCACTTGATAGCAAGTCCACCAGGAGCCATGGCCCAGAGAGACACAGATACAGCGTTAATATTTTTTTTTTTAGTTTGTTGATGCTTACTTTGATTTTGTGGTTTCTGATGCTATCCTGCTTTACAGGTGCACCACTTTGAAACCATATGTTTGCTTGACCAGTAAGTGGGAAGACTATAAAATAATCACTGATTATGATTTGACGCGGTTACATACTCGCGGCAAAACAGGATACACCAATTTACCGGCGGCGGGTCTCCACAGCAACGTCGCACCGTGTAGTGACGCCAACCAGGCGGATGGCAAGTAGGCGTAGCTCCTTCCCAGGTCCGCGTGGGCGGCCCCGTGTGGTAGGGAGAGCGAAACACGACACCCCTAGAGAGGAAGGGGGGTAGAGAATACGAAGTGAGTGGAAAATGAAAAGTCTGTAGAAAGAGAAAGAAAAAAAACGTGGTTCCATACTATTCAGATTGAGATTTTATCTTGCGTTGTTTTGACTGCTGGAATGATGATGTGGAAGATTCGACCATGCAACATTGTAACGCGGTTAAACTGATGAGCTAAATAATTAGAACCGAGTGTTTCAAGGCATTCCCCCGCTATCAGCACGACGGACATAAAAGTTCAACGCCATTCAGAGCTCACGATTGGATTTATACAAAGCGAGAACACCATTCGTCTCAACGATTTGTGAAAAAGAACACAAAAAAATACAACTTGGAGCTCAAAAGTAACTAGGGAACAGTAGGGGCCAGGGGTTTAGAGCAGAGTGATTTAGGCTAAGCTTAGAAACGGAAAAGTTTTAAAGCTAACGAGGAATTTTGCAACATATCAAGAAGAACAACGAAGTCTGGGTGTCGGATACCAAGCGAGCTAGAAACCAAACGGGAAACTGTCTGAATTGACCAGAGTCACCATGAAAACCCCGGGGGATACGGGTAAGTTACGATAATGTTCGCGGACCAACTATTGTCCGAATGGATGTCTGACCCTGTTGTCCACTGGAAAGTGCTTGATACTTTATGGCGCTCGACTGGCACTTGTTATTGTTTCACGTAACAACACAACCTCACCTGGATACATTTGGTAATGGCAAATGATGCACATGTAATGATATACCATTGTGTGATAAATGACCCATGGTTATCGTACTAATAACTCGGTGAGAACTCTTATGTAATGAGACGTTAAATCCATACAAGCTATAGCACTAGGCTAGTTAGCTAACTAACGTTAGAATAGAATTGCCGCAATTTCCCACTCGAGTCCAAGCAGAGCTAGCTAGCTAACTTGTCAGGGAAAGTTTGTGAAGTAATTACGGAAAATCCGTTGCTCACACCACTGTCTATTTGTTAGCGAACGGTTCACTATATCGGTGTCTCTGATAGCGAAGTTTACATGGCTATTATTAGTCGAGGCAGTTAGCTAACCAACTTTCAAACTTCCACACTTGACTTAGCTAACTAGCCAATTCGCCCAAAATGGACATTCCTGGCGAGTAACATTAGCCCATGTTAAGCAAGGTAACGTTAGCTATCAAACGGGCACTACTGACCTGTTGATGACCAAGAAAATAGACAAACTATATTTTGTTTTCATCCATTAGCAACCAGGGATGTTAGTTGGGCATTGTAGGACACGCATTTGACATTTAGCCACTGCTTTTCAGCCCCATTTTCATTATCTTCAGCACAAAACCAGTGTCTACATATGTGTGAACATTCCTACGTTTCAATTGAAAACATTAAACACTGAGTTTCCCAATGACTTGACCCAGATAGACATTTTTCAGATTTTGAAAATCAAAGATTTAAAAAAAAATTCATTATACCATGTGACGTCACAGAGAAGCCTTTTTTAGGACCTTTATCTTACAGCTACTGTAGTCCCAGTCATTTGCAAATTTGTTTGTTTGTGGTTTACAAATGGGCCAATAGAAGTATATATGCAGGAACACCCTGAATTGCGGGCCGCAATCACACCCTTCTGCCTCCCTGAGTAGGTCTAGTTCGCAAGATCGAGGCCTTCTCTATAGTTTAATACAAATAGGTGTGTCATGCATCATGTCACACGGCAAAGGGGTGGCAGGTAGACTAGTGGTTAGAGCGTTGGGCCAGTAACCACAAGGTTGCTAGATTGAATCCCGTGCTGATAAGGTAAAAAATCTGTCTTTCTGCCCCTGAACAAGGCACTGTTCCTAGCCCGTCATTGTAAATAAGAATTTGTTCTTAACTGACTTGCCTAGTTAAATAATAAATAAAAAAATATATTACACTACACACTGAGTATCAACGCAATATTACGAAGGTGTTTCTAAAGTTTGGTTTACTCACTGTATTTCAGAGCATGGTGCTATTTTTACCAGCCTATACAGTGCCTTGCTAAAGTATTTTCACACCACTTGACTTTTTCCACATTTTGTTGTTACTACCTGAATTTGAAGGATTCAATTGAGATTTCTTTTGCCACTGGCCTACACACAATACCCCGTAATGTTAAAGTGTAATTACACCGAACACAAATAACATGCAACAATTTAAGATTTTACAGTTCACATGAGGAAATCAGTCAATTGAAATAAATGAATTAGTGGATTTCACATGACTGGGAATGCAGGTATGCATCTGTTGATCAGTTACCTTCTGTGGCTCAGTTGGTAGAGCATGGCGCTTGTAACGCCAGGGTAGTGGGTTCGATTCCCGGGACCACCCATACGTAGAATGTATGCACACATGACTGTAAGTCGCTTTGGATAAAAGCGTCAGCTAAATGGCATATATTATTATATTATTATTATAAAAAAGAAAAGAAAGCTAGGGTTGTGGATCAGAAAACCAGTCAGTTTCTGGTGTGACCACCATTTGCCTCATGCAGCGAGACACATGTCCTTCGCATAGAGTTTATCAGGCACCTGATTGTTGCCTGTGGAATGTTTTCCCATTCCTCTTCAATGGCAGTGCGAAGTTGCTGGATACTGGCGGGAACTGGAACACGCTGTCGTACACGGCGAAACATGCTCAATGGGTGACATGTATGCAGGCCATGGAAGAACAGACATTTTCAGCTTCCAGGAATTGTGTACAGATCCTTGCGACATGGGACCATGCATGTGGTGATGGCGACAGATGAATGGCACGACAATGGGCCTCAGGATCTCATCAAAGTATCTCTGTGCATTCAAATTGCCATTGATAAAATGCAATTGTGTTCGTTGTCTGTAGCTTATGCCGGCCCATACCATGATCTTACGGCCACCATAGCGCACTCTGTTCATAACGTTGACATCAGCAAACCGCTCGCCCACATGGTAGCATACTCTGTCTGCCATCTGCCCGGCACAGTTGAAACCAGGATTCATCTGTGAAGAGCATACTTCTCTAGCATGCTTGTGGCTATCAATGGTGAGCAATTGCTCACTGAAGTCCGCTACAACACCGAACTTTAGTCAGGCCAACGAGTTTCTGACAGTTTATTAACAATTATTTGGTTGGGCAAACCCACAGTTTCATCAGCTGTCCATGTGGCTGGTCTCCCACAGATGAAGAAGCTGGATGTGGAGGTCCTGGGCTGGTGTGGTTACACATGGTCTGCGATTGTGAAGCCTGTTGGACGTACTGCCAAATTCTCTAAAACAAAGTTGGTAGAGAAATTAACATTAAATTCTCTGGCAACAGCTCTGGTGGACATTCCTTCAGTCAGCATGCCAATTGCATGTTCCCTCAACTTGAGACATCTGGCATTGTGTCCTGTGACAAAACATGCACATTTTAGAGTTGTCATTTGTCCCCAGCACAAGGTGCACATGTGTAATGATCATTATTTTTTAATCGGCTTCTTGACATGACACACCTGTCAGGTGGATCGATTATCTTGGCAAAGGAGAAATGCTCACTAACAGGTATGTAATCAAATTTGTGCGCAAAATCTGAGAAGAGTTTTGTGCGCCTAGAACACTTCTGGGATCATTTATTTCAGAAACATGGGACTAACATTTAGCAGTTTTATATTTTTGTTCTGTCTATGTTTTTCCAAATTAATTAAAGCTGAAATGTCTTGAGTCAATAAGTGTTCAACCCCTTTTGTTATGGCAAGCCTAAATAAGTTCAGTACAAAACATTTGCGTAACAACTCGCATACGTTGCATGGATTCACTCTGTGTGCAATAATAGTGTTTAACATGATTTTTGATTGACTACATCATCTCTGTATCCCACACACACAATTATCTGTAAGGTCCCTCAGTTGAGCAGGGAATTTTCAAACACTGATTCAACCGCGAAGACTGGAGAATTTCCAATGCCTCGCAAAGAAAGGAACCTATTGGTAGATGGGTCAACATTTTTAAAAGGAGACATTGAATATCCCTTTGAGCATGGTGAAGTTATAAATTACTCTTAGGATGGTGTATTAATACACACAGTCACTACAAAGATACAGGTGTCCTTCCTAACTCAGTTGCCGGAGAGCAAGGAAACCGCTCCGGGATTTCACCATGAGGCCAATGGTTACTTTAAAACGGTTAGAGTTTAATGGCGGTGATAGAACTGAGGATGCATCAACATTGTAGTTACCCCACAACACAATTGACAGAGTGAAAAGGAAGCCTGCACAGAATAAAAATATTCCAAAACATGCATCCTGTTTGCAACAAGGCACTAACGTAATACTGCAAAAAAATGTGGCAAAGCAGTTAACTTTTTATCCTGAATACAAAGTGTTATGCTTCGGGCAAATCCAATACCACACATACTTGTGGCTGCATCATGTTACGGGTATGCATGTAATCATTCAGGAGTTTTTCAGGATAAAAAAATAACTGAATGGAGCTAAGCACAGGCAATATCCTAGAGGAAAATATGTTTGTCTGCTTTCCACCAGACACTTGGAGATTAATTCACCTTTTCGGCAGACAACTTAAAACACAAGGCCAAATGTACACTGGAGGTTCTTACCAAGAAGACATTGAATGTTCCTGAGTGGCTGAGTTAACAGTTTTGACTTATATCTATGTCAAGACCTGAAAATGGTTGTCTAGCAGGTCTGGAACGTTATTAGAGACTTACCCAGAAAGACTTGCAGCTGTAATCGTTGCCAAAGGTGACTCTAACATGTATTGACTCAGGGTGTTGAAAACCTATCTAATCAAGATATATTAGCTAGTGTTTTTTTTGTGTTTAAAAAAATATATATACATATTCTTTTTTACAAATGTTAGAATCTTTCTTCCACCTTTACAGAGTATTTTGTGTAGATCATTGACAGAAAATTATTTTAATTCATTTTAATCCCACATTGTAACACCACAACATGTGGAAAATGTGACTAATGAGATGTGGGAACTGGGGAAACTAAAGGGTGAGGTAAAATGTGGATTTTGTTTTCATACACCAAATGTTATTCTTGCCTTGGGCCTTCAGTCAGCACCCCACCCAGGTTCCTCTATTGTGCAGGATTCCAGGTATCTCTTACTACCTCTGAAAAGAAAGATTGCAGGAGGAGCAGTTGTACATCCCCCAGGGCAGATTTAGTGTTCCTAAGTAGTTTCATGGCTTGCACTCCTCTGTAATCCACTCATTGGTTCAAATTGTTCCTGAATGCGTCACATTTCGGGAATCCATCTTGTAGGCTCAGCCACTGTTCTCCCACATCTGTGTCCCAACTCCGCTGTCTTAAAAACTGTGTCATTATTAGGGCTGACCCCATTTAGTCGACTGGTCGATAGGCTGTCGGTTGACCAAGAGTCCTTTAGCTGAGCAGCAGCAAAAAAAAAATAATCCTGGCGTGTAAAACACCTGTCTGGTTCGTGCCTGTCTGTTTGGACTAATCCATTGTGGAGGCCGTGGCACAGTCCATCCAGGCGAAGAAGACATTTGCTATGGAAATTTTATATGGTTATATTATGTAAGAACAATTGTGCAACAAATAAGATGATTTTATAACAAATGCGCCTTCTCCGGCGTTGGATAATGGTCGCTGTCTGGAGTTCTGAAGTTCTTCCTAGACCATGTTGCTATGTGCATATTAGAACAGTTAGCCAGCATATTAGTATTGAGAATTGGTCCTTCTGTAGCACAGTTGGTAGAGCATGGCGCTTGTAACGCCAGGGTAGTGGGTTCGATTCCCGGGACCACCCATACGTAGAATGTATGCACACATGACTGTAAGTCGCTTTGGATAAAAGCGTCTGCTAAATGGCATTTATTATTATTATTATAACAACGCGGCAGAGGCAACAGCGGGGTCGGATGAGAAAACAGCCCTGGACATAGTTGTCTAAGAAAAATGAGGAGAGAAGAAACTCCAACTTAATTAGGCCTATAATCAATAACCCAACTTTTTAAATGTGCCTGGCTTTATAAATCATATCTACATAAATAATACAGATTCTGCTTCTGTTTGAGTGTTTGTTTAGTAGCCTACTGATTCCATGAGCACCAAGCCTCAGGCAACCACAACATGTAACTGAAAAAGTTGCTGTATCAAATCCCAGTGCTGACAAGGTAAATAATCTGTCGTTCTGCCCCTGAGCAAGGCAGTTAACCCACTATTCCTCAGTGTCAAAAACGTGAATGTCGATTTAAGGCAGCCCTCAGTGGTTGGGTTAAATGCAGAATACACATTTCAGTTGAATGCATTCGGTTGTATAACTGACCAGGTATCCCCATTTCCCTTTTTAATCTATGAATATGCTGTAATAAAGGCTTAACACTTTATTTTTAAAAAACATTTTCTTTTCATTAGACCAGCCTCTCTGGTATTATTTATAATTTATTTCGTATTTGCGCTGTTCCAAATTGTCAGAATTTAAATGTTTAATAATGACGATGATGATAACCCTCCTTTTTCCTTGATCTCGTTATTGTTATTATTATGGTCATCGTTATAATAAGTCATGTCGTTATCATTAGTAGGTATAGTATCCTTGAATAACCACCATTTAAGCTGTAGGCTTGAGCAAATTCTGTTTAATACCGGAACTTACTAGGGTGCATATTTCAATACGCATGTAGGCTACTGTATCAATCAATCATTTATTTGTTAATGTCATCACACAGCATAGGAGTCATTCACGATTTGAAATGCAATCCAAGCATTTTAGTTTTAAAATAAAATAGTGACCATTTGAATTATTTGCGTCAACAACATATAGGCCTAAACCATTCCATTTTTGGAAATTGCATACATGAATATATGCGACTGTTTTTACTCTTTGCTGTAATAAATGCTGTATAAAAATAAACATTACCACGCTCTTATAAGCTTATTTATTTAGAGTTGTTTACTTTACTTTACTGTTCCAAACAGCCAGGAAAAGTATTGTACTCTAACGGCACCTGTTTGGTACACATAATATCCATGCAGCTGCTTGCTCCTTACCTACCTTCTCTTTCTTCATCTCCATATTTTCCACAACTAGTCACATTTATTCCACGTATCCTTTATCTCCTGAGCAACCAGTAAACATTCCCCCACTTTCGAGTTTGTTACATCCTCTCCATCCAATTTGCTGTCATGTGTTTACGGTTACCCGTTTATTAATGTAATTATGATATGCCATAGGTCCAGCCCTATTGGTCATGTGCATACGATGCATACATGTGTCACGTAACGAGAGCAAGGGTTGAGGGAATAGGGAATGTTATTCCTAAAGAAATGTTTTTCCTTACAACTTTTCAGTCGGAAATGGCTGTAATTATGTTGCAGCTTCAGCAACGCGGACAGTGCGATACACACTGATGTTCTGTGGTGGTCGCTGCAGCAGGGAGGAGAGGGAGACAACGGGTGCTTGTTAAAATACATTTTAAAAATTACACAGCGCAGCAAGTCTGAGCCAGGCCCAGCAGAATCAAATCAATTGTGGTCAGACTCCCTCTAGTCATTTGTGTCTTTTTAATTATTTCATCAAACAGTTCGCTTAAAGCATCAGACAAGCTCAGTGCATATAGTTGATTTGATTTGAACACATAGGATGTGTCTATATATGGAAAAATACACGTTTTAACATTTCTACCAATCAGTTGGTTCAAAGAACAGACTCTTGGTCGAACAATATATCTTTTTGTTGTAGACAGCCCTAGTCATTATGCCATATGGGAGTCACATTATGCTACTCTGTGTTAATATTGTAACGTAAACTTATGCCAACATTCCAGGAAATATTGTTAGTGTGATAAATATATATATATATCTATCAATAGGCTATTCAGGCACATGTTTATGTTGTAGATTATGTAATGTCATATAGGTCTACATGGTTCCCGAATCCACATAGACTGAAGTCTGTTTAATTCGGAACATTGCGTGCTCCTGGCTGACTGGCCCAGGTGAAACAGCGCAAAGGTGCCATGTCAACTGCATTGGGAGTCCAGTTAAATGGGTCACACTGCTCCCATCCTGGTAGGGCGCGAGTGGAGTCTGGCCCGCTAGCTCCAATTTTCCACTTGTGTTACTCATTATGTCAACCCGCCATGTAAGACATCACAGCTGTAGCCGGGCACTTTTTGTTGTCTTCTCCTGTGTGCGAAGTCAAAGGACCCATACATGAGCAATTAGCCTGCACAGGGTGCTCATGTTTGTCAGTGGGAATATTCAACATGGTTCCTGTCTGCATTTTTAAACATGACTGTCAGGAAAGCAAATTAGTAAGCATAGTGGATTGAATTAGGCCTAGGCTAATAGCATATCCCCAATATGTTGGCTAGGCCTAGCTGGCCAAGTAATAGATGAAGGTTGTGGAAAACCCCTAATTAACAGGTTATGACTGTCGTCAGACTTCAAGTGTCTGATTGGCAACCTGCACCATCTCAAGTGAACTCTGTATTCTGACCCGTGATGATGACGCGTAGGAAGATTTTTGTTGTTGTTGCCTGGAACTGTGCTTTGGTTATAGCTCACACACACCAAGCCCAGGTAATGCAGGTCAAACAAAAGCACACACCATAGTCCATTACCCACTGACTGACTACAGTAGAGTATGTGTACTACTACAGTAGGGTTACTCCCCCTCCCGGCTCCGTGGTTGAAAGGGCTCCTGCAGTGTAGATGAAACGCCAGGGTAGCCCAAGTGGAACCAAATAATAGTCAGGCTGCTGAGCAGATAACATGTCAGGGCTTCTCGATCTGTGTATCCTGTCAGGTGTTTGAGGTTCCGCCTTCTACACAAATTCACAAACTCCAAGCTTGATGTGACCCATCAATTTTAAGTCAACTTGCGTACATTTTACTCTGGGAGAGGGAGCATTTCTTTCTAGAATGTCATGAATACTTAGGCTTATGGTGGGCTTTTCTCCCCCATTTGAAATCTGAACAGACTTTATTTTAAATATATATATTTTTTGCTTTCAAATCTAGTCCTTTGGTCTTTAACTAAAAATGTTAAAGGTTTAAGTCTAACGGGCATAATCAGAGAAAGATTAACGTTGTGAAGTACTATACCATACACTTTAACCTCTCTGGGATATGTGGGACGCTAGTGTCCCACCTGGCCAAAAGCCAGGGAAAATGCAGAGCACCAAATTCAAAAAAATTACTATAAAAATCTAACTTTCATTAAATCACATATGCACGATAGCAAATTAAAGCTACACTTGTTGTGAATCCAGCCAACATGTCAGATTTCAAAAATAATTTTTGGGGTGAACCCAAACGATGCTATTATCTGAGGATAGCACCATAGTAAACAAAGAGAAACCATATTTCAACCCTGCAGGCGCGACACAAAACGTAGAATAAAAATCTAATTCATGCCTTACCTTTGATGAGCTTCTTTTGTTGGCACTCCAATATGTCCCATAAACATCACAAATGGTCATTTTGTTCGATTAATTCCGTCCAAAATGTCAATTTATTTGGCACATTTGATCCAGAAAAACACTGGTTCCAACTTGGTCAATGTGACTACAAAATAGCTCAAAAGTTGCCTGTAAACTTTGAAATGTTTTGGCAAACTACTTTTGTAATTCAACTTGAGGTATTTTTTTAATGTAAATAATCTATAAAATTGAAGATGTGATGATCTGTGTTCAATACAGGAAGAAAACAAACTGAAGCATGCTTTCTGGTCACGTGCCTCTAACAGTACACTTCAAGTGACCCTCGTTCAAGATGGCCCTCTTTCAAGATGGCCGCACTTCTTCATTTCACAAAGGAATAACCTCAACCAATTTCTAAAGACTGTTGACATCCAGTGGAAGTGATAGGAACTGCAAGAAGGTCCCTTAAGAAATCTGGATTCCCAGTGAAAACCCATTGAAAAGAGTGACCTCAGTTTCCTCGGTTTCGCTTGCTAAATAAGTTCTATTGTACTCACAGACATGATTCAAACAGTTTTTTAGAAACTTCCGAGTGTTTTCTATCCAAATCTACTAATAATATGCATATCTTATCTTCTGGGGATGAGTAGCAGGCAGTTGAATTTGGGCATGCATTTCATCCGGGTGTGAAAATACTGCGAAATAAGTTAACAGAACACCTTTTCTAGTACACTATTTGTTTTAATGTCAAAGGACTGCATTTGGACACAATTAACACCATCACATCATTCACCCATGGCAATCTTTGTCCCCCAAACTGTCAATAGTGCTGGTTGCTCTTTCTTGTGGCTTGTGGACGTAGGGAAGCACCATGGGTATTTCTTTCTTGTCTGCTCACGCCCTGGATTTGGTGGGAACCCTGAGGTTTTGTCTCGCCTGTGTCTGTCAGAACTCTCTGGATCCTTGTGGCTTTGGCTTTTCCACATGTGTGTGTGGTGGTGTGTTTTACTTCAAACTAATGTTTGTGTTAGTGGTGTACTCTCAGTGAGATTCTGTAGCATGTTTCCTTGAACACAAGCCTGTGTGAAGGCTGGACTGGTGAGAACACAGCAGTGTGGACTCCATCCTTTCTCACGCTACTTCGCACAAACTTGACAGCTTGCACCCGATTCTTCACCAGAAGCAAGATCAAAGCGTGTAAGGTGTGAGGAAGGAGAAAGCAGAAGGGGTGGTCATTTTACGGGCTGCTACAGAACAGAAGGGAATCTTACCCTTCTTCCCGT
This sequence comes from Oncorhynchus keta, assembly GCF_023373465.1. Classification (NCBI taxonomy): domain Eukaryota; kingdom Metazoa; phylum Chordata; class Actinopteri; order Salmoniformes; family Salmonidae; genus Oncorhynchus; species Oncorhynchus keta. The sequence continues at coordinate 37,302,611 of NC_068439.1, forward strand.
TAGTCTACAAATGGTTCCATCTTATCAGGGGAGGTTTAAAACTCCCTCGGTATGTTTGTTTTCTCCCCGTCTTCTCTCCAGTTGGTAACTTTACAGCCAGAGACCACAGCTCGGAGTTAATTCAGCAGAACATTTGTTCTTTTACCTGACGAGTGAGAACCCCCAGAATGTCACCAAGGCCACCCCCTGCCCCCTTTTTTTTATTTTAAGATCAATTATGTTACTTCTATCAGACCGCCTCTACTTACTATATATAGAGGGGGAGTGAAGATTTACTCTGCGTTTTGTATTGTGCTCTGCTGAACACACACACACACACTCACATGGCGGTTTATTACCGGGCCGGATCCCCCACATAGCAGTTAAATGGCTGAATGTGTTGTATTGCCCACACAGACAAATGCAGCACACTCTTTCTCAATTCTCACGCTAGTGCTGATGCTGTTTGCCATCTTTGTGGCGACGCCACATTGGCTCCCTCTATTTTTATGCACAAAATGTAGTCTCGGTGAAGGATCCCGTGTTGATGCAGAAGGGCTTAGATTAAACCGAATGAGGAAAATGTGAACACTGAGATGATTCAAATTGTCACCTTCAGGGGTAGTGTTTTTGCATACAGCCGATCATCAATCACACTCAAGTAGATAACAAAACGAATATAATAATATGTAACCTTCTATTTAGCTAGGCAAGTCAGTTAAGATCAAATTGTTATTTACAATGATGGCCTACCGCCGTAGCTGTGTTGCATGTCCCACTAAAATAAACAATGTAGCCTTCCTAAAGTTTGATTCGCACACAGCCTACATTCAGGGCCGGCACAGTTACTGTATAACTGCGTAACCGGCGCATACGGATGAAGACTATCGCAAAATAAATAACCATCAAAAAAATGTATAAAACAAATGTGTGTGTGTGTCTGTACGAACAGCTGACTAAAGACTGGGCGGCCGGGCAGTCGTGAGGTCGAGTTAGTTTCTGCTGAAATATGGACTGTACACATTCCAGTAGCCTGTATGCAGGCTACCTAAAACCGATTGGTGTAAACATCATTAATGATGCCCTGCTATTGAACACGGCTCTGAAATTACAGCAAAATGCTCCCATGTAGCCTAATCTGTTGAGGTATTTGTATCGAGTCAATTTGAAGCTAGTTATTGATTACGAGAGGTCTCTGAGTGGAAGCACGTAGAGTACTGCCACCATGACTACTATTACTTATGACTATGAAGACCTTTGGTCTCCATGGAAAGATGGAAGATGAAAGATGCATTAGCCGTCAGTGAAGGAATTGGCAGCGCCAGCCCTGACTGATTCATCTCGCTCCTTTGGTTTGGTGTTTTATTCTGGGCTGTGGCGACAGCCGTCGGTTAGGGGAGGGAGCCCTTGTGTCGACTGTGCGCTAATCCCACAGCTGGAGCCACCAAGTTGTCGTCAGCCGCTGTCTGAACAAAAATGAAAGTAAAGACTGTCTGGAGACCTAACCACAACACAGAATGTTCGAAACGGGGCAATCTATCTGTTTCTCTGACTTTTACTCCCCCATCCCCATTTCTAGTCCCCCGGTCCACTGCCTGTAGCCCCCCTGGTCCACTTTATTTACCCTTAACGTTTCCTGGATCTCCTGCTCTGTCTTGGCCTACTACGTCTTGATCTTTCTCACTGACTTTCTGAATGTCTCAGTGTCCATGTTAGCTCTTGGCCTTCTCTTCCATGTCACCCCCCCACACTTTCTCCTGCTCTGTTTGCTCTTACTTTTCCAGAATCTCTCCCGTCATCCAGAAAGTTATTGTGTTTTTGCGAACTCACAGACGTGAGATTTCATACCTCGCTGAGTGAAGTTTTGTAGCGTGCGCTGTCCGAGGATTTGAACAGACCGATCTGGCTTAGAAGATGCCAGACACGGCTGTGGTCTACAGAGGCCAAAGCCTCTTCTGTCTCCAACAGAGCACAGGCCATACCTCTAATCTGTGCTGCCTTGATGCCCCTGAGTTCAGAAGCCGACTTTAGTGCACCATATCATGAATCTCACTCCTTGGCGGAATGATACGGAATAAGAATCTGAGCACAGCCAGGAGATGGTGTCTCAAATAATAGAACAAATACCATAGGAGCAGGGGGTAAGATATAACAAACTGACATGAGTTAAGACAATGGAACTCACTTGCATTTCTCCCCATGGTGTGATTGCCAGGCCCCTGTACCACCACCAATAACCTGGGGCCCAGACGACTGTCTCCGTCTTTGTCACCCACAGGGGACTGAAAGGGCCAACTGTGCAAACAGGCCAATCTGGGTCCACCCCGTCTGGGAGGCTATCTGGACAGACCAGTCAGAACCCACCTTCAGACCACTGCCCTCTGGATTGGCCCATTTCCATGTCACAGCCAGGATGCTTGTCTATGAGAAAAAGCCAATCAGAGCCGACTTCTTTCAACAGCATGCCCCACAGTGTCTGTGGTAGGTGGTAGGCCTGATCACCGACAACGAGACTGCCTATAGGGAGGATGTCAGAGACCTGGCAGTGTGGTGCCAGGACAACAACCTCTCCCTTAACATGATCAAGACAAAGGAGCTAATTGTGGACTACAGGAAAAGAAGGGCTGAGCACGCCCCCATTCACATCGATGGGGCTGTAGTGGAGCAGGTCGAGAGCTTCCTTGGTGTCCACATCGCCAACAAACTATCACAGTCCAAACACACCAAGACAGTCGTGAAGAGGGCACGACAATACCTATTCCCCCTCATGAGACTGAAAAGATTTGTCATAGGTCCTCAGATCCTCAAACAGTTCTACAGCTGCATCATCGAGAGCATTTTGACTGGTAGCATCACCGCCTGGTATGGCAATTGCTCGGCATCTGACCGCAAGGCGCTACAGAGGGTAGTGCGTACGGCCCAGTACATTACTGGGGCCAAGCTTCCGCCCATCCAGGACCTTGATAACTGGCCGTGTCAGGGGAAGGCCCTAAAAGCGTCAGACTCCAGCCACCCTAGTCAGGCTGTGCCGGAGCACCAAGTCTATGTCCAAATGGCTCCTGAACAGCTTCTACCTCCAAGCCATAAGACTGCTGAACAATTCATCAAATGGCCAACTGGACTATTTGCCCCTTTTTTTAAACTCTGTTGCTACTCACTGTTTATCTATACATAGTCACTTTACCCCTACTGACATGTACATATTACCTCGACTAACCTGTACTAACCTGTACCACTGCACATTGACTTGATACCCTGTATATAGCCTCTTTATTGTTACTTAAAAAAATGTAAAAGTTTTTTTATTTAACTTTAGTTTTAGAAAATATTTTCTCAACCAACAATGCAGTTTTAAGAAGAAACAAAGAGTTAAGGGGTTTGTAAGTAAGCATTTCACGGTAAAGTCTACTACACTTGTTGTGTTCGGCGCATTTAACAAATAACATTTGATTTGATTCTCTGGGGTAGTGGGGATTTAGACAATAAATACACGGTCGTCCTCTCACTTGGGCCGGACCTGATTTGGTCTTGCAAATGACCCTCTTAGTACAAGCCCAGAGCATGGAGGAAAAAGCCTGCACTGAGCCATGCTTACCCAGCCGACAATCCTCCATGTCCCCTCTGATCGCTTCCAGGACCTCCAGGTCACTGGCTCTCCTCTCTACGAAGTCACATGGTTCATCGTTGGGATGATGAGGCTTAGATTAAGCGTGTGCAAATACCTCTCTTGTGTTCTTTTTGTGTTGCTATTCCACCATTTCCTCAACACGAGAACTGCTCGGCATCAGGTGACACCCCCAGTGTTCAATCGATTTTATTCTTGGAATGCCTTTGTTACAACTATGAAACGGAAAGCATATGTGTTGGAACGCGGTAACAGTTTTTATTTATTTTATTTACGATAACAAAAAAAGGCTCCATACCTCCAAGACGCCTGGTCAACTGATTACCTCAGTAGCCTAAACATCATGATAAGCGCCAAGTGTGCTCGGTAAATCGTGCAAATCCGCACAAAAGCAATACTGGCATTTCTAATGAATGTGTCTATCACAACAGTGAACTTTTCAATGTTTTTCAGCCAATTGGAGCATCTTCACACAATGGCATCAGTTGGCAGTTGTCACATAAACAACAAAAGCTGGTGAGCGCTTTACGGATGTTTGTTTTTTTCCCCCTTAAGATGTAAGATGCCGACCCTCTCAATTAATGTTGTGCTGTCAATTGGGCCATAGCATTGTCACCGGCAGGTTCTATCCAAACAGTGCCCTCCCTTCCTCTCTCCTGTCTCTCTGTTTTCATTTGGTGGTGGTGCGGGCACGTGTACCGTTCTGGCTTTTTTTTTTTTTGGAGCTTAGGCCTCGGAGGTGTCGGTTCAGGCGGAGAATAAGAAGACAAATCATCAGGTGTCATGATTCATTTCTTTCCTACCATCTTGAGTGTTTACATTGAGATTTTGTAGCAACCCTAACGCAGCATGTTGCATCCATTTGTCTTGGTCTTCTTGCAATTTGTACATTACTCACGCTCTCACTGTGTACTCCGAGTAGACTGATTTTAAAAAGGCTTAGATTCGGTGGACTGATAACGTGCATACCATTTTGAGGTAGACTGATTCAATAGAATGGCCCGCCCTGCTCATTCACAATTTGGTGATTACATAATTGTGTCATTCGCTCCCCCTCGCTCATCAACTCACCCATTCTCCTCCTTTCTCATTCATCATACTTCATTTATTTAATCTGTTGTGAAATAATTTTCGGTGTAGTTCAGGTTTTAGACCACTATCAGGGTGATTATCAGCTGGGCAGGCATCTTCAACTCTCTGGAGGAGAGGAGCAGGCCCTACTGTCGGGTAAAGGAGGGCAAAGGGAAAACCATTCACAAAATGACATTCCCTCCTAAAACTGGTTACCTTCAATTATGTTTGTGATATTAAGATTCTAAAAACAATGGTGTGTCATATAGACTTATTTTAGGAAAAGTCAAGGACAGAGTGGGGCATGACTTTAAAAATGGCAGTTATACTTTAAAAACCCTTTATTTTATTTTATTCGTGAGCAATCCAAATGACTGTTTTAGCGATTCTAGTGTTAAGGGTCAAGCCTGGTCAAACAATTCCTACTCAGATCTTCAAATTGGTTGAGCTTTACCAAATACTTTTATAGTGAATTATGAGTGCTGTTTTAGTTGCTAATAATATACGCACAAATCAAGTTATTATGGAGATCAACACAACTCCATTTCCTAACCTCAGGTCTTCAAGACTAGTATTTAGGATGTCTGTCCCAGGGATCTATTGCTGAGGGTGGAGACTGAGCAGAGCCTGCACAGGCGTGCTCTTAAACACTGGCTCAGAGTCCTCCCCGCATGAGGCGAGACCTGCACTCATACTCGACAGTCCTCACATAGCAGGGAAATTGACGCAAACACGCACTCTGTCTAACCATCTAGGGCTGATTTTAATCACAGCTTGCACTGCACGGAACTCCCCGAGACGCGTCTGGTTTCTGTCTGGGCACAGTTGGCCCCGGCGCATCTCGGGATCCATTACACCGTCGCAGTCCGGCCCCACATCGGTCCGACCACCGTTGCATTCTAACTCGCGTTCATCTCTGCGGCTTCGACATTGACGATTGTTGACGTGAAGATGACGATCGCATATCAAGAGTTTCTTTACTCTTCTCATCTCCTTATACCCCCCCCTCCTACATGTTAATTTGCTTTTCTTCTGTCTCATTCCTGTTTTTATTAAGCCACCCCCTTCTCTCACTTTTAATACTTGGACCTATCTGGCTTTAGGGCTCCTGAGTGGCACAGTGGTCTAAGGCACTGCATCTAAGGCGTCACTACAGACCCTGGTTCGATTCTAGGCTGTATCACAACCGGCCGCGATTGGGAGTCCCATAGGGCAGCGCACAATTGGCCCGGTGTCGTCTGGGTTAGGGTTTGGCCGGGGGCAGGCCGTCATTGTAAATAAGAATTTGTTCTTGACTGACCTGCCTAGTTAAATAAAATCACGAGTTGGTGTTGATGGCCATGTCTTTAGGATCGGGAACTATTAGCCCTTATGCGAGCATGAGTCAATGTTAGCATCCACTTTTTAGCATCAAGCATCTTTTGTGCTTGTTTTTTTGACAGTGTTCGCCCTCTCGCAATAACAGTGCACCATGGCATGTCCCTGTTGAAAGCCAATGGAGTGTAGTCCAGTGACTACGCTCTACTCACATGGAGAACAAGTCCATTCGCCCCCGTGCCCTCACCTACCCATCTCTGTGGCCAGACAGCCATCACTAGCAAACGGAGGCCAGCCAACCTTTTTCCTGAAGTTAAATATAGAGCCAGGAAAGAATAGGAGGAAGGGAGGGAAAAGGGGGAATTGATGGCGGGAACAGGGTGAGAAAGAGACGGAGCCCCTGGTCTCAGAGCAGTTGGCGTACAATGCACACCTGTTATTAAAGCTACTATTATAAACACATGACATCAGAGGGACGTTTTTTAAATAAAAATAGCTGTATTGAAAGCCTTGTATGAAAATGGTTCTCGTGTGAAGATCCTGTGTGTTCTGCTGGAAGGGAAATTCAGGTTCCCCGAATAATAGGCTCTCTTGTGGTTGTCCTAAAAATACACTTTCTGTCACTACTCCTTCCGTTCTTTCCCTTAAAGACCCAGGGAGAATGGTTGGACAACTAACTGTGCCTTCTTACTGACCTCACACGCTTGATGTTCGTTGGGTCATTATGGCTGACTGACTGACTGTCGTCCCAGGTATCAGCACACCACACGCGTGTGTTATTATGGTGCCGAGCTATGAGCGTGTTTATCTGTGTGTTATTCCTATCATAGTTACTGTCACCCGCAGGACCAGCAGCAGTCCCACCAGGACCACTTGTAGTTAGCGCAACAGAGCAGAAAACAGGCTTGTAATAGCTGTGTGTTTTGTTTTCTCTTTTTTTTCTTCACTCCTCTGTCTAGATAGGAGCAGCATTGTGAGTGTTGGAGATTTGTTGTATGTGACGGACACCGGTGGATGTCTGTGTCGTTTTCCCAAGGCAGCCGGCTAATGGACAGCGGAACAGTGAACTTTCATCAGTGAAACCACAGATGACAAGATGTTCTCTTTTTTTTTTATCCTTTGACGCCTCTTCCCTGGCCCCTCTCGCCCAATTTCTCTCTCACCCCCCCCCCCACCTACTTTCTGGGGAAAAAATTAGGAACCTTTTAATTGAATTACAGTTTTTTTTGTTCGGTGTGTTTATTTATAGAGCTAAAATACCCTGTTGCTAGGTGATGGTGTCAGAGGGAGCGAAGAAAAGAAAGGGATGGCAGCGCGGAGGGGAAAGGCGTACTCCATGTGAAAGCTGAATGACAAACAAGAACAGGCCATGAGTCAGCACTGACGCACGCTCAGTGGGCATTGCTGCTGTTCGTGTGTGTGAGCACTCTGCGCCCACTTTTACCTTTTCTGTACATGTGTGTTTGTTCAATTTGCTCACTTGCTTTCATGTTCTCTGTTCCTGCTGGACTTTACATGTGCGTTGGCACCAGCTTGCCAGCATCTGCCCAACTGGTACAGATGCTGAAGTGGCGCCATTGATCTGGGCCCTTATCGTCTACGATGTGGGAATGATATGCGTATGCTTTATGGGCTGCGACACACCGGATGGCCATCAGAAACCATTCATCGTTTAGTCATTTCAGACGAGACGATTGAAGTAGTTCAATGGTTTAGCCTATTCGATTGCTCGGAATGAGTCGCGTGTCATAGGCTTTTAACTGGGTGACTTGCAAAATCGATTCTACCTTCATGATTTCAACGTGTCGGCTTACAAAGAGGTTTAGTGACAATGGGCATCAGTCATTCTGGTGCAGCAGCATTTGAACTGGAATGAAGATGTAAAGTTACAAATGTGGACTTTGGCCCAACAGGTGGTTCAATGGGACAGTGTCTGCATTGCGGACTGTGTTCTTGTGTGTTTTTATCGATGCGTTTACTCTAGTGTTTTAGATATGTCCTAATGTTTTCCTATGACAACATAAATATGTCTGGTATGCACTCCGTAGGGCGTTTTATGTGTTGTATTGTGCCCATATGTTTCTATGAGAGATTTTCTCGGCCTGGTTGCTAGAGCACATTTAGTCCTAAGGAGGTGTCTGTGTGTGTGTGTGTGTGTGGTGTCTCTGCTAGTCTGCCTGGCCTTGCGTTGAAGGGGTGTTGCGTCTTTAAGGACAACCTACCTCGCTAAAACACATTCACTCTCACTGCTCTCACATGTTCTGTGTCTAATGCTCGTTCTATCTTTTATTTTGTCTTCGTACTCAAGGCTGATATACGACGAACATGAAACTGATATGAAAGCGCCAGGTCCAATCCCTGTACAGCTTTGATTTCAAACTCAAAACAAGTTTACCCCAAAAACCAACACTCCTTTGCTTTTATACACTGATCCCAGCACAGCTCTGTAAGACCCTTTCATCCAAAGTGACTTAGTCAGTAATTTTCTTGTGACCCGCCACATGGAGAGTCAACCCTTTGTCGACTCTCCACCCGCCTTTTCCCTGTTGCCTCTGCTGTTCTCAGCCCCATGTTCCACCACCCCCAGCATATGAGCACTACGCCTCCATCTAACCCCTTGTCTCCTTCTCCCCGTCAACAGGGTTCGCCTTCCCCGACTGGGCCTACAAGCCCGAGTCGAGCCCCGGCTCGCGACAGATCCAGCTGTGGTGCTTCATCCTGGAGCTGCTGCGGAAGGAGGAGTACCATGAAGTCATCGCCTGGCAGGGCGACTACGGAGAGTTTGTCATCAAGGACCCCGAAGAGGTGGCCCGACTGTGGGGCGCCCGCAAGTGCAAACCTCAGATGAACTACGACAAGCTGAGCAGGGCGCTTCGGTAAGAAACGGGAACAACTGTCACTACGACGTAGGGGTTCTGGGTATTGTAGGATGGAAGGAAGTGAACAAATCTCTCTTGCAAAATAGGTTTTTATTTCAGTGTGAGAAACCTGTGTAAATACAGGTTGAGTGGTATTTTGTTCTTAGACCAGGAGTGGGGTAAATCTGTATTCAGGGCTGCAGTGTGCTTAAACTTCTGCTTCTGCTCTAACACACCCAACTCATCTCTCTCCATTTGAAGACCGCTTTTAGCTGATTTAAGTTGGGCCGGAATAACGAGAGCTCTGGAGTGGCTCCCTCCTCGTTACTCTTTCAATGAGAGTGGGAGGAGAGCGCAGGAGCAAGCGGGAGCGCGGCTCATCGCGACTTGTTGATCTCCGACGTCCGTCAAGGTCCCTCGTTTTAATGTGACCGCTCATTTAGATGACGTTTGTCTTTTTAGAAACCCACACACCTGCAGAGCACGTGGGAAGAGGAGAGCTTTTATTTAGTCCTCTGTACTCACTCCCTCACTCAATTTCACACATCTCTGGCTATCACACACACACACACACACACTTAGCAGCCAGCGCTGGACACATACCAGCTTGTCAGCATCACCTTCAAGTCGTAGGTTGGTGTGGGTCAGCTAGTGCTCATCCTACCAACGGCTCGTCACTGCTGCTTTCTCTGCCAGTCCTCCTCCATCCCATCTGCGCCTTGTGGGTTTGTTTCTATAGTAAACTAGTCTCCTCGACCGGGCGGACCCTAACCTCTGGTACTATTGTTCCGTCGTAAAACTCTTCAATGAAAGTAGTTTTCCATTCTGAAGTAATTGAAAGACTGCAATGTTCTTTCCTCATTAGGGTTCAGGCTTTGATTCGGGGACGACGAGCTCCGTTTGTGTTCAAAATGTGGTGCTTTAAAGCTGTGGCATTCAGGCAGTAGTAACGTTAGCCCTTTGTGCTTTGTTTGAAGTGAGTTCAAATGTTCTTCAAAGCACCGCAGCCCATGTGTGAGCTTGTGTGTCCCCGCATGTTTCGCCTAGCTCTCTCTGTCTCTCTGTCTCTCTGTCTGTCTCTGTCAACTCCAGAGTGTGTGCTTGTGTTGGCGCTCGTGTGGTACTTCCTGCCCCCCCCACGTGTTCGAGTCCTCTCTTTCTGCGCCTGTGAACATTATGTTCCAGTCCAAACCTCCCGTCTCCACTTCACATCGTCTATATCAAAGCAAGCACCAGGCAGCCCTCCACTATCACTGCCATTTAGCATGTGTGTAGGTGGGAGCCCACTCTAGTCATAATTTTGGAGTCGCAGCAATCGGGAGGAGGCCCTTCATTCATCGAGTCAGTGCGGACACTGAGTGAGAGGATCGGCAATGAAAAGGCTAGAACTAGCTGCCTTTTGGTTCAGCAGCCACTGTAGTGCACTCAGTCTCTGAGGACTTCCTCCCACTCAGTGCAACAGGAGTTCTTCAAGACCTGAATCAGTTTCCCAGTGTGTTTATTTAACCGTCGTTTGTAAATGTTTGTCTCATTGAGGTAAAACGCATCTTGCAAGAGAGGCGTAGTATACTACACTGTCTACTCATTACGTTTCATATTGAGGCATGGTTGGTTACGGCACATAATGAGACCCTTAGATAAACAACTACACAGTGATGGATACTGCACGTTTTTGGGGGGTTTCCTGTGTATTGCACTCAGTAATGCTGGAAAGTATGTAATTGAATGTATTTAATCCTTATTTAAACATGTAAATTGAACAAAGGGTTAGTAACCATGCAACCCCCCCCACAGATATTACTACAACAAGAGAATCCTCCACAAGACCAAAGGGAAGAGGTTCACCTACAAGTTCAACTTCAACAAGCTGGTGCTGGTCAACTACCCCTTCATCGACATGGGCTCTGGTCAGTACTCTGTCTCTAGTCTGGTTAAAAATCCATCAGCGACTATCACTGGCACAGAGTGATCCGAGACATCAACATTGTTAGCAGTTTGAGCATAGCTGAATACGTTGTGCGCGTCCGTCGTTTGGAAGCATTTCCATAAAGTCCTCGTGTTATTTACAGAGATTTTTTTATTTCATTTGTATGCATCTGTCCAATTACAAACGTTTCAAAGACTACGCTAATGCAGACCTGAGAGCTTAACCCATAGTAGCGCCATTTTGTAATGGAAACCGCTACACCGACTGACTGGTAATGGCGAGGGCTAAATGCTAAAACACGAATCCATCCCCATCGGGTTTATGTAGTGCAGCGAGGATTGCATCTGTGTTTTATCCGCTTCATACCAAGTGTTTTCCCTTAAATCCCCTCCAGCGGTAATCACAACCACCACAGTGTAAATACGGCACACTTGAATTCTGATACCATGTGGCATAACTGCTGCGTGATGTTTTTATTATACTCCATATGTGATGTGGTTCCGGGGTTTTGACATGTGTTTTGATATAACGGACACACACACACACACACACACACACCCATGCCTCTCCGACGTTAACTCACTCAGCGGTTTTAGGGAAATGGAGCAACCTGATCCATGTTTGTGATGGCAAAAAATAACTTTCCAATATTTAATTTTGGCACGGGCGAGGATGCCAAGAATTTATTGTGTGCCACAATTTGGCATGGAAGCGTCGGAAAGTGGAATGTAACACGTGGCCAGTGTGAGCTGTGTGTTTCTCGGTATACAGTGACTTTTCCTCTCACTCACCTGCTTCTTCTTACTTGGTTTCACTTTCAGTCACTCATCCTTCTGTCACCTAGTGCCTCTCACTTGTTTTTCCTCTTCTGTTTTCCTCGTCTCTCTTTCTCTTATTTTACTCTCTGATTACCTCAGTTTCATTCCTACCCTCTAACTCACTCGTCGTCTCTCCAGGTAGGGGAGTCCCCCAGAGCGCCCCTCCCGTGCCGACTGGGGGCAGCCACTTCCGCTTTCCCCCCTCCACCCCGTCCGATGTGCTCTCCCCCAGTGAGGACCTGCGCAGCCCGGGCATGTTCAGCAGCGTGGCCCGCCGCCTGGGACGCGGCTCTGTCTCCGACTGCAGCGATGGCACCTCCACCAACTCTGAGCTGGAGGAAGGCGTGGGGGGTGAAGATCGAGGCGGCACGGGCCCTGAACGGGCATTCCGTGGCCTCCTCCACCCCCGCCTCTCCCACGACTCGCTGTTTCGCGCCTACGGAGGCCCTGGTGGGCTAGGCCGCCCCCCGCCCGGCCACAGGGTCCATGGTGACCCCATGTCCCCGTTCCCTGTGTCCCCCCTGCCGGGCCCTGGGGGCCTCCTGGGCCCCACCCTGTCTCCGGCCCTTTCCATGACCCCTGGCTCCCACCTGCCTTATACCCCGTCCCCCTCCCTCAGCCCCATGCTGGGCTCCCACTTCTCCTTCAACCCGGACGACATGAAGCGCTACCTGCAGGCCCACCACCAGAGTGTCTACAACTACCACCTCAGCCCCAGAGCCTTCTTCCACTACCCCAACATCGTGGTCCCCCAGCCCCACAGGCCCTCTGCCGCCCCTGACAAGCCCATGACAGCCCACCACCATGCCCCGCCCATGCCTCACTCCCATTCGTTGCACCACCACCAAGGGGAGGAGCAGCACCCCTCGCCCTTCAAGTTCAAGCTGCAGCCGCCTCCGCTGGGGCGTAAACAGAAGGACGGCTCCACCTCCTCTACCGGGGGCTCCTCCTCTAGCCTAGGCTCCTACGCTGCCTCAGGACTACTCTCTAACTCCTCCTCCTCAGTGGGCCCAAAAATCAAGGTGAGCCAATTCCTAACCAGAATCAAGATTAGCCTGACGAACCACCAGTTTGTTAATGTAAAAAGAGATGTTCTCAACAATGACTCATCTGTTGTCTCTTATTGACTAGGTGGAGCCCGTCTCCGACGTTGAGTCCGATGAGGAGGTGGAGGTGACCGACATCAGCGAGGAGGACGAGCTGCTTGATGATGATGAGGGAGACGTCTTCACCCCCCCTCATCCCACCAACGGAACCGCCCCTACTGCCATCACCAACGGCAACCTGGGCGCCATCGTCGAGGACGACCTGGACGAGGACGTGTTCAAGACCCCCGCCGCCCCTCCCATGGGCCCTCTAACCCCCTCCCTGTTGGCCCTGAAGCGCGAGCCAGGCCAAGGCCCTCCCATCAGCCCTGGCGGCACCCTCTGCATCCCCCTGAAGCTGCGCTTCAAACGGCGCTGGAGCGAGGACCAGAAGATGGAGGCCGATGGCGAGCGCGACGAGGCCGAGGACAAGAAAGTGCGGGCAGAGAAACAGGTGGAGCCAGCAAGGAGGGAGTCAGAGAATGGGGAGGGGCCAAGGAGAAGCCTGTCCCTGAGTCTGCGCGCTCCTCCCCCTCCGGCCCAGCGCAGGGCCAGCTCCGAGTTGCAGAGAGCCACAGCCCAGCTGTCTCTGGAGAGCCATGGAGCTTGCTGAGGCAGGGATACGCACAAACCGTGGACACGCATACACACAATCACATGCCCGTACCTACATACACATTCACTCATATAACCAAGCATGCACATAGAAACAAGTGCCTGGGCAAAAAGCTTTTTTTACTCCCATTTGCAACACATGAAACCCAGAACATTAACAAACAGCTCAGCATTCTGTGACTGAGACACTAAGGGATGGTCATAGACACAAATTAATACTGACACCCCCTCTAAACGAAAGACCCCCTGGGCCTAAATCCAGGATCCATCCCTTAGACCTGTACACTGCCTTTAGGTGCCTCCCATCTCGCCTCAACATCTCCCAGTAACACCCATAGCTCCTTTTGCATTTCAGAGATGCATCAACACAGATGGGAAAGAATCCCCCCCACCCCTTATCTTCAACAGACTTGAAAAGAGATTACAGAAGTGCCTGTCTTCACATACAATGGTTTACAAAGCAAAGGAAAGCGAGGGGCCTCGTACCAACTCTTGTCAACTATTCCATCACCTTTGACTGGGAAGGGAGCTCAGGAGTCATAACGAAGAGACTTCCCTGTCCATATCTGTCTAATCACAGGGACTGACTTAGAGACTTAGGACTGAATTTGTGTCTGAGTCAGCGCTCTCTCTTTGACCATCGTCCCCCATCGACTTGAGCGTAGGGACAAAAAACAAAATGGCGTGCATCCAAGCCTTAATGGACAGCTCGTGCACTGGGCAGGGTCCAAAAAGGGGAGCAGCAAAAACCCTTCAAGTTGGGGCCCTACATGTTAGGGGCCATTAATGTGGAGACCCTACATGACTTTTGCACAATCTTATAAGGAGAGTGAAATGAGGAGATTGGTAATTTGTCCGCTTGGAATGGTGTTGAAAGAGTATTTTAGAGGTCTCCTCCGTTCCCCTGGTTTGAGCTGCTTCTTTCTCCCATAGAGAGCGCCTCAAAAAAGGACAGTATTTGGGAAGACGCGGTGCACGGAGGGTTAGAAGTACCTCTGTATATACAATGTTCTTGAACTGAAACGAATATATTTTTTTCTCACTCCCCAAAAAAGTATACAGTGAAATGAATACGAGTACCTAGGTGAGCTCATGCAAAGCCTTTTAGTGACATTTTTAACTTTTTAAAATTCCATTTTATTTTCTGTATTTTACAAATACGCAGCCCATTTTTTTGAACAAACAAGACAAATTGAGATTGTGCTTTTTTTAAAGCTGACAGGCGACTATACGTGAATTACCCTGGCCAAATAATGTACACACTTACACACTATAGAAGCCTCAAGCATACCGTACTGCCACTTTGCCTTTTTTTATACCAAGAAACAGAATCTGAATGACTAAAACCAATACTACACATATTTTATTGGAATATATTAAATACAAATGTTATAATTCAAAAAATGATAATTTGATATGAATCAGGAAATGCAAGAAATGCTATTTTTAATGATAACTCTGTCGGATATATATATATATATATATATATATATATATATATATATAGCCTCTCCTCACCTTGCCTCTTGACAGTGGAGCTGAATTGGAAAGGGTTCATGTGCAAGAGCAATCGGAACACATATAATATTTATAATGTAAAAACAAGTGTTCTGTTTGGGGGGGCTTGAAGATTGGTGGGTGAAAAGTGAAACTTTTTAAGATTTTGGGGTCACCTTTTCTGGCCATCACTAAAGAACAGACATGCTTGTCTTGCCCCCGAACCCCAACTTTAAGACCAGGATCCCACCCCCTCTCAGCAACCCAAACTCTCCTGGAAACACAAGGACAGGGCACCTTTGTTGGCTATTGAACCCACCGTTTGTCTGGACTTGGCCGTTGTCTTGGACCATGAACTATACTAGGAGAATGCATCAGTAACACTCCGCCACCTGAATATGTACATGTTTGAGGTAGACCTGGTCTGCTGAGAGGTCTGTAATGTGGGTTAACCTAGAGTAAATGGAAGGTGACATCACTAGCGACATGATCCCCCACCCCCGTACTAGTCTCTCTGGGTTGGAAGACTCTTAACCAAAGAAACAACCCTCGCCCATGCAGGATATGACATCACAAAACCTCAGAGAGGGACTTCCCGTAATCTGAGAAGACGCTCTGCGGGTGCCGTCTAGGGTCCCTCCGGCCTTTGTAACTCAACAAGAGCCGGGCCCCAAAAAAAAGACTCGCTCAAGAGTATGTTCATAGCACTAGTATGGTGTAAGTGGGTGTCTGTATGCAGATTTTGGTGTTGCCGTTAGCCACCCAGTACAGTCTTTTGTCCTGCCTTGCATTGTAACTGACAGCTGCCTTGTTGCTTCAAAAGAAAATCATCTAAAAATGTTCCCACTTTTCCCTCTCGTCATTGCTGTTTATTATTTGTCCCTCATGATTATTTACTGTCATTGTTGTTATTATTATTAACATGATTTACTATTTGATTATTTTGTACCCCTCTGGGCCTACCTCTTTTCCATGGCTATTTGAATCCTTCGTGTTTTGTATTTTATATTTTCAGTATGTATTTTATATTTTCAGTATGTATTTTCCAGACAACGACAACTCCTCCATCTTACTATTAGCTGAACTAAAATAGTAGTTTTAACTTCAACTGAGCTAGTTGTATTTGTAATTATGGACACATGGAAAAGAGGAGCTCACATAATCCTATCACATTACCTTTGTTTTGAAATATATTTTTTGGTCTTTGTGTATATAGATGATTCTTTTTTTTTGTGGGGGGGGGACTCTGTAAGAAATACATTCTATTGCTTTGACATTGTATTATTTGAATGGTGTCGTTATCCCTCTTCTTTCACTCTTCTTTCACTCTTCTTTCACTCTTCTTTCACTCTCCTTTCACTCTCCTTTCACTCTCCTTTCACTCTCCTTTCACTCTCCTTTCACTCTCCTTTCACTCTCCTTTCACTCTCCTTTCACTCTTCTTTCACTCTTCTTTCACTCTCCTTTCAGTGGTTACTTAACAGTCAAACAGAGAGGACTCTATACCATGAGGCAACATGTATACCTTCTGTTTCTCTTGTATTTTTCCCCTCATTTGTAATTAAATTGTAATCAGGGTTAATTAAAACAGGTAAAAATGGACAAGTGTCTTTCTTTGTATTTAAAAAAAAAAATCTATGAGCTACACATGAGTTTTATTATATTCATTACAGGCGCTTCAGGGTAATGCCTTTCGACCTCGCCCTGCTTAGCTGTACTATATTTGTGAGCAGGTTTTCTTTCACCTTGACACGTTTTACTGCCGCACTGTTGTGAATGTGTTAGTCACAGAGACACGTCAACCTTTTGATTCAAAATGGTATTCTAAGGTTTCACCTTGGTTAACAATTACCCAGTGCCCTTTTAAGGTCTGTGCAGATGTAACTTTTTATGAACTTTTTATGAACCATAGGAAACTGAAGTGTAGCAGACACATTCTCCAAGTTCAACAATGACAATATTTACACTTTTCTCCTGAACAGCTCACAAAATGCCATCTAGCAAATGACTCTTGACCGCCAATGCGAAGTGTCCTTGAACATGGAATGTAGCTATTGTAATAGAAATGCTCATGCAGTAGGAATTGTGTGTGTTCCTAACGGTTTGTTTAAATCCCTTAGAATAACCCCACACCATCTGTCTTGGGTGTCATTGTACATCTAACTCCATTTAAGATTCCGCTCCCCCTTGATTGTGACGTTTTCAAACCCATCCATAAATAAAATAGCTCTCGCACTTGTAAGCTAGTAAATATAACGACCAACTAACTCTTGTTGTTGAAGGCCAGTGAACATCACGACCAACCAAACTTTCATAACAGAGAAGTAAGCTGCACTGAAAGATGTAGTAACTGTCCTAGGAATTTCCAATGGCCTTAACTTGGAGACTGCCCCCCTCTACTGGTCATTTATGGTAATGCTTTGAGATTAGTTCAATTAGTGTGTTATGTCCATGTTTAACCAGTAATCTCCACGGGAGACGAAGTCAAGCAAAAAAAGAAAAGTCAATTTTTCAGGACCCTGACTTTCAAAGATCATTTGTAAAAATCCAAATAACCTCTTCTTTGTAAAGGGTATAAACACCGTTTCCCATGCTTGTTCAATGAACCATAAACAATTACTGAACATGCACCTGTGGAACGGTCGTTAAGACACGGCTTACAGACGGTAGGCAATTAAGGTCACAGCTATGAGAACTTAGGACACTAAAGAGGCCTTTCTACTGACTCTGAAAAACACCAAAAGAAACATGCCCTGGGTCCCTGCTCATCTGCGTGAACATGTCTTAGGAAGGAGGCATGAGGAGTGCAGATGTGGCCGGGGCAATAAATTGCAATGTCTGTACTGTGGGACGCCTAAGACAGCGAGCGCTACAGGGAGACCGGACGGACCGCTGATCATCCTGGCAGTGGCAGACCATGTGTAACGACGCCTGCACAGGATTGGAACATCTGAACATCACACCTGTGGGACAGGTACAGTATGGCAACAACTGCCCGAGTTACACCAGGAACGCACAATCCCTCCATCAGTGCTCAGACTGTCCGCAATAGGCTGAGAGAGGCTGAACTGAGGGCTTGTAGGCCTGTTGTAAGGCAGGTCCTCATCAGACATCACTGTCAACAACGTTGCCTATGGGCACAAATTCACCATTGCTGGACCAGACAGGACTGGCAAACAATGCTCTTCACTGACGAGTCACATTTTTTTTCTCACCAGGGGTGATGGTCGGGTTCGCGTTTATCGTCAAAGGAATGAGTGTTACACCGAGGCCTGTATGCTGGAGCGGGATCGAGGTGGAGGGTCCATCATGGTTTTGGGCGGTGTGTCACAGCATCATCTGACTGAGCTTGTCATTGCAGACATCCTCCTCCCTCATGTGGTACCCTTCCTTCCAGGCTCATCCTGACATGCCTCCAGCATGACAATGCCACTAGCCATACTGCTTGTTCTGTGTGTGATTTCCTGCAAGACAGGAATGTCAGTGTTCTAGCCATGGCCAGCTAAGAGCCCAGATCTCAATCCCATGTAGCATGTCTGGGATCGGGGGTTGAGGGCTAGGGCCATTCCCTCCCAGAAATGTCCGGGAACTTGCAGGTGCCTTGGTGGAAGAGTGTGGTAACATTTCACAGCAAGAACTGGCAAATCTGGTGCAGTCCATAAGGAGGAGATGCACTGCAGTACTTAATTCAGCTTGTGGCCACACCAGATACTGACTAATACTTTTGATTTTGACCCCCCTTTGAATAATGTGTCCCTGAACAATTTCTGTTAGTCACATGTCTGTGGAACTTGTTCAGTTTTTCTGTTTCTGTTGAATCGTGTGTTCATACAAATATTTACACATGTTAAGTTAGCTGAAAAGAAACACAGTTGACAGTGAGAGGACATTTGTTTTTACATTTTAAGGACACAGAATATTTTACCATAGTTATCTTTTGTTTGTTTTTATTCCCCTCTTCAAGCTCGGTTCAACCCCTCCCATCTATCTTTGAACACCATCCAGGTGGTTTGATTTCTATTTGCCATATATTTCTCAACTGTGCGGTGATTTTTCACAAAAGTTCTGAACCTTTCTATTCTTGTAGATTCTACAGATTGTAAATTAAATGGACTTGGCAGGGAGTCTGGGGGTCCTCCCATTTTTAGGGGCATCCGAAGAACATTTCCTGCATGTTTACACAATCTAATATGACCCATGGCCCTTCCAGCCAGTTTATATGTATTTATTTCACCTTTATTTATCCAGGTAGGCCAGTTTAGAACAAGTTCTCATTTACAACCTCGACCTGGCAAATCTCTTTAGAACAATAATAAAATAATAATAATATAATAATATATGCCATTTAGCTGACGCTTTTATCCAAAGCGACTTACAGTCATGTGTGCATACATTCTACGTATGGGTGGTCCCGGGAATCGAACCCACTACCCTGGCGTTACAAGCGCCATGCTCTACCAACTGAGCCACAGAAGGACCAGAAGAACAACAAAAAGTAAGAAATAAGAAAAAATCCCCAGTCATCAAGCTAGGTAAGAGATGATTAAATATGTTTAAGTGATTGCTAAGACTGAACTAGATCCATGGTAATTGATTGTCTTTAAGACATACTCTATATCAAATTTCAGCCAGACCGCCCAGCCAACACGAGCAGCCTACTCCCACCAGTCTAGTCAATAACTGAACTCTTTCCCCACCACAACTTCCTTCCCATCTTGTTTTTATGTCTTAAGGGAAAGCACACATACACCTACACATTAACACACAGGAACAGTACATCCGTCATATAATTCATATCATAGGTCTGTCGAGCGCTCTTTACTTGCACATAATATAGCTGGGTCACCCTATCCTACACCTAGGGATCCACAGCCCTGTAGCGCCCCAACACACCCCACACCACTTTAGGATCTTAGTGAAACATTCATTATTGGTTTCAGGTGTGTTAGGGCAAGGCCTGAGTGACCACAGTACGGCACGCCCCCAGGGCCAGGACTGAGCAGCCCAGCAGCTAGAGATTGCCCATATAAGGATCTCCCCTGATGTGGGCATGTTTTCAATACAGACTCCTTTTGTCATGCAGTATTCCATATAAGGATCTAATGTGCACCATGACAGTGAAGCCTGTAAAGTTAGAGATGTTTATTACTGACTGTGTCTGTGTGAAAAGTGGGAAATTCGCTAGGGAAACTGACAGATCAATAAAGTTATATTGCCATATGTGATGGCGCCGACAGAGATTGTCGCCTCGCTTCACGTTCTTAGGAAACTATGCAGTATTTCGTTTTTTTAATGTATTATTTCTTACACTGTTACCCCAGGAAATCTTAAGTCTTATTACATACAGCCGGGAAGAACTATTGGATATTAGAGCAACCTCAACATACCAACATCACGACCAGGAATAGGGTTTTCCCGAAGCGGATCCTCTGTTTGGACCACCACACAGGACATTGGATCGGATCCCAGTTGGCGACCCAAAACAATGGCACCGTAGAGGGGGCAGACGGAGCGCTCTTCTGGTCAGGCTCCGTAGACCGGCTCACCGCTCCCGAGTGTACTACTCGCCAATGTCCAGTCTCTTGACAACAAGGTAGACGAAATTCGAGCAAGGGTTGCCTTCCAGAGAGACATCAGAGATTGTAACATTCTCTGTTTCACGGAAACATGGCTCACTCGGGAGCACCCGTTCTCAGGTCTGTTCAACGCTGGTCCGACCAATCTGATTCCACGATTCAATATTGCTTCGATCACGTGGACTGGGATATGTTCCAGATAGCCTCAGACAACAACATTTATGTATACGCTGATTCGGTGAGTGAGTTTATTAGTAAGTGCATCGGTGATGTTGTACCCACGGTGACTATTACAACCAGAAACCGTGGATTGATGGCAGCATTCGCGCAAAACTGAAAGCACGAACCACTGCTTTTCCAGCGACCGGAAACATGACCGAATACAAACAGTGTAGCTATTCCCTCCGCAAGGCAATCAAACAAGCTAAGCGTCAGTATAGAGACAAAGTAGTCGCAATTCAACGGCTCAGACACAAGATGTATGTGGCAGGGTCAACAGTCAAACACGAATTTCAAAAAGAAAACCATCCCTGTCGCGGACACCGATGTCTTGCTCACAGACAAACTAAACAACTTCTTTGCTCACTTTGAGGAAAATACAGTGCCACTGACACGGCCCGCTAGCAAAACCTGTGGGCTCTCCTTCCCTGCAGCCAACGTGAGTAAAACATTTAAACGTGTTAACCCTTGCAAGGCTGCCGGCCCAGACGGCATCCCTAGGCACATGCGCAGACCAGCTGGCTCATGTGTATACGGACATATTCAATCAATCCTGATCCCTGTGTGCTGTTCCCACATGCTTCAAGAGGGCCACCATTGTTCCTGTTCCCAAGAAAGCTAAGGTAACTGAGCTAAACGACTATCGCCCCGTAGCACTCACTTCCGTCATCATGAAGTGCTTTGTGAGACTAGTCAAGGATCCTATCACCTCCACCCTACCTGACTCCCTAGACCCACTCCAATTTACTTACCGCCCCAATAGGTCCACAGACGACACAATCACACTGCCCTACCCTATCTGGCCAAGAGGAATAACTATGTAAGAATGCTGTTCATCGATTACAGCTCAGCATTTAACACCATAGTACCCTCCAAACTCGTTATTAAGCTCGAGACCCTGGGTCTCGACCCCGTCCTATGCAACTGGGTTCTAGACTTTCTGACGGGCCGCCCCTAGGTGGTGAGGGTAGGAAACAACATCTCCGCCCGCTGATCCTCAACACTGGGGCCCCACAAGGGTGCGTTCTCAGCCCTCTCCTGTACTTCCTCTTCACCCATGACTGCATGGCCATGCACGCCTCCAACTCAATCATCAAGTTTGCAGACGACACTACAGTGGTAGGCTTGATTACCAACAACGACGAGAAGGCCTACAAGGAGGAGGTGAGGGCCCTCGGAGTGTGGTGTCAGGAAAATAACCTCACACTCAACATCAACATCAACAAAACACAGGAGATGATCGTGAACTTCAGGAAACAGCAGAGGGAGCACCCCCCTATCCACATCGACGGGACAGTAGTGGAGAAGGTGGAAAGTTTTAAGTTCCTCGGCTTACACATCACAGACAAACTGAAATGGTCCACCCACACAGACCACATGGTGAAGAAGGCGCCACAGTGCCTCTTCAACCTCAGGAGGCTGAAGAAATTTGGCTTGTCACCAAAAACACTCACAAACTTTTACAGATGCACAATCGAGAGAATCCTGTCGGGCTGTATCACCGGCTGATATGGAAACTGCTCCGCCCACAACCGTAAGGCTCTCCAAAGGGTAGTGAGGTCTGCACAACGCATTACCGGGGGCAAACTACCTGCCCTCCAGGACACCTACACCAATTTCACAGGAAGGCCAAAAAGATCATCAAGGAGAACAACCACCCGAGCCACTGCCTGTTCACCCCGCTATCATCCAGAAGGCGAGGTCAGTACAGGTGCATCAAAGCTGGGACCAAGAGACTGAAAAACAGCTTCTATCTCAAGGCCATCAGACTATTAAACAGCCATCACTAACATTGAGTGGCTGCTGCCAACATACTGACTGAAATCTCCAGACACTTAATAATTAAAAATTGGATGTAGTAAATGTATCACTAGTCACTTTAAACAATGCCACTTTATATAATCGGCCATCACTCATTGCCAGGTCGCAATTGTAAATGAGAACTTGTTCTCAACTTGCCTACCTGGTTAAATAAACCTGTTACTCCTACCCCCTACTTTTTCGAACATTCTGTTAAAAATCGCGCAACATTTCAGCGCCCTGCTACTCATGCCAGGAATATAGTATATGCATATGATTAGTATGTGTGGATAGAAAACACTCAGACGTTTATAAAACTGGTTAAATCACGGCTGTGACTATAACAGAACGTGCGTTTCATCAAAAAGCGCAGGAAAATCTGATCACTGAAAATGCGAAAATATATCCATGCGCCACTAGAACCCATTGTTGAATGTGAACCACATTAAATGGGGCCGAGGTTGCAATACCTACAGCTTCCACACGATGTCAACAGTCTTGTCATTTGCCTACGATTTGTTTCTTGGTCAAACGGACACAAGGTAGCGCCTTTCTTCCGGTCTCCTACCAGATATTTTGGTTGAGATTTACCCGGACATTACTTCCAGACGTACAGCTATAGAATATACATCGCCTCGTGATCAATTTGATCACTTATTAACGTTTACTAATACCTAAAGTTGCATTACAAAAGTATTTCGAAGTGTTTTGTGAAAGTTTATCGTCGACTTTTTTAATTTAAAAAAATGACGTTACGTTATAAAACGCTATTTTTTTCCTTGATCACAGTCTTCATAGATCGATATCTAGGCTATATATGGACCGATTTAATCGAAAAAAAGACCCAATAGTGATGTTTATGGGACATCTAGGTGTGCCAACAAAGAAGATAGTCAAAGGTAATGAATGTTTTATATTTTATTTGTGCGTTTTGTGTAGCGCCGACTATGCTAATTATTTTGTTTACGTCCACTGCGGGTCTTTTGGGGTGTTACATGCTATCAGATAATAGCTTCTCATGCTTTCGCCGAAAAGCATTTTAAAAATCGGACTTGTTGCCGGGATTCACAACGAGTGTAGCTTTAATTCAGTACCCTGCATGTGTATTTTAATGAACGTTTGAGTTTTAACGAGTGCTATTAGCATTTAGCGTAGCGCATTTGCATTTCCAGATGTCTAGATGGGACGCCTGCGTGTCGGGTAGGAGCAAGAGGTTAATTAAAGGTGAAATAAAAAAATCCATATATTTATATGTACATATTCTTATTAATTCCATTACACTTATGTGTATAAGGTAGTTGTTGTGAAATTGTTAGATTACTTGTTAGATATTACTGCACGGTAGGAACTAAAAGCACAAGCATTTCGCTACACTCGCATTAACATCTGCAAAGCATGTTTATGTGACCAATAAAATTGTATTTTATTTTACTAATACAACTCACATTGCAGTGAAAAAAAGTCAGAATATCAATCTTCAATCGTTTGGCTGATAGTTTAATCGTTTGATTCAGGTCTAGTTCGATAGAGGCAAAAATAATAGCTAATGTAAGCCAACTTTTGGTCAGCAACTGCTGTTAGATAGTAATAACAGCCACCTCGCTATCTGACAGATAACTAGAAGCTAGAGCTGACCTGGCTGTGGTAGCTACTAGCTAGCGTAGCTTATTCATTCACCTCAGTCGAGAAGGGATAAAACATTAGCTAACGTCACATGTCAGTTACTATACTAGCTCAGCACTACGAATAAACACTTGTTTCGTTTTTTCCAGCTACATCAGTCAACTAAAGAGTAGACCGTTTCTGTTCTGCTACCTTTTACAACTTGGTGAAAGAGTGCAACAGAAACACACTGAACCATGTTCAACTCTCCCGTGCTGGTCCAGCTAGTCTTCCAGAAGCTTTTCCTTCACACAGCCTGTCAGCCAGCTCTGTGGTGTCAGCGCAGTCCTAAATGCAGTCGGATAAACACTCCAATCAGCCTACCCGACCTATCGGCAGCATCTGCATGGTCCTAAGGCACACTGTTGTCCTGCTTTGTATCACATTCCAATTCTAAAACTGGGGAAGACAAAAATGCAATTTCAGAACGTGCTCGTCCTCAGTGCCCCTGCGTAGCGGTATCTCTTCTTTCCTCTTGACTGTCACCTCATTAGAGCAGGGGGAGGGGGGGAGGGGGGTGCTTCCCACAAAGGTTGATTGACAGGGCACTTTAAGCCACCCGCTGGGAGAGATGTTGCCTGGCCCTGGGGCGAGGGCTGAGGTCCAAGTCTTGAGAAGAGATGGAGGCTGGGCCCCAAAGAACAAGGCTAATTATCCTTCATTGTGTGTGTTGCCGTAGAACCGAATTTTTTATGCTCTCACTAACTCAACACAGCAGACAGAGAATGTTGTGTGTCAGCTAGTGGGGATAGCAAATACATTAATGTTGCTTTTGTGATTTGATTTATTTGACAGAACTTCTCTGTGATTGAGGGAACTACAATGAACAAAAATATAAATGCAACATATAAAGTGTTGGTCCCATGTTTCATGAGCTGAAAAAACAAGAACCCAGAAATTTTCCATACGCACAAAAATATTATTTCTCAAAATTATTATGCACAAATTGGTTAACATCCCTGTTAGTGAGCATTTCTCCTTTTCCAAGATAATACACCTTGACAGATGTGGCATATCAAGAAGCTGATTAAACAGCATGCTCATTACATAGGTGCACCTTGTGCTGGGATGATAAAAGGCCACTCTAAAATCTGCAGTTTTGTCACACAACACAATGCGACAGATGTCTCAAGTTTTGAGGGAGCATGCAGACTGCAGGAATGTCCACCAGAACTGTTGCCAGAGAATTGAATGTTTGTTTCTCTACCATGATCTACCAATGTTGTTTTAGATAATTTGGCAGTACGTCCTACTGGCCTCAGAACCGCAGACCACGTGTAACCATGACAGCCCAGGACCTCCACATCTGGCTTCTTCACCTGCGGGATCGTCTGAGACCAGCCACCCGGACAGCTGATGAAACTGGGTTTGCACAACCAAATAATATTTCCAAAAACTGTCAGAAACCGTCTCAGGGAAAGCTCAACTCATCATCCTCACCAGGGTCCTGACCTGACTGCAGTTCGGCAACGAAATCGACTTTAGTGGGCAAATGCTCACCTTCGATGCACACTGGAGAAGTGTGCTCTTCACAGATGAATCCTGGTTTAAACTGTACTGGGCAGATGGCGTTGTGTGGGTTAGCGGTTTGCTGATGTCAATGTTGTGAACAGAGTTCCCCATGGTGGCGGTGGGGCTATGGTATGGGCAGGCATAAGCTACGGACCATGAACACAATTGCATGCGCAGAGATAGCATGACGAGATCCTGAAGCCCATTGTCGTGTCATTCATCCGCCGCCATCACCTCATGTTTCAGCATGATAATGCAAGGCCCCATGTCGCAGGGATCTGTACACATTTCCTGGAAGCTGAAAATGTCCCAATTCTTCCATGGCCTGCATACTCACCAGACATGTCACCCATTGAGGAAGTTTGGGATCCTATGGATTGACGTGTTATACAGCGTGTTCCAGTTCCCGCCGATATCCAGCAACTTCGCACAGTCATTGAAGAGGAGGG
The DNA here is from genome assembly GCF_023373465.1 of Oncorhynchus keta. NCBI lineage: Eukaryota > Metazoa > Chordata > Actinopteri > Salmoniformes > Salmonidae > Oncorhynchus > Oncorhynchus keta. The sequence goes on from NC_068439.1 coordinate 37,328,621, forward strand.
ACAACATCCCACAGACAACAATCAACAAATGAAATGTATTTATATAACCCTTCTTACATCAGCTGATATCTCAAAGTGCTGTACAGAAACCCAGCCTAAAACCCCAAACAGCAAGCAATGCAGGTGTAGAAGCACAGTGGCTAGGGAAAACTCCCGAGAAAGGCCAAAACCTAGGAAGGAACCTAGAAAGGAACCAGGCTGATCAACTCTATGCGAAGGAGATGTCTCGCTTCATGAAGCAAACAATGGTCACACCAGATACTGACTGGTTTTCTGATCCACGCCCCTACCTATTTTTTTAAGGTATCTGTGACCAACGGATGCATATCTGCGTTCGCAGTCATGTGAAATCCATAGATTAGGGCCTAATTTATTTATTTCAATTGACTGATTTCTTTATATGAACTGTAACTCAGTATAATCTCTGAGATTGTTGCATGTTGCATTTACATTTTTGTTCAGTTTTGTTTTATTTCAGAACATTTATAAAACAAAACTACATAATGTATTGATAAGTAGTAGAAACAAATAGTTATTCATAGGTTATTACAGTGCAATTAACATTTTGTAGTAAATATGCGACTTCATGTGCTGTAAAATATCGTTCTACCAATAGAACCTTGGGCATTGTCTGCTTTATGCAGGTTTATAGGCTTCAGATGGTATCCATCTATAGAACTCCAGCCTATTGCATTATGGGTTACATAGTTGTCACGATCGTTGGAAGCATACTCGGACCAACGTGCAGCGTGATCTGGGTCCCACATCTTTTATTAGAAATAAGTGAACCACACAACAAAACAATGAAGACGAAACGAAACGTGACGACAATGGAGTGCTAACATGCAACTACACATAAACAATATCCCACCAAAACACAGGTGGAAAAAAGCTACCTAAATATGATCCCCAATTAGAGACAACGATTACCAGCTGCCTCTAATTGGGAATCATACAAAATCACCAACATAGAAAACAAAACTAGAACCCCACATAGAAATAATAAACTAGACTAACCCCCCAGTCAGCTCTGACCTACTCCACCATAGAAAATAACGACTCTCTATGGTCAGGATGTGACAATAGTGTACATTTGTCCTTGCCTTTATTTACATTGGTTTACATCACATATTGTTCTCTGCTAGTTTCAAAGCTACCTCCATTATAATCATTTTCTGAACATAAGTGGCTGGTTACATGGACCCAAGGTAAGCCAACTCTTGGAGTACAAAGTATGTTCAATGTACTGTTTCCAGTTAAAGTAATTTTAATCCAGGGTCCCTGTAACCAATTAAAGACAGACTGCATCAGGCCCCTTTTGTAAACAGGAACTCAGCAGAAACTCAAAGCCCAAGAGTTACTTTGTGTGCGTGTTTGTACGAGAACATGCGTGTGTGTGTGTTTAGGGAAAGAGATTGGCCTGGACAGCATATGAGCCAGATCTCTGTAATTGGGATTCATTACCAATGTGTCATGAATGGGTGAGCTGCTTTTCTAGACTGGTAAGACTCACCATTTGAACTCTGCTCACAGTAACAGTGTTGCATGTTAGTGCATGTTTACTGTATGGTATCTCTCTTCCGTGTCCATGCAGATAACCTCAGTGAGGCAGGGTCACAGTGGGATTAAACTTTCCCACAAAGCCATGCGTTTATGTAATGTGGATATAGGATTTCTGCTATCCTACATGAACTATTTGTCATGCTCCTAAAAGGGCGAAGAGATAAGAACAGGATTGCAGAATTAGGTGTAATGGGTTATGATGCAGTTATAATGCATTGTAAGACTTGTCATGAGCACCTATAGCCCTGTTGTAATGTCTTATAATCATCCCATAATGATTTTGACTAAATACTAGCCATTTTTAATTAGTTGAAATGTTGACAGAGATATGAAATAATATACTCCTTATTGTAAGACATTAAAAATGGTTTATACCGAGTTAAAAACCATAAGGTCACAGGTAGGCCAAAAAGTGCATGAAGGACATCAACCACCCGAGCCACGACCTGTTCACCCCTCTATCATACAGAAGGCGACGTCAGTATAGGTGCATCAAAGCTGGGACCAAGAGACTGAAAAACAGCTTCTATCTCAAGGCCATCAAACTAGCCATTACTAGCCGGCTACCACCCAGTTACTCAACCCTGCACCTTAGTGGCTGCTGCCCTATGTACATAGACATGGAATCACTGGTCACTTTAATAATGTGCTGGCCGTGCTGCTGCTCCAGTTTCAACTGTTCTGCCTTATTATTATACGACCATGCTGGTCATTTATGAACATTTGAACATCTTGGCCATGTTCTGTTATAATCTCCACCCGGCACAGCCAGAAGAGGACTGGCCACCCCACATAGCCTGGTTCCTCTCTAGGTTTCTTCCTAGGTTTTGGCCTTTCTAGGGAGTTTTTCCTAGCCACCGTGCTTCTACACCTGCATTGCTTGCTGTTTGGGGTTTTAGGCTGGGTTTCTGTACAGCACTTTTGAGATATCAGCTGATGTACGAAGGGCTATATAAATACATTTGATTTGATACTGCTTTAGTCATTTCATATGTATATATTGTATTCTACTGTTAATGCCAATCTGACATTGCTCATCCTAATATTTATATATTCCTTAATTCCAATGACTAAATATGTGTATGTGACTAATACAATTGTATTTTATTTTATTATACCTGCAGGCTTTAAATAAAATGTTACCGGATTACTCAACAAGCCCTTCCAAAAATGAGAAATTCTGTATGGTGTTTGCATCTCTCAAACTTTCTATGTCTATATCATTGGTTTACGAAATCATTTCTCAAAGTTACTTCTCTCATATTCTGTTGTCTTACATTCCTGATGATATGCGTCGATGGGGTAATGAATGCAGACTGCTGAGAGACTGCAGTGCTTTACCCATCAGGGTGTGGAACAGGCATGCAAATCCGTGTGTCTGCATGCATGCATGTGTGTGTGTCTGTGTTTACTTCCACACGCAAAGGTTCCGTAACGCCCTAGCATGTTATAACTACATGGTACAACGCGTGACAAACACACTGCAATGCCACAGAAAGCAGAACTATAGTGTTGACCAAGACCAGTCCGCTCACCATTTGTACATGCAGGCTGACGATGCACAGTGTGGTGCACTGCTACAAACCAATCCATACAAACAGGATACATGTCAACATTGTGAAATGTTTAACTGAGGATTGCCTATAGAGGAATATATATGGGTAATTCCCTTAGGAACAGTAATCCTTAGGTTTAGTCAAATTTACTCTGGACCCTTCCTGTTTGGCTCAGCTGATGGCAACAAGCATGATGACCTCATCACAGTACTTGGTCATTGGCCTAGAGACCCTCTATCATTTGGCCAATCGTAGATTGATTTGGTGACGTTAGCTTTAAAGTCTATCAGGTTTGATAGGGAGGCGGGACAAAGCGCGGGCTGACGTCAACGATAAGTCTATATAGCGCAGTGGTTGGCTAGACTGGCTAATATACAGGACAAGAAAGAAATATTAAAAGTATACAACAGAAAAATAACAATAGATACAAATACTTATATTCGAAATAAATAACAGAAATGGACATTCATAATGTCTAGGTTTTCTATGTTACTTGCTTAAGCGCATCGATCAGCGCAAATAAACAGCTCTAAACTTTGTCTATCCATTAACTTCACCCTCCCCATTTAGTTGCTGGTTGAACTTAATTTGCCTCCTCTTTTATACTCGCAATGTACAGGTTAAACTACAGGTTAAATATAATTTTGTAACAATGTCCTTACATTACCACAACTGCAAAAGCGAGCGTTAAAGAACATCAAATCCTAAATGACCATTTTTATAGGACCATTACCGCCGCTGTCAGTGCCGCTGCATGCGTCTGTGGATTGGTGAGGCGTTATTTTTCTTCCATTCGACCGCCTACTCCCTGTCAGCAGACCTCCCCTAAAGAGCTATTGGATGCCGCAGCCCTGTCCTAAACAGCTGTTTGGTGTTTTCCAACAGCACTATTCGACTAAACACGGTGTCAATCAAATTTAGACACTGCTATGTAGCTCCTTGGATCCATGAAATCTACTGGCTACTGTACTCAAATGTGTCCTCTGATTGGCTACATGGACTAGTTGTCAAGGGTTTGGGCTTCATTCACCATTTTGCGACTGTAGTGTAGAATGTACCGAGCAGTAGTTTTACCTCCTTTAAGTTGCTTTACAGACAAAAGATAATATGACAGTCCGTTAATTGTCAACCCTGGATTTCCGACTTTTGGCCAACTATCAATTTTGTTACTGACTCGATAAATATCTGCATTGAAAATAATATTGTGGTGAGTAAAACCTACAAATCTTTCTTCTGCAGCACTGCAGTAGCCTGTTTTGCTTTATCGAGATGCTACGTTGTAGACGTTGTCTATAGTAAGCACCCTTTGTAACTACTAATGAAATATAATTTTCCTAGCTTGTAATACACTGCGGAGAGAAGCAAAGGGTGGATTGGATGCCACACTTCATTGAAAAGGGAGCGGTACGGGTGGATTGTCAGCCTAAAACTTTTCTCCCAGAAAATATTCAACGCCATAACTGTCGTTATAAGAGTGAGACTTCCTAGAAGTGTTTTTCTTCCGTTGCGATTGAAGGCAAAACCTTGAAGTCATCTGAATCACCAACATAGAGTTTTTAGCATTATTATCCCTCTATAGGCTACTATTCGTCATACAAAATGTATATTTCCATCTGTCCTTCGTCTGGGCTTGTGGGCCTCGTTTCTACGTTGTGTCCACAAATGTTACTTTTTATTGTAACTTAATTTACAATGTTGCAGTTTGCGCTCGTCGGGAAATGTGTTACTAAGTTGCATCCAGTATCGTCAACATTTCACAGCAATTGTCACACGAATGAATTTACCACATAATTACTTTGGTTTCTGTCGCGCGATGTAATTACATATTGTTTGATTTAAGGACGCCTACTTACTGTCTGTTTGTAACAACCGTTATACTTTGTTCCACAACACCATATATCGGAATAATGGGCCTTTACGTTTTTAATATCACGTGTAAATGTTGCAAGAAGAATATTTTTTTTCTAAGCGGCCTTGTGTTGTTTGGCCTGCGTCACTGGACTTCCCGGCCCTGTTGTGTAGTAAACTGATAGTAATCGCAAAGCACTACGACCAATAAGAGTGCTTCACACATACACAGCACGGTACTATTCAGCAAAACTAACAGTGACCACATTCTTGCAATCGTTTGCATTTTACAGTACTTCAGTTTAGGGTTGTAGTTAAAAAAATATAAAAAAAGATATCTACATTCAGCCTTAGTCTACTTTAAGTACGTGACATGTGTACATTAGCCGGTAGTTGCACTTTAGGTCCATATTCTCCACCAGTTATCATAGTTTTATAGTTATATATTTATGCATCGAAGCTGTCGAGGTGTAAATTCATCCCACTGGGCACGCACTGGTTAAATTAACGTTGCTTTCTCGTCATTTCAATGAAATGATGTTGAACCAACGTGGAATAGCGGTTGAATTGACGTCTGTGCCCAATGGGATGTTATGCTAATATGGATTTTCATAATGCTCTAATAGGACATTACAACAAGTTCTCCAATGGTGACAAATGGCAATGCTTGGGTTATACAGCGTTGATATGGCAACATTTATTGAACATTGAATCAACACGAGATTGAACATGAATGCAATATTGACAAATGGATAAGGCTCCTACATTTAGAATGGAAATGCCATTGTGCCTTCTCTCGAAGTTATCATTATGACACACCCACATACTTGCTGGTGTGCATAATGCACTTTTGAATAAACAATGTGCACCCTTCCAACAAATTATTTTACGATGACAGTTCTTTGAATGCAATCTCAAGTCTCCTGAATCTAATTTGCATAACACAGATACTGGGTTGTAACTGTGTGTATTATCAAACAGCAGTTTACATGTTGTGTGGTCACAACAACACAGGTCTGTAGTTTCTTATTACAAGTAGATGCCCTGGAGTTCTGTAGAGCTCCAAATGGCTGGACGTACATGACATTGTAACAACCTAATATTCAATAAATGTCATAATTTCTCCCAGACATGTTGTATATGTCTCAAACATACCATGACATGTAGCATTAAATCCCATGTGATTAAAGCAAAACTGATACTCTGCTAAATAATTTGGTCTCGACTTTTGATGTTTGTATTTGCTCGTGCACTATAAGATGATTAGGCTTTTTGTCGAATCACTTTGTGGTGTTGTCTGAAACTGAGGCCGATGGGAACTGTGTACTGGAAGAAACAACCCATGATGTAAGAAAGATAGGCCTACAACACTTGACGCTGCCTGTTTCAATGGAAAACCCAAACCAAAACTGTTGGTTTTCAGATAGTTTCTTTCATCCACATAGGTCAGCATTCCACAACATGGATGTTTTCCCTGGCAGTGGAAAATGCCTCTAAATGAGTGGTTGGTATGAAATCTAAGGAGAAAGAGAGGGCTAAAGAGACAGGGTAATAAAGTAGCAGGAAGTTAGGTAATGGTCCATGACAGGAAGTGTGGATTGTAGGGGCGGATTGGTTCGGCTATGAAATAGATAAAGGTCACCACCGAGAACGAGTGAGAGAGAGGGGAAAAGAACGCTTGAGTAAGAGAGAGAGAGAGAATGAGAGAAATGCGAGTGAACAAGAAGGAATTCCCCCACCTCCACTGCCTTAGCCAAGAAACCAGCGCGTGTGTGTGGGGGTGCAGACTCATTTGGAAGTGCTCGTCCAGAAGCACTTCCAAATGTGCCTGCCGCTATTCTGCTATGCTATATTGTTATATTACTTTACACATTATATAAGATTGCTTCATTATGGTTTAATGTGTATTCACACAGTGTTAGGTGTATAATTATATATAATATAAGCTACATTATGTAATGTACGCATTGTACACTGAGTATACAAAACATTAGGAACACCTTCTTCATTTTGAGTTGCAACCCACTTTTGCCATCAGAACCGCCTCAATTCGTCTGGGCATGGACTCGATAAAGTGTCAAAAGCGTTCCACCGGGATGCTGGCCCATGTTGACTCCAATACTTCCCACAGTTGGCTGGATGTCCTTTGGGCGGTGGACCATTCTTGATACACAAGGGAAACCCAGTAACGTTGCAGTTCTTGACACACTCAAACCGGTGCGCCTGGCATCTACTACCATACCCTGTTTAAAGGCACTTATATTTTTTGTCTTGCCTGTTCACCCTCTGAATGGCACACATTACACATCATTGTTTAAATTGTCTCAAGGCTTTTACAATCCTTCTTTAACCTAGTCTCCTCCCCTTAATATACACAGATGATTTATTTAGTTATTTTATTCAACCTTTATTTAATTAGACAAGTCAGTGAAGAACAAATTCTAATTTTACAATGATGGCCTACCGAGGTCAAACCCTCCCCTAACCCAGACAACGCTGGGCCAATTGTGCGCCGCTCTATGGGACTCCCAATCACGACCGGTTGTGATACAGCCCGGGATTTAACCAGGGTCTGTAGTGATGCCTCTAGCACTGAGATGCAGTGCCTTAGACCGCTGCGCCACTCTGGAGATCTGATTGAAGTGGATTTAACAAGTGACCAATAAGGGATCATAGCTTTCACCTGGATTCACCTGGTCAGTCTATGTAATGGAAATAGCAGGTTTTCCTAATGTTTGTAATAAAATAGTAATACCCATTACTTATTGTGTTGGGTGATATATCATTCAATAATGAATGTATTACCAAGGACAAAAAATACATGGTTTTATGGAATAGGCCTATGTTTGAAATTATTTTTTAAAAACTGTCCTTTTTACTTTGACAGCAACTTCACCCCACCTCAGCCATTTTCTGGTGAATGGGCTTTTTATAATGTCACAATGCATTTATCACATGAATAATCCAGTCCTCTTTATGTTCTGCTGTGTTTCAGGATCTGGAATAAGGTGGAAAGAGCTGGAGACAGAAAGAGGAAAGGGCGGGATGAGAAAGAGAGGAGCTGGAAGAGCAGGGAAATAGAGGGAGGAGAGCAAGAGAGGCTGGACGAGCAGGGAAATAGAGGGAGGAGAGCAAGAGGGGCTGGAAGAGCAGGGAAATAGAGGGAGGCGAGAGGAACTGAGAATCTGGTCTCTGGAAAAGTAAGCCACTGTAAATCGTAAAGCAAACGCCAATGCAGAGATGAAGCCGATTAAAAAGCAAGGAAGGCGCTCGCCCCCGTCGACCCGGGCCAAAGGTGGGAAGAGACGGGGGGCGGTGGACAGTGGGGAGAAAAGAGACTCGGACGAGAACAGAGACCAATCCCCTAAAAGTCAGACCCCACCCCAAACCTCATCTCACTCAGAGTCTTCTCAGGAAGAGTCGATGACACTTACGGCTAGGGCCACGCCAGAGAGGGAGGTCCACAGAGAGGGGCCCCAGCTCCCAGAGACAGCGGCCGCAGCAGCAGGGTCCCTCCCTGGGAAGTCAGAGGACTCCCGCCCGGGGAGTGTCAAGTCGCTGAGCGCCCACAGCACAGACAGCAGCAGCAGCGCCGCCAGTGCTGCCAACAGCCCCAACCCCTCGTCCAACCGCAAGACAGCCACCTTCAAGGCCCGCGTCCCCAAAAAGAAGTACACCTCTGAGCACTGTGCTGCTGCAGCTGCTGCCGCCAGCAACCACGGATACCATGGCAACCCCTGCACGCCCCCACTGAACAGCAGTAGTGCTCACTGTGGTAGTAACACCGGTAGTCAGTCGTCGGGCTTATCTTCGGGGCCCGGGTCGACGGCGAGTGAGGGCGGTTTGCTTACTGACATCAACAGTCAGACCAGGAGACCAGTGGAGGACTACATTACCACTATAGCTCCACCACAGGACAGGGACAACACACCTGGACCCCCTCCCACAGGGGACAGAGACAGGAGAGGCCCAGAGGGAGGCAGAGAAATCGCCCCCAGCCCTGTCCGCTGCTCCTCTACAGACACAGCCAGCGAACACGACCCTGACGTGAGCGATCTACGCCGCCCCAACTTTCCCCACACCAACCCCAACACCGAAGCACACACACTGGACCTGGTGCAACGTAGCACCCCACGCACTCCGACCCCACAGAGCCTGTCGGACGCGCTAGCCGACGCCTTGGCAAAAGGTCTAAAGAACCAGCGGGTGCTAGCCAGGCAGGCTAGGAGGAGAACTGGAAAGTGGGAAGAGGAGAACGGAAGGGGAGTGGGGAGGGAGAGCATGGACTCGGTGTTCCGAGCGGGTGTGGTGCGGCGGGTGAGCGGCGAGCACGGCAGCCTGGAGGTGCAGCTGAACGGCGAGAAGGAGCTGTACCGCTACCCGTTTCGCGAGGGCCCCCAGGGGCCTGTGGACATCATCATGGATGCCCCGCCGCCCGGCTCCCAGGCCGTGCCCATCGGCACCCCTGTGTGCGTGCCCTTCGGAGGCAACGAAGACGGCGGCACCACAGAGGCCCAGCGCCAGTGGTACCGAGAGGGCCTGGTCACCCAGGTGGACTCCCACCCGGCTGTGTCCTACCCCTATAGAGTGTTGTTAGAGGACAGAGCGCCCCCAGGGGATGAGGAGGGGGATGGCAGGGTGGGCACTCCGACCGCTGTGTGGGTGTCCCGTCAGAGCCTCCGCCTGCTGGTGCCGCCCTGGGACCTGGACCTGGGACCCACCGGAGGGGGGCGAGAGGAGGGCGATGCTGCTGCCGAGAGGGGGAGAGAGAGGGAGAGAGAAAGAGAGGACAGGGACGAAATAGAAGTGGAGCCAGAGCTGTGTTTCCTCAGCCATGGGATGGGGCTCAGCGCAGCTGTGGCTGGGTCTGTGTTGGGGAGGCTTTCATACCCTGGAACGGCCCCCGCCTCCTCGTCTTCCTCGACTGTCAGCTCCCCCGTCACCCCTGCCTCGGTGCTGAGTCTGGTGCCCGGAAGAGACTGGGAGCGAGAGAAGGACCTGGTGGAGAGAGAGCGGGAGCTCCAGAGGAAACAAGAGAGAGATAACCGAGAAAGGGCCAAGCAGCATCACCACTTCATGCCCCTGACCCCAGAGGAGGACATAGAGGTGTCCCACTTCAGCATGGTGCCCATGGGGGCGGCGGGAGGTGCGGCCAAGGCCCTGGCGGTGTCCCAACACAGGCACATACTCTCCAAGCCGCCCCCGGGCTACCTCAGCCCCCACCTGTCCGTGGTCCGGGGCCTCGGAGGCACCCCGCTGGTGGGCCCCCACTTGGCCCTCAACCCCCACCCCCCTGCCTCCCCCACAGTGCTAATGGGCCTGGAGTCGGGAGCCCTGTCAGCGGGGGCGGCCATCATCGCCACCCCTCAGCTCCCTCTGCCCTCCTCGTCCTCCCGCGGCTCCCTGGATAAGCCACCCTCGTCAAACACCAACTCCCACGGTGCATCTGGAGGGGGTGGAGGCTCGGGTTCGTCGTCCTCGTCGCGCTCCCGCACCCCTCTCACGGTGGCCCAGCAGAAGTACAAGAAGGGCGACGTGGTGTGTACCCCCACGGGCATCCGCAAGAAGTTCAACGGCAAGCAGTGGAGGAGGCTGTGCTCCAGAGAGGGCTGCTCTAAGGAGTCCCAGAGAAGAGGCTACTGCTCGCGTCATCTCTCCATGAGAACTAAAGAGATGGAGGCCAGCGGAGGGGGCAGAGACCGTGGCGGGGCCAGCAGTACGGGCACCCTAACCCCGTCAGACCTGAGGCTGGGCGGCGGCCGGACCAGTTCGGAGTTCGACTGGGACAACACGTCGCGAGACAGCAGCGAAGCGAGCAGTAGGGGAGGGGATTCACGCCCCCGCATGGTCCTGCCCTCGTTCCTGCCCCAGGACCTATCACACTTCGACTTTGATGAGTGCGAGGCGGCCACCATGCTGGTGTCTCTGGGCAGCTCCCGCTCGGGCACGCCCTCCTTCTCTCCCATCTCCAACCAATCGCCCTTCTCACCCACGCCGTCGCCCTCGCCATCCCCGCTCCTCAGCTTCCGCCCGGCCACCTTCAGCCCCATCACGGCCCCGCCTTCTCTCACCCCTCGCCGCCACCGCCATCTGAGCGGGACTAAGATGAGCACGCCGGGCTCGGAGCGCGAGCATCACCTGTCGGGCATCGTACCCACCTTCCAGACCAACCTCACCTTCACCGTGCCCATGAGCCCCAGCAAGCGGAAACTGGATGCCCTTCCTCCGCCACTGCCCCTCCCCGACCAGCAACTAGGGGAGACTATAGGGCTCCGGCCAGCCGCCTTCAGGGTGCTTTCCCCTCAGAGCCAGCCCACCACCCCCTCCTCGCTCTCCTTCCCCCGGCCCCGGAGCGCCACTAGCCGACCCCCGTCCTCCGCTGCCTCCACCCCTCCGCCCATGCTGGTGTCCCCCACCCCTCCCTCCCCACTGCCCCAGGACCCCAGCCCCCGCCGCATCGTGCCCCTGCGAGACTCCCCCGTCATCGTGAGGAACCCCGACGTCCCCCTGGCCAAGTTTACCGAGGGACCCTTAGGGAGGAGGGGAGGAGGGGGCTGCTCCTCAAGAGACCACAGCCAGCCCCTGCATCTTGCCACCGGCCTCCAAGCACCCGTGCCCATCAACGGCGCCGTCACCAATGGAGCGGTCCTCATGCGAAACCCCGCCTCCACCCTGGTCCTTGTAACCTCCTCCCAGTCCCTGACCCCAGCCGTCACGGGATGCCCTGTCCACTCCAGCCCAGCCCCCAGTGGTGGCTCCGCCTCAATGTCCTCTACTGGCTCCGCCCTCTCTAGCTCTGGATCAGGCGGTAGGGAGTGGGAGAGGAAGTCTGGAGGACATCAGGACGCCATTGGAGGGACACTGCCCCAGCCGGTAGCCTGCCACCCCTCGCCCACTGCCCTGCTGCCCCTCATCCTACCAGCCGAGTCCCCTCAACCTGCACCCCGCAAGGACATCATCATGGGACGGCCCGGTACAGGTAACACCACAATCATTATAGGGGTATATAGGAGTTAATATAAAAGGGTTTATAAACTGGGTGGTTCATGCCCTGAATGCTGATTGGCTGACAGCTGTGGTATATCAGACGGTATACCACAGGTATGACAAAATATTTATTTCTACTGCTCTGATTACGTTGGTAACCAGTTTATATGTGGTATATGGCCAATATACCACAGCTAATGGCTGCATCCAGGCACTTTCGTCGTGCGAAATAACAGCCCTTATCCGCGGTATATTAGCCATATACCATACCCCCTCGTACCTTATTGCTTAAGTATAGGATTTAGTATATAGGGGTTAGTATATAGGTGTTAGTATTAGAGGTCGACCGATTATGATTTTTCAACGCTGATACCGATTTATTGGAGGACCAAAAAAAAAGCCTATACCGATTAATCGGACCATTTATATATATATATATATATATATATATATACAATTTATACAATATACAATATACAGTGGGGCAAAAAAGTATTTAGTCAACCACCAATTGTGCAAGTTCTCCCACTTAAAAAGATGAGAGAGGCCTGTAATTTTCATCATAGGTACACTTAAACTATGACAGACAAAATTAGAAAAAAAATCCAGAAAATTACATTGTAGGATTTTTTATGAATTTATTTGCAAATTATGGTGGAAAATAAGTATTTGGTCAATAACAAAAGTTTATCTCAATACTTTGTTATATACCCTTTGTTGGCAATGACAGAGGTCAAACGTTTTCTGTAAGTCTTCACAAGGTTTTCACACAGTTTATGGTATTTTGGCCCATTCCTCCATGCAGATCTCCTCTAGAGCAGTGATGTTTTGGGGCTGTTGCTGGGCAACATGTACTTTCAACTCCCTCCAAAGATTTTCTATTGTGTTGACAAGTGATTATGTGAAGATTAATTGTTTTTTATAAGATAAGTTTAATGCTAGCTAGCAACTTTAGTATATAGAGGTGTATAGGGGTTAGTATATAGGGATTAGTATATAGGGGTCTATATAGGTTAGTATATAGAGGTGTATAGGGATTAGTATATAGAGGTTTATAGGGGTTAGTATATAGAGGTGTATAGGGGTTAGTATATAGAGGTGTATAGGGGTTAGTATATAGAGGTGTATAGGGGTTAGTATATAGAGGTGTATAGGGGTTAGTATATAGAGGTGTATAGGGGTTAGTATATAGAGGTGTATAGGGGTTAGTATATAGAGGTGTATAGGGGTTAGTATATAGAGGTGTATAGGGGTTAGTATATAGAGGTGTATAGTGGTTATTATATAGAGGTGTATAGGGGTTAGTATATAGAGGTGTATAGGGGTTAGTATATAGAGGTGTATAGGGGTTAGTATATAGAGGTGTATAGGGGTTAGTATATAGAGGTGTATAGGGGTTAGTATATAGAGGTGTATAGGGGTTAGTATATAGAGGTGTATAGGGGTTAGTATATAGAGGTGTATAGGGGTTAGTATATAGAGGTGTATAGGGGTTAGTATATAGAGGTGTATAGGGGTTAGTATATAGAGGTGTATAGGGGTTATTATATAGAGGTGTATAGGGGTTAGTATATAGAGGTGTATAGGGGTTAGTATATAGAGGTGTATAGGGGTTAGTATATAGAGGTGTATAGGGGTTAGTATATAGAGGTGTATAGGGGTTAGTATATAGAGGTGTATAGGGGTTAGTATATAGAGGTGTATAGGGGTTAGTATATAGAGGTGTATAGGGGTTAGTATATAGAGGTGTATAGGGGTTAGTATATAGAGGTGTATAGGGGTTAGGGGTATATAGACATCATAGTAAAATACATCAGTGATAAGGGAAATGGGGAGAGTTATTATTGGAGGGATGGTAGAAACAATTCACCACAGATTGAATGTGACCACAGAAAGGCTGTGTAATTACTGGCGTTTACCTTGCCGTCTACGGGGTTGTGTGGATCTAAACCATGCCAGGAAAATGCACCCCCACATCGTAACAGAGCCGCCAAGAACTCTCATTTACTCAAGTGTTTCCTTTATTTTGGCAGTTACCAATGTGTGAAAATGAGTGACTTCAGTGACAAGAAATGTACATTTGTACTTTTGCAACATGGCCGCAAGAATGCTCTGTCAGGCATTACGTAGTAGGCAGCTAAATATAATGTTGGCCTGTTATGTCTTTCAGAATGTGTGTGGTGTGTGGTTTGGTGTAGGGTGGGATGTCAACGAGTGGGTGATACAGGGTGTTGGTCTGCGAGCAGTTTCAGTTAAACTCTTAAAAGGAACGTGTCTAGACATGCAAGGCTGCTGACAAATGCACACACACACAGTCACCCAGTCACACACACAGCGCTCAATATAGCAGACAACACACAACCTCGGGCAAAGCACCAAGGGCAAGTCCAGTGTTTCTTTTTATCCCACTGAATTGAAAGAAGTAATCATATTGCAGTGTTGTCATGGATACTTTGTCTCTCTATGGAATTAGTGCAGTTAAACTTAGAACTCTCTCTGCTTGTTGGATCGTGCTTCTCTCTGCTTTTCTATCAGTTATTCTCTATGGGGGCGAATCCTAACTTACATTTACATTTAAGTCATTTAGCAGACGCTCTTAACTTCCACTTCAAATGTTCACTTAGTCCCATTGAAGTCAATGGGAGATTAAGTGAACATGTAGATTAAATGGAAGTTAGGATTCGCCCCTATGCTTCCGCTCCTAACTTTCGTCTAGAATCTAAAACCCCATAGACACCAGTTAGTATTTTCAATGTAATACTCTCTCATTGAACAGACCCCAGAGTTCAGAGCTAACCCGTCTAGACCGTGACCCTCCGGCGTGTCATGAGATTATCTGAGGAGGGCTTGCACGTTAACCACTTCAAACACTTCTGAGAAGAAACCCCTCTCTCTTGTAAACACAACTCATTCATCCTTCCTCGTGTACAGTATTCTCACCTGACCGACATCGAGTCAAATGGAATGTTATTTGTCACGTGCTTCGTAAACAACAGGTGTGGACTTAACAGTGAAATGTTTACTTACGGGTCCTTCCCAACAATGCAGAGGGAAAGAAAATAGAGAAATAATAGAAAAGTAAAACACGTAGTAATGAGTAGTAATAAATACTCAAGGAGCAAACGATAACTTGGCTTTATACACAAGGTTTTATTTTCATTTTATTTAACCTTTATTTAACTAGGCAACTCAGTTAAGAACAAATTCTTATTTACAATGACGGCCTACCTGAGACGACAACATAGCAATGCTGCTACACATGACAGCATAGCATGGTAGCAATACAACATTGTAGCAGCATAAAAGGTGGTACAAACATTATTGGGCACAGACAACAGCACAAAGGGAAAGAAGGTAGAGACAACAATACATCACGCGAATCAGCCACAACTGTCAGTGAGAGTGTCCATGACTGAGCCATTGAATGAAGAGATGGAGATAAAACTGTCCTGTTTGAGTGTTTGTTGCAGCCCGTTCCAGTCGCTAGCTGCAGCGAACTGAAAAGAGGAGCGACCCAGAGATGTCTGTGCTTTGTAGACATTTAACTAGGTACCAGTACCTAGTCGATGTGTATGGGTACGAGGTAATTGGGGTAGATACTGTATGTACATAGAACTAGGAATAAAGTGACCGATAATAATAGCAGCAACAGCATATGTGATGAGTCAGAAAAGTTTGTCCAAAAATGTATGTCAATGCAGAGAGTCCAGGTAGCTATTTGGTTAACTTTTTAACCAACTACTGTATTTAGCAGCCTTATGGCTTGGGGGCAGAAGCTCTTCGGGGTCCTGTTGGTTACAGACTTGGTGCATTGGTACCGCTTGCCATGCAGTAGCAGAGAGAACAGTCTATGACTTGGGTGGCTGGAGTCTTTGATCATTTTCAGGGCCTTCCTCTGACACCGCCTGGTATAGAGGTCCTTGAGCTCGGCCCCAGTGATGTACTTGGACGTACGCACTACCCTCTGTAGCATCTTGTGGTCGGATGCCAAGCAGTTGCCATACCAAGCGGTGATGCAACCAGTCAAGATGCTCTCAATGGTGCAGCTGTAGATCTTTTTGAGGATCTGAAGGCCCATTCCAAATCTTTTCAGCCTCCCGAGGGGGAAGAGGCGTTGTCGTGCCCTGTTCAGGACTGTGTTGGTGTGTGTGGACCATGATAGATCCTTAGTGGTGTGGACACTCAGGGGTCACTTGAAAATGTCAGGGGAACAATCTCAATGTGACTCAAAAATCGTAAAAGAAGTTGCAATGTGTGAAACACCATATACTGTAAGTACAGTATATGTTGTTCTTGACCAACTAGGTTGTCATTGTAAAATATAATTTGTTCTCTATGTACTTGGAGAAATATCTTAATCAATTGAAGCATATTATATACTAACCAAGACCTATGTTCCTTTTCAAATAAGACCCTGTATATTAGTATTCCATTTGACTGCATGACTGTTAACCAGTGTGGATTCCGACATGGTGGGTCACTTCCCAATGGGGCTGAGAAGGACATGACTAAAGACTGGGCTCTAACAGGAAATATTTTGTTTTTCTTAAGGGTCACAAGAGAATTCAAATGGCAGTGTGGACACGCCGTCATGGCACAAAGACAATTTGGGGACCACTGCAGTTAACCCTCACTATTTTTTTTTAATCACCAACTATTCATATTATTTTCCTCCCGAATCCGCCTTTTCCTCCCACAGTATGGACCAATGTGGAGCCCCGGTCAGTGCCAGTGTTTCCTTGGCATTCATTGGTCCCTTTCCTGGAGCCCAGCCAATCGAGTGCGGCTGCCCAGCCCACTGATGGCCAACAGCTTGTCAATCAGAGCAACGGTGAGGATTTGATCAACACTTATGTGTTGAAATAAATAGGCCTATTCTGACCAGGTTGCATACACAACTCATAGGTGTTGTACTTACTTATATTGTAATGATATTTATGGGGAAAAGTGTACAGTATACCGCATTGCATCTTTCACTATTTGCTGCATCACTTCATAAATAAATAACTGTCGAATAACTGAACTAAAATAAATAACTCACAGTACAAATACAAAAAACTTTTATGTTGGTGACCTGCCTGTTTTTTGCAATTACATTGATATTTAATTACATGGATTACATTGAGTTTATTATTTAGTCCAAGAATCATAATTTCTCTCTGAAACCATTTTATCTACTTAATGTATGGGATAATCAACAAGGAGCTATGTGTTCTCTGGGAATAATGGTGCATTTCTGATTGGCAGGCCTTTCGCATGGTGCGGAAGGTAGGTGCCACGACACAGAGCAGAGTGATAATTACCAACCAGTCATAGATGACGGATGACAACCAACCAGGATCCACCAACTAACTCCCCTCTCTCTTGGTCAGAGCCTCGTTGTGGGGTGGCCCTAGTGAGTGACGGACGGATGGGCCCACCAGATGCAGGACCAGGGTCTCCATCCCGCCCACCGCCCTCCTCCAATGACAACAACCCCCAAGCTGAAAGAGCAGAAAGAGGCGGAGCCGACAGCGAGACGGAGAGCGATGCAGATGACCCGTACGTTTTTTCTAGGTTGTTTAATGGTCGTTCGAAAGTGTGTCATCTGTTGTATTGCAGGTGACACACTACAAGTGGGATGTAAAAGGAAATAATGTTGTCTATAATATTTGAAAGCTCCCCTAGGGCTTTCTAGAATAGTCTTTCACAAAGGTTTGCGTTGCCTTAGGAACCAGGAAAGACCGGTTCTCTTTCAATTGCTCTAGCTTCATTGATTGTTGAATAAATTTAGTTTGATGGAGAGACCTACATAGAGCAAATGTTATAGCTGTGTTTGTATACAGTAGAATGTACCACTTTAAACCCCCCAAATGGGCTTAGAAATTAAGTGATGAAGAAGGATAAAGCTTTTTGCCCCACTCAACAATTCAAATCAAATTGTATTAGTGTAGCGAAATGCTTGTGCTTCTAGTTCCGACAATGCAGTAATAACCAACGAATAATCTAACCTAACAATTCCACAACTACTACCTTATACACACAAGTGTAAAGGGATAAAGAATATGTACATAAAGATATATGAATGAGTGATGGTACAGAACGGCATAGGCAAGATGCAGTTGATGGTATCGAGTACAGTATATACATATGAGATGAGTAATGTAGGGTATGTAAACAAAGTGGCATAGTTTAAAGTGGCTAGTGATACATGTATTACATAAAGATGCAGTAGATGATAGAGAGTACAGTATATACATATGAGATGAGTAATGTAGGGTATGTAAACATTATATTACGTGGCATTGTTTAAAGTGGCTAGTGATACATTTTTTACATCAATTTCCATTATTAAAGTGGCTGGAGTTGAGTCAGTATGTTGGCAACAGCCACTCAATGTTAGTGGTGGCTGTTTAATTTAACAATTCTTAATCGTGGTATGTTACTAAGGGCATATTCTCTTGAAGAAATAGCCTATTAGCACAGAATTGAAAAATCTGCCCTTTTTTCTGGTTCTCCTACACATTAACACATTATTATGTTTTTCTGATTGGCAGGCCATATTCACATTAAGTTTCTGATTGGCAGGCCATATTCACATTAAGTTTCTGATTGGCAGGCCATATTCACATTAAGTTTCTGATTGGCAGGCCATATTCACATTATGTTTTTGATTGGCAGGCCATATTCACATTATGTTTTTGATTGGCAGGCCAAATTCACATTAAGTTTCTGATTGGCAGGCCATATTCACATTACGTTTCTGATTGGCAGGCCATATTCACATTACGTTTCTGATTGGCAGGCCATATTCACATTAAGTTTCTGATTGACAGGCCATATTCACATTACGTTTCTGATTGGCAGGCCATATTCACATTACGTTTCTGATTGGCAGGCCATATTCACATTACGTTTCTGATTGGCAGGCCATATTCACATTAAGTTTCTGATTGGCAGGCCATATTCACATTAAGTTTCTGATTGGCAGGCCATATTCACATTAAGTTTCTGATTGGCAGGCCATATTCACATTATGTTTTTGATTGGCAGGCCATATTCACATTATGTTTTTGATTGGCAGGCCAAATTCACATTACGTTTCTGATTGGCAGGCCATATTCACATTAAGTTTCTGATTGGCAGGCCATATTCACATTAAGTTTCTGATTGGCAGGCCATATTCACATTATGTTTTTGATTGGCAGGCCATATTCACATTATGTTTCTGATTGTCAGGCCATATTCACATTAAGTTTCTGATTGGCAGGCCATATTCACATTAAGTTTCTGATTGGCAGGCCATATTCACATTAAGTTTCTGATTGGCAGGCCATATTCACAATAAGTTTCTGATTGACAGGCCATATTCACATTATGTTTCTGATTGGCAGGCCATATTCACATTAAGTTTCTGATTGGCAGGCCATATTCACATTATGTTTCTGAGCCATATTCACATTAAGTTTCTGATTGGCAGGCCATATTCACATTAAGTTTCTGATTGGCAGGCCATATTCACATTAAGTTTCTGATTGGCAGGCCATATTCACATTATGTTTCTGATTGGCAGGCCATATTCACATTAAGTTTCTGATTGGCAGGCCATATTCACATTATGTTTCTGATTGGCAGGCCATATTCAAATTTGTTTCTGATTGGCAGGCCATATTCACATTAAGTTTCTGATTGGCAGGCCATATTCACATTTGTTTCTGATTGGCAGGCCATATTCACATTAAGTTTCTGATTGGCAGGCCATATTCACATTATGTTTCTGATTGGCAGGCCATATTCAAATTTGTTTCTGATTGGCAGGCCATATTCACATTAAGTTTCTGATTGGCAGGCCATATTCACATTTTGTTTCTGATTGGCAGGCCATATTCAAATTTGTTTCTGATTGGCAGGCCATATTCACATTAAGTTTCTGATTGGCAGGCCATATTCACATTATGTTTCTGATTGGCAGGCCATATTCAAATTTGTTTCTGATTGGCAGGCCATATTCACATTATGTTTCTGATTGGCAGGCCATATTCATATTAAGTTTCTGATTGGCAGGCCATATTCACATTATGTTTCTGATTGGCAGGCCATATTCACATTAAGTTTCTGATTGGCAGGCCATATTCACATTTTGTTTCTGATTGGCAGGCCATATTCAAATTTGTTTCTGATTGGCAGGCCATATTCACATTAAGTTTCTGATTGGCAGGCCATATTCACATTATGTTTTTGATTGGCAGGCCATATTCACATTATGTTTCTGATTGTCAGGCCATATTCACATTAAGTTTCTGATTGGCAGGCCATATTCAAATTTGTTTCTGATTGGCAGGCCATATTCACATTAAGTTTCTGATTGGCAGGCCATATTCACATTATGTTTCTGATTGGCAGGCCATATTCAAATTTGTTTCTGATTGGCAGGCCATATTCACATTAAGTTTCTGATTGGCAGGCCATATTCACATTATGTTTCTGATTGTCAGGCCATATTCACATTAAGTTTCTGATTGTCAGGCCATATTCACATTAAGTTTCTGATTGGCAGGCCATATTCACATTAAGTTTCTGATTGGCAGGCCATATTCACATTACGTTTCTGATTGGCAGGCCATATTCACATTATGTTTTTGATTGGCAGGCCATATTCACATTATGTTTCTGATTGGCAGGCCATATTCACATTAAGTTTCTGATTGGCAGGCCATATTCACATTATGTTTCTGATTGGCAGGCCATATTCACATTAAGTCTCTGATTGTCAGGCCATATTCACATTAAGTTTCTGATTGGCAGGCCATATTCACATTACGTTTCTGATTGGCAGGCCATATTCAAATTTGTTTCTGATTGGCAGGCCATATTCACATTGAGTTTCTGATTGGCAGACCATATTCACATTACATTTCTGATTGGCAGGCCATATTCACATTAAGTATCTGATTTGCAGGCCATATTCACATTGAGTTTCTGATTGCAGGCCATATTCACATTGAGTTTCTGATTGGCAGACCATATTCACATTACATTTCTGATTGGCAGGCCATATTCATCAAGTTTCTGATTGGCAGGCCATATTCAAATTTGTTTCTGATTGGCAGGCCATATTCACATTGAGTTTCTGATTGGCAGGCCATATTCACATTAAGTTTCTGATTGGCAGGCCATATTCACATTAAGTTTCTGATTGGCAGGCCATATTCACATTAAGTTTCTGATTGGCAGGCCATATTCACATTATGTTTTTGATTGGCAGGCCATATTCACATTATGTTTTTGATTGGCAGGCCAAATTCACATTAAGTTTCTGATTGGCAGGCCATATTCACATTAAGTTTCTGATTGGCAGGCCATATTCACATTAAGTTTCTGATTGGCAGGCCATATTCACATTATGTTTTTGATTGGCAGGCCATATTCACATTATGTTTCTGATTGTCAGGCCATATTCACATTAAGTTTCTGATTGGCAGGCCATATTCACATTAAGTTTCTGATTGGCAGGCCATATTCACATTAAGTTTCTGATTGGCAGGCCATATTCACAATAAGTTTCTGATTGACAGGCCATATTCACATTATGTTTCTGATTGGCAGGCCATATTCACATTAAGTTTCTGATTGGCAGGCCATATTCACATTATGTTTCTGATTGGCAGGCCATATTCACATTAAGTTTCTGATTGGCAGGCCATATTCACATTAAGTTTCTGATTGGCAGGCCATATTCACATTAAGTTTCTGATTGGCAGGCCATATTCACATTATGTTTCTGATTGGCAGGCCATATTCACATTAAGTTTCTGATTGGCAGGCCATATTCACATTATGTTTCTGATTGGCAGGCCATATTCAAATTTGTTTCTGATTGGCAGGCCATATTCACATTAAGTTTCTGATTGGCAGGCCATATTCACATTTGTTTCTGATTGGCAGGCCATATTCACATTAAGTTTCTGATTGGCAGGCCATATTCACATTATGTTTCTGATTGGCAGGCCATATTCAAATTTGTTTCTGATTGGCAGGCCATATTCACATTAAGTTTCTGATTGGCAGGCCATATTCACATTTTGTTTCTGATTGGCAGGCCATATTCAAATTTGTTTCTGATTGGCAGGCCATATTCACATTAAGTTTCTGATTGGCAGGCCATATTCACATTATGTTTCTGATTGGCAGGCCATATTCAAATTTGTTTCTGATTGGCAGGCCATATTCACATTATGTTTCTGATTGGCAGGCCATATTCATATTAAGTTTCTGATTGGCAGGCCATATTCACATTATGTTTCTGATTGGCAGGCCATATTCACATTAAGTTTTTGATTGGCAGGCCATATTCACATTTTGTTTCTGATTGGCAGGCCATATTCAAATTTGTTTCTGATTGGCAGGCCATATTCACATTAAGTTTCTGATTGGCAGGCCATATTCACATTATGTTTTTGATTGGCAGGCCATATTCACATTATGTTTCTGATTGTCAGGCCATATTCACATTAAGTTTCTGATTGGCAGGCCATATTCAAATTTGTTTCTGATTGGCAGGCCATATTCACATTAAGTTTCTGATTGGCAGGCCATATTCACATTATGTTTCTGATTGGCAGGCCATATTCAAATTTGTTTCTGATTGGCAGGCCATATTCACATTAAGTTTCTGATTGGCAGGCCATATTCACATTATGTTTCTGATTGTCAGGCCATATTCACATTAAGTTTCTGATTGTCAGGCCATATTCACATTAAGTTTCTGATTGGCAGGCCATATTCACATTAAGTTTCTGATTGGCAGGCCATATTCACATTACGTTTCTGATTGGCAGGCCATATTCACATTATGTTTTTGATTGGCAGGCCATATTCACATTATGTTTCTGATTGGCAGGCCATATTCACATTAAGTTTCTGATTGGCAGGCCATATTCACATTATGTTTCTGATTGGCAGGCCATATTCACATTAAGTCTCTGATTGTCAGGCCATATTCACATTAAGTTTCTGATTGGCAGGCCATATTCACATTACGTTTCTGATTGGCAGGCCATATTCAAATTTGTTTCTGATTGGCAGGCCATATTCACATTGAGTTTCTGATTGGCAGACCATATTCACATTACATTTCTGATTGGCAGGCCATATTCACATTAAGTATCTGATTTGCAGGCCATATTCACATTGAGTTTCTGATTGGCAGGCCATATTCACATTGAGTTTCTGATTGGCAGACCATATTCACATTACATTTCTGATTGGCAGGCCATATTCACATCAAGTTTCTGATTGGCAGGCCATATTCAAATTTGTTTCTGATTGGCAGGCCATATTCACATTGAGTTTCTGATTGGCAGGCCATATTCACATTATGTTTCTGATTGGCAGGCCATATTCACATTGAGTTTCTGATTGGCAGGCCATATTCACATTATGTTTCTGATTGGCAGGCCATATTCACATTGAGTTTCTGATTGCCAGACCATATTCACATTGAGTTTCTGATTGGCAGGTTCTTTCCGGGTGTAGCAAATGATCCTGCCCCATCTACAGGCACTATGAAGAGGCGGACTCAGTCCCTCAGTGCTCTTCCAAAAGATGGAGACAGAAAGGTGAGCTCTCTGCTTGACTGTCTCTGGTTTTTATTTTATTAGCTCTGTCTCTCAGTCCAATATCTCTCACTCACATACAGAATGTGTCCCTCTCTCTGTGTGCCATTAGCTCAAACTTGAAATTGCCGTTATCTACAGATCAAGGATCAGATTACATGACCCCCAATGTCAATCTTACCATTAGGGGGATAAAGAATATCTGACCCTGTATCAGTGGTTAGGGTCAAATTCGAACTACTCCTTGTGGCTCATTGCTTCCATGTACCCTCTTACCTCTCTCTCTAGATATTACAAAAGCAATGCAATTAATTTGTTAGTCGTCCTGCAAACGATTATTGCGATGCAAACAATTATCGCAAACACTGATCAAGGATGAGGCTGCTGGTATGGTTACTGATCCTTCCTTATTATTATTTTTCTCTCTCTCTCTCTCTCTCTCTCTCTCTCTCTCTCTCTCTCTCTCTCTCTCTCTCTCTCTCTCTCTCTCTCTCTCTCTCTCTGTCTCTCTCTCTCTCTCTCTCTCTCTCTCTCTCTCTCTCTCTCTCTCTCTCTCTCTCTCTCTCTCTCTCTCTCTCTCTCTCTCTCTCTGTCTCTCTCTCTCTCTCTGTCTCTGTCTCTCTCTCTCTCTCTCTGTCTCTCTCTCTCTCTCTGTCTCTCTCTCTCTCTCTCTCTCTCTCTCTCTCTCTCTCTCTCTCTCTCTCTCTCTCTCTCTCTCTCTCTCTCTCTCTCTCTCTCTTAGAGGGAAAAGGACCACATTCGGCGGCCAATGAACGCATTCATGATCTTTAGCAAGCGTCACCGGGCGCTCGTGCACCAGAGGCACCCCAACCAGGACAACCGCACGGTCAGCAAGATCCTGGGCGAGTGGTGGTACGCCCTGGGGCCACAAGAGAAGCAGAAGTACCACGACCTCGCCTTCCAGGTACATACCAATGATGTACAGTGCATTCAGAAAGTATTCAGACCCCTTGACTTTTTCCACATTTTGTTACGTTACAGCCTTATTCTAAATTTTTAAAATCCTCATCAATCTACACACAATACCCCATAATGACAAAGCAAAATCAGGTTTTTAGAAATTTTTACAAATGTATTAAAAATAAAAACAGATATATTGCATGTACATATTCAGACCCTTTACTCAGTACTTTGTTGAAGCACCTCTGGAAGCAATTACAGCCTTGAGTCTTCTTGGGTATGACGCTACAAGCTTGGCACACCTGTATTTGGGGAGTTTCTCCCATTCCTCTCTGCAGATCCTCTCAAGCTCTGTCAGGTTGGAAGGGGAGTGTCACTGCACAGCTATTTTCAGGTCTCTCCAGAGATGTTAGATCTGGTTCAAGTCCAGTCTCTGGCTGGGCCATTCAAGGACATTCAGAGACTTGTCCTGAAGCCACTCCTGCATTGTCTTGGCTGTGTGCTTAATGGAAGCCGCTGTGTTCCTGGGGACCTTCAATGCTGCTGAAATGTTTTGGTACCCTTCCCCAGTCTGTGCTTCGACACAATCCTGTCTCGGATCTCTACGGACAATTCCTTCGACCTCATGGTTAGTTTTTGTCCTCTGACATGCGCTGTCAACTGTGGGACCTTATATAGACATGTGTGTGCCTTTCCAAATCATGTCCAATCAATTGAATTTACCACAGATGGACTCCAGTCAAGTTGTAGAAACATCAAGGATGATCAATGGAAACAGGATGCACCTGAGCTCAAATTTCGAGTCTCATAGCAAAGGGTCGGAATTCTTATAAGGTATTTGCAAACATTTCTATAAACCTGTTTTCACTTTGCCATTATGGGGTATTGCTGAGGATTTTTATTTATTTAATCCATTTTAGAATAAGGCTGTAACGTAACAAAATGTGGAAAAAGTCAAGGGGTCTGAATACTTTCCAAGGCACTGTATATAAACCCTTTATGACTGACAGGGGGCGCTGTATTGAAGCCACTGCACAGTCATTTTGGTTTCTCCTCCAGTGTAAAACATTTTTGGGAAGCTATAGAAATGCATTTATTAATGTCTACATTCATTTTTTGCATGTTTATTCTATTACAGACACCCTAATGCATACTTTTAAATTATATTATGTTAGCTAAATTATTTTTAATTATTTTTTAAATTGTCATTTTTTAAAAGAGAGTTCTAATGTTACTGTCCCCACTACAGCAAAAAAAATACTTATATAAATGTAGTTTTGTTCTTGAAACTGTATAATTCCATTCATTCCTATGGAGGACTGCTCCTACTGGGGGAGTGCCAATATGGCCGACCGGTGGCTTCAAAGCCTCTCAATGGCCAATACATAGCATCAGCAATCCAGGGTTTATGCACATCATTGGTACATAGACCATACAGCACAAACTGATCTGGGAATAATGATTATGTTAATATCAAAAGATTATGCTGTTTATTGTGCCTTTCAATACACCCAAGGACTGAACCGGGGAATAGGATATTCGGTTTTCTTTATGTCCTTCCTTCTATCCTTTTCATGTTATGACTCCTTTTGACTCCATTCTCCCTCCCTCCATTCCTCACTCCCAGGTGAAGGAGGCTCACTTCAGGGCCCACCCAGACTGGAAGTGGTGCAACAAGGACAGGAGGAAGTCTATCTCTGAGGGCCGAGGGACCCCGGGGGCCAAAGAGGCACGCGAGAGGAGCATGTCGGAGAGCGCAGGTCAGTGTGTGTATGTGTGTGTGTGTGTGTGTGTGTGTGTGTGTGTGTGTGTGTGTGTGTGTGTGTGTGTGTGTGTGTGTGTGTGTGTGTGTGTGTGTGTGTGTGTGTGTGTGTGTGTGTGTGTCTTTTCACCATAGGTGTGTGTGCATTTGTGTATGTTTATTTATCATCTTAAAGTCTTACACTTTACTTACAGGAACATGTACATAGTAGTGAGAGAGGACTGTATAATGAAAAGTGTTACCTACTTATTGGTATGTGTCTGTGCTCCACTCCTCTGAGGGTGCGTGTGGGTGGGTTTGTTTTTCCCTGTGCTTGTACAAGCTATTTTGAATCATCTTGGTTGTGTGTAATTGTGTGATTGTGTGCTTGTATGAGTGCGTTTACTCTTTTTAAATGTCTTGCGTGCATTGTACGCTATTGGCCTGTTTCCCGGAAACTGGACGAAATGGCAAGCTCAATTGAGAACCTCCATTGAAAGTGCTTTTTAGTCCAGCACTACGTTTAATGTGTGTCCGGAAAACCAGCCTTGTTTAATGTGTATGTGGTTTTACTAAGACTCTTTCTCACCCTCCTCCATAGAGCCCGAGTCAGTGTCTCAGGGCATGGAGTTGAAGGGTACGGCAGGCCCGGGCTGGCCTGGGGGTTCTGAGCATCATGTGGGGGACTACAGTGGCCAGCTCCCTCGCACCCGTGCCTTCTCCTATAGTGCAGTACACAGCCTGGAGAGGAGGGAGCAGGCCAGAGATGTGGAGAAGGTACAGGACTGATATAGTTAGTGGCATCCCGTTTTCTTATGTTCGACCTGTTTTGTGCGCCATTTTCCACTGCTTATCCTTTTTGTTTAGTCTTTTCTTCATCTTTTTTTCCATCTTTCTTCTCTCTCTGTTTAGTAGTAGTTATACACTAACAGACTGCATTACAGTATATCTCAAAGCACTTAGCATAGTAACAAGGGAACTCACCCACTTTTACTACCAATGTATGGCGCCCACACCCAGGTGATGCACGGCGGCCAATGGGGCCGTGGAGCTAACTTCTGGCTCTGCATTTCTCACCCAGTTGTGCCTAGAAGAGACCGGCTCGTTCCACAGCCACCCCCCTACTCTCTCCCTGGCACAGTGTGGGGCCAGCGAGGACGTGACCAGCGACGAGGAGCGCATGGTTATCTGTGAGGAAGAGGGGGACGATGATGTCATGGGTGAGGTCACAGTCATATTTAGGTGGTGTTAGTAAATTGGCTCTGGAGTGCCATAGTTTGCTCTGTGCGTTTGTATAGTCAGAGCGTTTCGCTCTCGGAGCTTTCAGAGCTCACACTTGCAGTGCAGTCAAGCACCCAAGCTAACTGGCTAAAGTTGGCTAGCTTGCTAG
Organism: Oncorhynchus keta; assembly: GCF_023373465.1. Taxonomy (NCBI): domain Eukaryota; kingdom Metazoa; phylum Chordata; class Actinopteri; order Salmoniformes; family Salmonidae; genus Oncorhynchus; species Oncorhynchus keta. Next base: position 37,356,221 of record NC_068439.1, read on the forward strand.
CTACTTCCAGACACAAATGAGAGAACACCTCACTCTGGCCATTTTACTCTAGAGGGTTGGTGACTGTGACTGTGCTGCTTGAAACAATTGAATTACAACTCTTACTGACACCGTTCATATTCAACGGTGTTGCGCATTCGTAAGTTCATCAGTTATTCTGTGCTCTGGCACACGAGGACGAGAGTGCTCTAAAATCGGAGTAGATAGCTAGAGTGAATTTACAAATGCACCCTTAGTGTGGCTACCATAGAATTAGGAATTAGAATTTTAAAAATAAATGTAGGAAATTCATCACCTACATGTATGCCTCTACTGCCATTCATTCCAATTAGACTGGTTTGGATTTCTCCCTGACCAAAATGGCTGCCATTATCATCCCCTTCTGGAACTTTGAGGGTTAATGACATAGCTCCTCTAGTAATTTAATAGGATCTCTATGACATCCACTGTCGCATTCATAGAAATAGAATAGATTCCCTATTCTGTTTCTACGGTTTTAAAACTGTTCCTGTTATATGGCTCCTCAATGTCTTGCACATGTAGTCTGTAGATGTTTTACAACAGGAATAATCTCACAGATAACTAATTTCCCCCTAGCTGGGATGTTGGTTGTCTGTCTCATATTCGTCCATTTTTAATGGCACGCACCGCTATTGTTTCATTAGTCTTTTGTCACATCTGATTGGACCTATTGCTTCCTCTTTATGTCCAGAGGACTCGTGCCCTGAAGGATCCATAGACCTCAAGTGTAAAGAGAGAGTGACTGACAGTGACGAGGATGAGCCGGATGGACAGGTACTCTACACGTTTAGCCGTATAGCCTCTTTAGCCTTTTGGACTGTAGGTGCTATTAACTAGGTACAATTTAGATTTCATGGGTAATGGAGCTGCCAAATGAAGTAGCATTGTCCTACTGAACAGATATCTAGTAGATTCGATTCCTACTGTTTCTTCTCACCCATGCTAAGGTGGTGTGAGTCTGATCAAGTTTAAATTCTACATTGGTGCACTAAGAGAGTTAATTCAGGAGGAACCTTAGTTAACATTTCTCTTTGATCTCTCCCCCTCCAGCAAGCCTTCCAGCCAGTGGTCCGTTCCTCTCTCCCCTCCTCCAACAACACCTCCCACGCTGACTCCCACTCCGACTCTACCAAGGGGGACACAAAGGGGAGCGCCGGAGAGAGCTCTGAGAGGAAGAGAAAACGAGGGATGGAGGGAGGAGAAGAGGGAAGTGGAGAATCAAAAAGAGGAAGGGGTGGAGGGGGGCACGTTCCTTCTAATTCCATCCCTGGATCAGCGCCCATCACCTCGACCCCTGCTCTGGGTTATGGACTCACCCAGGTGCTCGGTGCAGTCCGGATGGCCCCCACCGTGGTGACCAACATGGTATGCCCCATTACCAGCATGCCCATCCCCATCGCCAGCAAGCCAATGGAAGGCTCCATTGCCCTCAGTGCCCTGCCTGGGGAGAAGAAAGCCATGCTTCTGATTGGAGGACCGGGAGCAGGCGGCGGGCCTTTCACAGCAGGGGGTGGGTACTTGTCCTCTTCAAATCCCGTGAGTGTGGGGCCGGGGGGGCTGCAGGTCACCAGTCTAGTGCTGGACGGTGCTTTCCCCAACCAGTCTATACAGCTTATAGCCCCGCCTCAACCTCTCTTAAGCTCCACCCACAGCACCCTACCTTTCCCCCTCCCCCTGCTGCAGCCCCAGTTCCTTCCTGCCGGTTCTCTCACCCCCCCTGGCGGTGCCAAACCTGGCCTCACCCAGGTGCAGTATATCCTGCCCACCCTGTCATCTGTCAGCGCCAACCCCAAGACCCCCTCCCCCCAGCTAACCCAGCAGCCAACCGGCATCCGCACGCTGCCCTCCACTCCGCCCACACATGTCTCCCTGGCCAATGGAATACATTCGGGGGCAGGAGTGGAAATAAGATATGCCACAGTGGGAGGGGTCAGCCCTGGAGAAAGAGGTGAGAGAGAGGAGAGATTGTTCGACAGGGATGGAAAAGGGGAGGACCTATGGAAAAGGGGAGGATACTTTGTTATATACAAGGGGATATGTTTACGACCATCCAAAATTCACAAGTCTAAGTTTTATTTTTGCTCCTTCAAGCCCCGAATAAGTACAACACTCTGGTTAGTCGAGCACTTTAATGTTACCTGTCACTGAGAGATTCATCACCTTATGGTTGTCACCTTATGGTTGTCATCATCATGTTAACACAGTGTTACCTAAACCAACATCTCTCGCTCTCCCTCCCTCCCTCTCTTTCACTCTCTCTCTCTCTCTCTCTCTCTCTCTCTCTCTCTCTCTCTCTCTCTCTCTCTCTCTCTCTCTCTCTCTCTCTCTCTCTCTCTCTCTCTCTCTCTCTCTCTCTCTCTCTCTCTCTCTCTCTCTCTCTCTCACACCAGTCCAAGCCCAGTCTCCAGTCTTGCAGAGCAAGATGTTGGTTCCCATGGCAACAGTGAGAACTGGCTCTACTCCTCCTCAGCCCAGCTGCATGGTGGCTCCTCCCCTTCCTGTGCAAAATGGTGCTCTACCAGGAAGCAAGGTAGCGATTATTACACACAAGGATTACATACAATATAACAGCAACTCTCCGAATAAATGTGTTGTTACTGCGGGAATAATGACACACAACCCAAGCTCCAAGCAGCTGATGCATGGGGACCACTAGCCTCTTGGCTGACCTGTTGATGTGTGTGTTATCCTGCAGATTATCCAGATCGCCCCCATGCCGATGGTCCAGACAAATGTCCACTCTGCTGGAGCAGTGCTTCCTGGGAGTCCCTTCCCTGTATCCATGGCAACAGCCACTGTGATGACTTCGGGCATCACACCCCCTCAGACCGTGTTGCTAACCTCGCCTCCAACAAGGTACTCACTTTAACCTACGAGAAACGTCTGATTATGCAGTATATTATACTGAACAAAAATATACATAAGCGCAACATGTAAAGTGTTGGTCCCATGTTTCATGAGCTGAAATAAACGATTCAATACATTTTCCATATGCACAAAAAGCTTATTTTTCTCACATTTTGTGCACAAATTTGTTAACATCCCTGTTAGTGAGCATTTCTCCTTTGCCAAGATAAGCGATCCAGCTGACAGGTGTGGCAAATCAAGAAGCTGATTAAACAGCATGATCATTACGCAGGTGCACCTTGTGCCGGGGACAATAAAAGGCCACTCTAAAATGTGCAGTTTTGTGATACAACACAATGCCACAGATGTCTCAAGTTTTGAGGGAGCGTGCAGTCAGCATGCTGACTTCAGGAATGTTCACCAGAGCTGTTTCCATAGATTTTAATGTTCATTTCTCTACCATAACCCGACTCCAACATCGTTTTAGAGAATTTAGCAGTATGTCCGACCGGCCTCACAACCGCAGACCACATGTATGGCGTCGTGTGGGTGAATGGTTTGCTGATGTCAACATTGTGAACAGAGTTCCCCATGGTGGCAGTGGGGTTTTGTTATGGACAGGCATAAGCTACGGACAACGAACACAATTTCATTTTATAGATGGCAATTTGAATGCACAGCGATACAGTGACGAGATCCTGAGGCCCATTGTTGTGCCATTCATCTGCCGCCATCACCTCATATTTCAGCATGATAATGCGCGGTCCCATTTCGCAAGGATCTGGGCACAATTCCTGGAAGCTGAAAATGTCCCAATTCTTCCATGGCCTGCATACTGAGAAGACAGCTCACCCATTGCTCTGGATCCACGTAAAACACAGCGTGTTCCAGTTCCCTCCAGTATCCAGCAACTTCTCACAGCCATTGAAGAGGAGTGGCACAACATTCCACAGGCCACAGTCATCAGCATGATCAACTCTATGCAAAGGAGATGTGTTGCACAGCATGAGGCAAATGGTCACACCAGATACTGACTGGTTTTCTGATCCACGCCCCTACCTTTTTTTAAAGGTATTTGTGACCAACAGATGCATATCTGTATTCCCAGTCATGTGAAATCCATAGATTAATTAATTTACTTCAATTGACTGATTTCTTCAAATTAACTGTAACTCAGTCAAATCTTTGAAATTGTTGCATGTAGCGTTTTATTTTTGTTCAGTGTATATGTCCCACTATTACTTTCACGTGGTTTTAATGACAAGAGAACCTCTGCAGACTTTTAGTTTATTGTGTCTGTGCCTTTGTCAATTGACCTTCATCAGAACAATGTGTACATAGCTGACCCTCCTGCTTTTTGTCTTTCCTTTACTCTAGGATCACTTATGTCCAATCAGGCACCGGAGGGGTCTCCACGGCAACAGGCCAGGCCCCTCCCTCTTCAGGCCCCGCCTACCTGCCATCGTCCCTGACTACCCTGGGCTTCACCGCCATCGCCCCGGCTGGCCAAGCCCTTGTGCACCCTCTTGTAGCAGGCCAACCACCCTGGCTAGCCCCAGCCCTTTCCCCTGGAGCCCCGGGGACTGGACGTCAACTCCTCACCGCCATTTACCCGGACCAGAACGTCACCCTGGCGCCAGATGGGGTTTCCATGACCTCTGTGCCCCCCAATTTGGCTCAAGAAGTGTCCGGCCAATCATCACGCTCAGCTGTCGGCGTCCAGGGTTCAAAGGACGTGACCCTGTCACATGAAGAGGGAATGCCACACCTGACTGCAGAGATGGAGCACAAGCCACAGGTGGAGGGCCAGGCCCAAAGGAAGACCAAGACACATATAAAGAAAGAGAGCATAAAGAAAGAAAAGATGACAGAGGATGTCGAGGCACATAGCAAACCCGGTGCTAACTCAATGGGTACGTCCAGCAGCAACACACCAACAGGTACGTCAAAACTGTAGTCCACCTGCCCTCACCCTCACTCTCACTCTGTACCCTTTCCCCTCCTCCTCTCTTACCTCCATCTCTCCTCTCCTCACTTCTCTGCTTAATGCTATAGTTGCCTCTTTTATAACTAGCTATGCTACTATATAGACTATATATACAAAAGTATGTGGACACCGCTTCAAAATAGTGGATTTGGCCTTTTCAAATTTCTGCCCTGCTAGAGCTGTCCCTGTCATCTGTAAGTGCTGTTATTGTGAAGTGGAAATGTCTAGGAGCAACAACGGTTCAACCGTGAAGTGATAGGCCACACAAGCCCACAGAACGCACATAAAAAATAGTCTATCCTCAGTTGCAACACTCACTACTGAGTTCCAAACTGCCTCTTGGTGCAACGTAAGCACAAGAAGTGTTTGTCGGGACCTTCATGAAGTGGGTTTCCATGGTTGAGCAGCCGCACACAAGCATAAGATCACCAAGCGCAATGCTATGCGTCAGCTTGAGTGGTGTAAAGCTCGCTGCCATTGGACTCTGGAGCAGTGGAAATGCGTTCTCTGGTGTGATGAATCACCTTTCACCATCAGGCAGTCCGACAGACAAATCTTGGTTTGGCGGATGTCAGGAGAACGCTACTTGCCCCAATGCATAGTGCAAACTGTAAAGTTTGGCAGAAGAGGAATAATGGTCTGGAATAATGGTTTTTCATGTTTCAGGCTCCTTAGTTCCAGTGAAGGGAGATCTTAATACTACAGTATACAATGACTTTCTAGACGATTCTGTGCTTCCAATTTTGTGGCAACAGTTTGGGAAAGGCCCTTTCCTGTTTCAGCATGATAATTCCCCGTGTACAAAGCAAGGTCCACACAGAAATGGTTTGTCGAGATCAGTGGAAGAACTTGACTGGCCTGCACAGAGCCCTGACCTCAACCCCGAACACATTTGGAATGAATTGGGACGCCCACTGCGAGCCAGGCCTAATTGCCCAACATCAGTGCCCGACCACACTAATGCTCTTGTGGCTGAATGAAAGCAAGTCCCCATAGCAATGTTCCAACATCTAGTGGAAAGTCTTCCCAGAAGAGTGGAGGCTGTTATAGCAGCAAAGTGGGAACCAACTCCATATTACTGTTCATTATTTTGGAATGAGATGTTCAACTAGCTGGTGCTTTTGATCATGTAGTGTATTTTTACTAGGAATCATGAGCCACTGTCGTGTCTTTTCCTGTAGGGAGTGAAGAAAATGGTGGTCGAGCCAGCCACGTGAAAGAAGAGAACACGGACGATGCCAGAGATTATACCAAAGAGAAACAGACAGACGTGGATGGAGAGAGGGAGAGGTGGATAAAGATGGAATGTGGGACACCTGAACCAGAGAGGTCCAGGGAGACAGATGATTGGCCCCATGAGGGCCACAACAAAGGGGACAGTGGCAACGAGGGCCACAGCAAAGGGGTAAGAGACGACTCTATACATATTACAAAAGCAATGCAATTAATTTGTTAGTCGTCCTGCAAATGATTATTGCGATGCAAACAATTATCGCAAACACTGATCAAGGACGAGGCTGCTGGTATGGTTACTGATCCTTCCTCATAATTATTTCTTCTCTCTCTCTCTCTCTCTCTCTCTCTCTCTCTCTCTCTCTCTCTCTCTCTCTCTCTCTCTCCAGGCTGGACCGAGGGAACCTCCCCACCCTACCACAGGACAGGACACTCCTCCGCCTGCCCCACAGACTGACAGGGACGCACCCCCCTCAGCCAAGAAGACCAAATTCCGCCCTCCGCCACTCAGAAAGCCCTCCGACTCCATTGACAAGTGAGTGGCAGGGATTGGGGGAGGGAGCAATGGGAGGAAATGAAAACGTTACCATAGTTGACAGTAATCGTGTATTGACAGTTGACAGTTATGACCAATTGGAGAAGATTATGTAGCCAGGGAATCAGTTGGTTGGAGCTTGTTGCTTACATCAGTAACGTTGAGGGTTCGATCCAGACCCGGCGCCAGGATGGGGGGTTCTTGCATTGGAATTGTATTGAATTCTGCTTATATCACACTACACCACAATAAACATAACGTTCACATGCAGAGGCTCCGAGATCATTGAGTGCTTTAGAAGTGACAGGTTGGAAATCGACCCTCTCTCTGCTGCGCTGTATCAGCGTAAAATAGGGGCTTTCTAGCAGTCGTAAGGACAAATATTCAGGAGGCAGGCAGGTAGAGGTGCAAATGAGTGTTGGATTTATTTACACAAAGATGACGGTGGTATTTACAAATATATATATATATATATATATATATATATATATATATATATAATATATACAAAAAATAATCTCATCAGGCAAAACCTGTCTTAACCAATAAAGCATTGGTGGGGTCTACCAGGCTCAAATACAACCTCCCCTTGAGTTACCATAACGTGAACTAACTAGAACATCCCCAAATGGCCATTCAAATACATTTGGTCAGTCCTATTCTCGGCACGCAGGCCAGGTATGTCCACCACAGGTCAAGCTGTAGAAACATCTTAAGGATGATCAATGGAAACAGGATGCACCTGAGCTCAATTTCAAGTCTCATTGCAAAGGGTCTGAATAATTATGTAAATACGGTATATCTGTTTAAAAATGTAAAATACATTTGCAAACATTACTAGAAACCTGTTTTGGCTTCATCATTATGGGGGTATTGTGTGTAGATTGATGAGGACAGAACGTCATTGAATCCATTTTTAGAATAAGGCTGTAACGTAACTAAATGTGGAAAAGGTCAAGAGTCTGAATACTTTCAGAATGGGCCGTATTACATTTACATTTAAGTCATGCACGCTAAATACAAATTGGCATACACCTTATGACATCCAGTGGAACATTAATAATCTAAATCTTCACTGATAAATTACTTACCTATCCTACAAAAGGTGGGGTTTCAGGTGTCTCCGGAAGAACTGTCCTGCTCGTGAGGGAGTTTGTTCTTGACAGTTTTGATAGACTGACCATATGAGGCCAGGTGGATGATGCCCTTGTTTGATGTCCTTCAGAGCCTGGAAAGGTGCCGTTCCCCTCACGTGAATCAGCACCATGGATGATGGGTATTTAACTGAAGCCAGTTGAACAGGCTATTTGGGAAGTGAACACCAGACGGGGTATTTCTGGATGAGTTGTAGGGGTTTAATGGCACAGGCAGGGAGCCCAGCCAACAGCGAGTTGCAGTAATCAAGACGGGAGATGACAAGTGCCTTTAGGACCTGCGCCGCTTCCTGTGTGAGGCACGTACTCTGGGATGTTTAGAGCATGTACAGGAACGGGACACCGCCTTGATGTTAGTTGAACACAGGGTGTTGTCCAGGTATAGCGCTCTGGGAGGAGGACACAATGGAGTTGAACGTGATGGCGAGATCATTACGGGCAGTCCTTGCTCCGTCTTGCTGAGGTTCAGCTTGAGGTGGTGATCCGTCATTGATATGTGCCAGCCTTTGCCAGCAGAAGGGGGGGTATTTAAGTGTCTGTATGAACGGGTATTTAATAATAACTTCACTGATAAACTGGGTGGTAAGAACACCTCTTTCTGTGAACGGGGTATTATGATCCCTTATTGATGTCACTTGTTAAATCCACGTGAATCAGTGTAGATGATGGGTATTTAAGTGTCGTTGAACGGGGTATTTAAGTGTCGTTGATCGGGGTATTTAAGTGCCTTTGAACGGGGTATTTAAGTGCCTTTGAGCGGGGTATTTAAGTGTCGTTGAGCGGGGTATTTAAGTGTCGTTGAACAGGGTATTTAAGTGTCGTTGAACGGGGTATTTAAGTGCCTTTGAGCGGGGTATTTAAGTGTCGTTGAACGGGGTATTTAAGTGCCTTTGAGCGGGGTATTTAAGTGTCGTTGAACGGGGTATTTAAGTGTCGTTGAACGGGGTATTTAAGTGCCTTTGAGCGGGGTATTTAAGTGTCGTTGAACGGGGTATTTAAGTGTCGTTGAACGGGGTATTTAAGTGCCTTTGAGCGGGGTATTTAAGTGTCGTTGAACGGGGTATTTAAGTGTCGTTGAACGGGGTATTTAAGTGTCGTTGAACGGGGTATTTAAGTGTCGTTGAACGGGGTATTTAAGTGTCTTTGAACGGGGTATTTAAGTGTCTTTGAACGGGGTATTTAAGTGTCTTTGAACGGGGTATTTAAGTGTCGTTGAACGGGGTATTTACGTTTCGTTGAACGGGGTATTTAAGTGTCGTTGAACGGGGTATTTAAGTGCCTTTGAGCGGGGTATTTAAGTGTCGTTGAACGGGGTATTTAAGTGCCTTTGAGCGGGGTATTTAAGTGTCGTTGAACGGGGTATTTAAGTGTCGTTGAACGGGGTATTTAAGTGCCTTTGAGCGGGGTATTTAAGTGTCGTTGAACGGGGTATGGTAGTAGGTGCCTGGCACAACCCTACTGGGTTTTTCACTCTCAACTGTCTCCCGTGTGTATCAATGGTCCACCACCCAGAGGACATCCAGCCAACTTGACACAACTGTAGGAAGCATTGGAGTCAACACGGGCCAGCATCCCTGTGGAACGCTTTCGACACCTTGTAGAGTCCATGCCCTGACGAATTGAGACTGTCCTGAGGGCAGAAGGAGTGGTGTAGCTCAATATCAGGATGGTCTTCCTAAAATGTTGTACACTCTTGTGTATATTTCACAGGGCATTGCTAAACATTGACAAACAGTTGACACAATAAAACAAATAGTGCAGAAGAATTGGCGCGAGTCAGTGTGCAATAGTGGAGAGGGACGTGGCTGTAGCACCTCTTTGCCACACACCCCTCTCCTTATTCTGGTCTCAACATATTTGATGATGCTGGAGACACCTTCCTCATTCATAAGCAGTAACCTCATAAACATTGTCAGGACGTAACAATGGTCATTCTCCCTGCAACTGAAATCATTACCGTTCAGTATTTCTATCCACCCACATTAAAGGCACACACTACCCAAATTAATGGACATGTGACCCCCCCCCCTTAGGAACAGCAGAGGAGCCAGGAGACATTTCAGCATTTAATATGGCACCCGACCGGTAAAGTTGACCCCGTCTTGTATAAATCAAAATCAAATATTACAGGCGTATTACTTTATTCACTTAGCCTACCAGAGATGAGAAGCGTTTTTTTCACGCTTTTTATGGAAACCCAGAGGAGTCACACCTGACTGCCTCAGTGGCTTTACATAGCCCCCCTACACACACCGCGGTGCGCTCTGTCCATTGTGCTGATACCTTTTTAGCCCTTTTTAGCTCCCTCGTGGAGTCGGGTACGGTTCGATCCCAAAATGGGTCTCATAAAATCTAACTATATTTCAACTACCAGGGTCCTGTCGGGGTCCTATTTCGAGGAGCGCTTTGCCGAGCTGCCAGAGTTCAGACCAGAAGAGGTGCTGCCCTCTCCCACCCTCCAGAGTCTGGCCACTTCCCCTCGAGCCATACTGGGCAGCTACCGGAAGAAGAGGAGGAACTCCACAGGTGAGAGAGAGACAGAAAGATAGCATTAAAAATGAAAAATGTGTTTACAAATTTAAGCATTAAAAATTAAAAATGTATTTACAAATTTAGCCTGTCCTCTATACAAATTGAATCTCTAACATTATTGATATGATATACTTTATTGTCCCCAAGTGGAAATTTGACTTGGACAATAGAGAGTGCAGCCTTTTCCACATTCATACAGAAATACATAGAATCAATTGAGAATAACACCCCGTCATACACCGCCCTCCCCACCCACACAAAAGGTTAATAAGCTTATGTCAGGCAAGGCTGTGACTAGATGGCAGTTCCACCTAGTCACAGAAACCCATAGACTTCCAGTCATTGCACTAACGCCAGTTAGCATTGGCTCACGAAACTACCTCCAACTTCCTTCATACTGGACACTAGAGGCATAAAAATGGCATCCACTAGTTCATCTGACTCTGGGGAAGTAGATAAAGGGCCTCTTCGCCAAAATTCCCGTAGTATCCCTTTAAGGCCTACAGGCCAGGTCCAGTCCGTCATTGCCATCTCCCACGTCTGCCTCGGGGACAAGTGAATATGTATATCTGTTCAGCCTGCATATAGGCACCATATAACGCCTCGTAGATGGCATCAGCTGGAACTCTGTTCAGTGCATGTGTGGGGTCCGATATGACCTTTCTGGCCTGTCTGATGACGGCCTCCTGGAAAATGTCCTGGAGAGAGGAGGGCAGTGTCATACCAATAATCTTCCCTGCTGTCTTGGTCAGTCTCAAGATTTGGGCTTGGAGGTTTAAGTTTAAGCCATATCTTGAAACAAGCATGACTAGGGAGAGATACATATTCAAAAGAAAATGTATTAAGAATCTAGCACAGCCACTAAAATGAATTTGAACGGATTTCTTTCCTCCGTCAAGACCAGAAATACATTATAATATTATTCTTAAAAACGCCTTCTCTTCATTCTATATCTGCCTCCTCTTTCTTCACTCACTCACCACCACCTCCTTTTCCTCTGTATCTTCTTCCTCCCCTCCTCTTTCTCTGTCTTCCTCCTTCTCCCCTTCTTCTGTATCACCCTCTTCTCTTCCTCTCCCATTTTCTTCCTCTCCTCTTCTTCTGTATTATCCTCTTCTTTTCCTCTCCCCTTTTCTTCCTCTCCTCTTCTTCTGTATCCTCCTCTTCTTTTCCTCTCCCCTTTTCTTCCTCTCCTCTTTTGTTCCTCCTCCTCTTCTCTTCCTCTCCTCCTCCCCTTCCCCTTCTCTTCCTCCTCCTCCTCTCTTCCTCTCCTTCTCTTCCTCTCCCCTTTTCTTCCTCCTCCTCTTCTCTTCCTCCTCTTCCTCTTCTTCTCTTCCTCTCCTCTTTTCTTCCTCTCTTCTCTTCCTCCTCCTCTTCTCTTCCTCTCATTCTCTTCCTCCTCTTCTCTTCCTCTCCCCTTTTCTTCCTCCTCCTCTTTCTCCTCCTCCTCTCTTCCTCTTCTTCTCTTCCTCTCCCATTTTCTTCCTCCTCCTCTTCCTCCTCCTCCTCTCTTCCTCTTCTTCTCTTCCTCTCCCCTTTTCTTCCTCTCTTCTCTTCCTCCTCTACTCCTCTTCCTCATCCCCTTCAGACCTGGACTCGTCTGCAGAGGACCCCAGCTCTCCCAGGAGGAAGACTGCAGCTCGGAGCCGTCTCTCCAGCTGCAGCTCGGAGCCCAACACACCCAAGAGCGACGTCAAGTGTGAGGGGGACATCTTCACCTTTGACAGAGCTGGTAAATAGTGTGGAGTGTACGACAGTCTGTCATAGGTTATGGCTTGTATCCTAAATGGCACCCTATTCCCTACATAGTACACTACTTTTAGTAGACCCCAATAGCTTTTTCCTTAGTTACTCCCTTCCTCCTTGCATTCTTTTCTCAAACATTACTTTAGAATTTTTCGTTACCTCCTCTTTTCTCCATTCTTCCATTCTCTCACTTCTCTCAATCACCCTTCTCTCCTCTCACTCCCTCTTCATGTTACTCACTCCTCTCATCCCTCACTTCTCTCAATCACCATCTTTTCCCCTCTCTTCTCTCCTCTCATCTCTCGTATCCCTCTCTAGTTGCTGAGTCTGAGGATGTCTTGGGAGAGATGGACAGAGTGCCGTACTCCTCTCTCCGGAGGACTCTGGACCAGCGCAGGGCTCTTGTCATGCAGCTCTTCCAGGAACACGGGTTCTTCCCTTCAGGTAGCCACCCGTCACCATCTGCTTCTCTCATTGACTGATGTAGCAGAATTGTTTAAGCTGATTGGTCACTTTGTATACTGGCTTTGCGGTTGAGCAAGACCAGATTACAACCAACTAGTCTCTGATACAACCATGCGAATGCTGCACTGCAATTCTTTCCTTCAGAGGGCTCATCTGCTTTCCCTCCTCTCCTCCTCTAGCCCAGGCCACTGCAGCCTTCCAGGCACGCTACTCAGACACCTTTCCCTCCAAGGGGTGTCTGCAGCTGAAGATCAGGGAAGTGAGGCAGAAGATCATGCAGACAGCCACACCTGGAACCCCTGGAATCTCTGAGCCCGGCGGGTCAACAACAGGGGTCCCGGGGTCAACAGACTCCACCTCCGCCGCCAACGGCTCCTCAAATACTAACACTCGAGATGGTACAGGGACGGAGCCCGGAGAAAGAGGGAGGAGTCCCGAGGAGCCCAGGAGTTTGGGTAAATTGTAGGAATGGAAAGAAAGAGGGATGGAAAGAAGGAGAAAAACAAGAGAATGGAGTAGATGGAGAGAAAGTGACAAAAGAGAGAGAGAGAGTGTTGTTGTGACGCACTGCATGTCCTTGTACATGTAGTAACAGGGCTTCAGTATCTCGTCGGCACAGTTCTGTACTGGCCGTACTCTCAGCACATTTGTAGTTTGATACAGAACATTCTGTGGTACACACAATTCTTTCTGTCTCTCTCGCACATACACGCGCACCCCACCAACGCAGACTGTTACTCTTGGGTGGCAGTCGCAAGCACTGTCACACGAAAGATGACCATACACAACGGCACGTTGTAACAATTTGTGCGGATGCAGTTTGCCATTGACTTGACTTCCCTCCACTCCTCAGCACAGTGGTTGGGATGTATCCAAATGTAACCTCCACTGAAATTCCCCTCTATGCTGCAACAACAGACAGCACTGAAATGGACTCACACACACAGTCTATCAGTCTACTCAACATTCGCCTAACCAAGCCATTGGCCTGCACAGTTTTTAGCGATTGAAGAAAGTGAGTCAAGCATGGATACCATTGGCTCCCGATAAAGGGAGGCGGGACTCAGTGTGACAATTGACCCAATCCCTGGCCCAATCAGTTATCACTGTCACAGACAGGTTGAGTTCCTATTGGCTGGAGAGGATGTTGTATATTGGGGTTTCCCCCCCTTGTGGACACCATTATGAGATATGAAATATGTAAAGATTGAAGGGTGATGCGTGACAAAGCAACAAACTCAACAATGGTTGGCTGTAACAGAGCACAGAGAAAGGCTGAACCAGACGATGGTCCATTCATTGGTCAACTCGAGTGGAGGCTGCGGATTCCACCAAGGACACCGGAAGCAGATGATGTGACATGGCTCACTTGGCTCCCAAGTGACAGTTCACAAGCAAAAGTAGATATTGGATCAACTTCTAGTAGTCACACAGTGGATATGTTGTTTTATCTTTTATTGTTGCAGTGGAAATAACACGTTTTATGTGGCCTGTTTTCTCTTGTGGCTCTTATTGGTGTTTCTCCAGCATAAACTTACATAAAAGGGGTTTTGAAACAGCCCACGCGAGCCCTCTTTTAAATTTTACTTTGGGCCATTTCCCCTCTCCCATGACTTCTCAGTAGACACATAGAGGAGGGGGCAGGCAGTTTGTTTTTAAACGTTGAAATCAGGTGTTTGCACAATGTGTGGTCTTGTGACTGCAACTTAAATCAGGAAAGTATTGTTTTTAGAGATTGTTTCATAGAAATAACCTTGTTGTTATCAATCCCCCCTCTTCCATTTCTAGTCCCTTTCCTTCCCCCCTTGCTTCCTCTCCCTGCCCCTCTATCCAAGTGTTGTTAGAAAGTGCCCTTAAGCACTGGTCCAGGGTCAGTTCTGTTATGTAGCTCAGGATGGCTCTGGTTAGGGTTTAGTTCAGGGAAAGCAGATCCTAGACCAGCCCTGTAGGGCATTCTCTGGAGCCCTCTCTCTTCCCTCTCTGCCACTTTATTTTTTCCTTATTAAATGGTGCAATACGATATTTGGAATGGGTGGGTTATATGGGTCGGTGTCATAGATATTTGCAGTACAGTCAGAAGACCCATTCTAATAACAATGGCATAAGAAGAATGATCTGAGATTACTATATTTGAAGAGATAGAGCGTAGCTAACTAACTAAAGTCAAAGAAATTCAAATAGCACTTTTTGCCTCTTCACTTGTTTTGGGAAGAGTTGGGGTAGTTATGGATATACCTTTATTTCTCTGTATACAGTTGGATGTGTGAAAAAATATATATATATATATTTCCATATGTGCATATAGATGACGTGTGTGTTTGCGCACATGCATGTATGGAATCAGCCACACCCGGATTCCTTCACATACCATACAATAAGACATTATCAATCATATGTTCTTCACGTATTCTAGAGGCAGTATTTTTACAGTCACAAGGACTATTATATGACATCTTGATTTGTTATATTAATGAGATAGTCCAAGATCAAAGACATAGAATTTATCAAAGATTTGTTGAATCTTGCAAAGGTGAGGCCTGAAATGATTCCATGAACATGCATGTGCGCACGCAAACACACAGACATACATACACACACATGTATGCGTGTACACTGTATGATTGTGCTTAAAATAAACTGTCCATACTTTGGAGAAGGAATTTTAGAATGAGAGAGATGAGTGTTAGCTCATAAACAGGCATGTTGACCATGTGCAATATTTCTAAACAAAACACAAAAAAAAACTAAATATTGAAAATATTAAAGACCTAACACAATATCCTTTGTCTTTGTTCTGAGTCAGATTAGTGAATGTGAGTGTGCTGGTATAATGGAATCCATCTCTGTACAACTGACCCAAGATTCCAACGGAATTACCCCTGTAAGGTCTGTAATAACAAAGAACTACTTTATGCTATGTGGATGTAGACACCCCCATGTTTTGCCTAAAGGTGTGAGCCCATACTGATAATTGAAAGTATGACTAAAAGAGAATCTGAATTCAGTGAACGTCAACCAGTGACTCCCCAACAGTCGACTATGGTTGCTTCCACAAAGTGAAATCACCAGTATTTTGAGATTCCCTTTGTTAATTGATTTTCCATACACAAGTAGACATCTCGCACCTGTGCCGTCAGTCATCTTAAAGTGGGATTACCTGGAATTAACTGCAATTACAATGTTAAGATCCTTCCTGCCAAGGCAGGTGGCGATATGAACTCATAATCTCACGATAGTTAATCCAAAACTACAGTTGGTGTACCAGACCATTCAGATACCTGGGTGACACTTTTTGCATCATCCATTAATTGACACCAGGCACTACATTTGAGTCACTTGCCACCTCTGACAACATTGTTGTGAATTGTGTGCATTCCTCGGGAACCAGACACCCGGGTTCGAGGCCCGGTCAGTAACCGCCCTGGATTTGCTACGATGGTGTCAGAAGTGGGAGACAACTGCTGTGAGGCCACCAGAGGCATGTGAAGGGGCTTGAAAGAAAGATTAAGGATTATTTGTAGGTGTGTGCTATACCGAACCCTTTGGATGTCCCTACCCAATTGCAACCCTAACCTTAACCCCATTAAAATGTAAAATGGTTAAGTTTAGGTTATGGGTTTGGGTCAGGGTTTAGGGTGCGGACGTCCCAAGGATTCCAGATCGCACTCGCCATTATCTTTATGTGGAATTCTTACTTTCTCTCCTCTAATCTAAAACATTATTGGATTTGTAGTTTTCATGTCTGTTCTCCCTTTTGTTTACACATCATTATTACAGTCACGGTAGAAATCCCAGACGGAGCGCCACCTCTGGTGAAACGCAACGTTATTTTAGTAGTGTAGTTCTATAGGTATTTTCAAAGACACGGGAAGCAGCAGCCACGTCGAACTTCATTTCCCAGGAGGAAATGTAATCTGTCAGTTGTATACGATCTACGAGCTCAGACAGGCAGTGCAAGGGACGACTCATCTGAACGGTGTCAATTCTGTCTGTCTTTCAATGATTATTGCATTTGCAGTCAAAACAGGCAACATTTAAACTCACTTGGCTATAAATAGTGAATCCCTAGCCCCCCGCCCGCTACCCTTGCACAGAGATATGAGCGGCAGCGGGCGGCCCAGAACTAGCTCGTTTGCTGAGCCACAAGGTGTTCCCGGAGCCACTGCAGCATCCACTGGATCAGCCGCTGCCGTGGGGAGCAGCACGGGAAAGACCGGGGTCCCGCAGGCCTCGGGGAGCAGTTCGTCTGGATGCTCGAATTTAAAGCTGTCCAGTAAGTTTATGTATTTTATGAAAACTATTGTCTTAGATGATTAAAAGACACGCATTGCAGTCCAGTGTCCAATGTTGCAGCTAGGGTGGGCAGTTCTGCACGTTAGTTTGAAAAAGCAAGTTAGCTAGCTAGCCAGCCTTCAGTAGCTATCGTTGGCTACACGGCTAACGCGTCAGTTAGCAAACTAGTTAACTTGTTAACCAAAGCCAAAAATCAAGACATTCGCGTTAGTTAGCTAACCTTATTTAGCTTTATCTCGGCAGCTGGTTGTGTTAGTTATGTTAGCTAGTTAATGACCTCGAGGTACCGTAACTAGCTAGTTAGCTAAATATATAAAGAAAGCTTAAGCAACGCAAACAGCCTTAACTACGTGTGCTAAGACATGCTAGCTAACTTGTAACTAGAGCAGATAGCTAGCGTCTAATATAGGTTTTAGGTGACTAGTTACTAGCTAGTTTAAAAAGGGGATTCGATCTAGTTTCGCTAGTAAGCTATCTAGCTACTGTAGCTATGCTAACGTTAGTGACACACCGTTTGTACATGTTAACAAGCAAACGAGTTAGCGATAGGTAAAGAGAAATAGTTTCTTGAACTAGCTAACGCGTTAACTGGCACAACAAACTACAGGCTAGCGTTAGCTGTCAGTTGGTACTATACGCTAGGTAGCCTAATTATTTGTTCATAACGGTTGACTAAGCTACTTGTAGCCAGATAACTAGCTTTGCGTTTCCAACACAGATTTATGTTAAGAGCACCCTTATCTATTGTTCAAATTAAGTCATGGATTAAGTCTATCCAGTAGCCCAGACAAATAACCAGTCTTGAAAGAGCCCTCTCTCTATACATTGGCCGTTAATTAACAGGTGATACAGAACTTGATATAAAGTGACGAAACATGTAACCGAGCCAGCTGTTTTAATGTTAGCGAGCTAATCATTCTCAAAGTAGACTAGTAGATGACAAGCTGAAATACTTTCTCACATAACACATCAACAACTTCCATGCATAGTTTGCAAATGTTTTTGTTTCATAGAACATGGTTACAATTTCTCCCTTGTAGTGCGAATTGGATGGCTTTATCCACCATGATGGTCCATGTTAGTCATGTAGAGTATATTATGTTGGCCGACTTTTCCCGGACCTTTTTCCCATATAACTAAAAATCCCGAAGCTTCTGCGTATGTGCAGATCACGTTCTGCTCGTGTTACTTTTATCCCTACTTCACAAAACACATCTTTGTGGTCCCCTTCACATTTCTCACTGTCAATCGTGAATGGTGATTTTCAGGTTTTACTGGTGATATACATTTAGATCTTCTTGAGTTATAATGTTGCTTCGAAGTAGCCAACAGTGTTGTTTTTAATGATTTGCAGTGAGCGAATTTTAGGCCAGATAGTGTTATTGTTTTAGCGTTTCAGCTCATCTTTCGTGTTCTCATACAGTGCATTCAGAAAGTATTCAGACCCTTTCACTTTTTCCACATCCTCATCAATCAACACACAATACCACATAATAACAAAGCAAAAACAGGTTTTTAGAAATTTGCAAATTAATTAAAAATTCAACAGAAATACCTTATTTACATAAGAATTCAGACCCTTTGCTATAAGACTTGAAATTGAGCTCAGGTGCATCCTGTTTCCATCGATCGTCCTTGACATGTTTCTATAACTTGATTGTTTGGACAGGATTTGGAAAGGTGCACACCTGTCGATATAAGGTTCCACCTTTGACATTGCATGTCAGAGCAAAAATCAAGCCATGAGGTCGAAGGAATTGTCTGTAGAGCTCTGAGACAGGATTGTGTCGAGGCACGTAACTGGAGAAGGGTACCAAAACATTTCTGCAGCA
Source organism: Oncorhynchus keta (assembly GCF_023373465.1). Classification (NCBI taxonomy): domain Eukaryota; kingdom Metazoa; phylum Chordata; class Actinopteri; order Salmoniformes; family Salmonidae; genus Oncorhynchus; species Oncorhynchus keta. Next base: position 37,374,866 of record NC_068439.1, read on the forward strand.
TTGAAGATCCCAAAGAACACAGTGGCCTCCATCATTCTTAAATGGAAGACGTTTGGAACCACGAAGACTTAGCGCTGGCCACCCGGCAAAACTGAGCGATCGGGGGAGAAGAGCCTTGGTCAGGGAGGTAACTGCTGGTTACTGTATTGACAGGTGCGTTTGACATTTTACAGATTTCGATGCAACCCACTTTCAATGCCTATTATTAGTAGGCTACCTTGCATCCATTCCAAGATTGCTGCACCACTCGGGAGCCCAAATGGAAAGAAACATTTGATGTGCTCATGCAGCCTACATGACATTTTCTTTACTGTAGTAAACTGTAATGAATAACAATTGCTTTTTGAATTTATCGATGATAAATGTCTTGTGGTTTAATTTATTCCACCACCACCATTTTGTTCCCTATAGAGTGTATGAAAGGCTGCCTCTCTCAAGCTGTTCTCATTGTATGTATGACCTCTCTCCCACACAGTGCACACGTGAGTACCTTCTACTCAGGCTCCTGGTGCCAGAACCAGTTCACAGTTCTTGTAAAGAACTAATGGTGCTTTGAGGACGACTGGGAACTCGGGGGAGGGAATAAGGTGGAGGCATGACATCAGTGGTCTTCAGGTCAGAAAGATGCCCGAGTTTCCGACTTAGAATTCTGAGTTGGATGACCGTTCAAAACTATTTTTTCCAAGTCAGAGCTTCTTCCACCCCCTGGAGTTCCCAGTTGTTTTGAATGTGGCATAAGTTATTGGCACTCCTGACTGATAAATGAATGGTTCCTTTCGTGTGCGTTATTGAACAGTAAGTTGCGTTCCATGTCACTGTTTATTGTATTTTTGCCTGTACATTTCTTAGGGAGCACACCATATTTCCCCTTAGAGTTTAGATGTCTCTAATACCGTCTGTCAGCAGCAAAGTGTGTTTTAATTAGGTAAATAGCCAAGTGGAAACCTACCTTAAACTAGAGTATATTTACTCCTGTTACTCTAGTTGATTAGAGTATTGTGATAACTGATAGAAAATGCAACTAAGTAAACATTGTTTATTTGTGGAACACTGAAATCTTATCACGTGATAGTATTGTCAAGCACATGACGTGGCACAGGCCAACACGGGTGTTGGATGGTTTGAGGAATCCAAGGTCCAGTCTTGTTTTTGTTTTTTTTAACTATAAAGGTCTTTATTATGTGTAGACCACAGAAAACACATGTTTTAGCGTAGAGCCTTGATCGGTGTGTAAGTTATGGAAAATAATTCAACTCTGAGGTGTGGTCTCAAGGGTGAGGTTATCCCAGGTCACCACTTGGGGGGGGTAGCTTATGGGTTATAATCACATCAATGGAGAAAAACAATCAAAGATGGTCATTGTACAGAATAACTTCTGAACACGTTTGAAATAAGGTGGCAGGACAAAGGACAGGCTCCAAGCAAGGTGGGAGGGGGTGGCCTCATACAGTCAGGTAGAGGGCCCCCTCAGGCAGTTGAGAGGGAAGATAAGAAATGTGGGGTTAGCTGCAATAGTGTAGGCTATAGCCTAGCTGGGGCTTAGTAGCTTCTAATGTACAAAACAATTACATGGTGAGAATTATGAATCTTGAGGTCAAAGCATTGAAATCAATTCTGGGCTGATTGATCTAGACTTTGAAATCCTACTACATTGCAGCAGGAGTTTTCAGTGTAAACAAGACACCTTGTTAGTGCAATTCATCCTCCACCGTGGCAGTCTGTTGTTGTTGAATAGTGTGCGCTATATGGACAGCTGGGCTATAGAATTGCAGTGACGAGCATCGACCCAGCTAATAATACTACCGCGAGCTAGCTGCTATGAGAGAGCAAATCTTTCTCTTTCTGTTTGATAACTAGATTTGAAATGAATGTGAGCATGAAAACAGCATAAGTTATTTAGCTATAATCTTTCTGTAATCTAGCTACAGGTGGGCTGTGGACCTTACCTGTCTTTCCACTAACTGGCTAGCACGTCTTCACGCTCTCTTCCCACATCGATCAGAGTTGCTCGTTGCTGTATTGGCCTCTGGTGCGCAACTGCAGCCAGCAGTTTGGGGTGTTAGTCCATGTGGGCATCTCCCAAAGTACAATTGGCGGAATAAACTAAAGGGAAAAAATAGTAACACAATAACGAGGCTATATACAGTACAGAATCAATGTGCAGTGGTACGGGTAAGTCGAGGTAATATGTAGGGGTAAAGTGTCCATGCATAGATAATAAAGAGTAGCAGCAGAGTATGAAGGAATATGTGTGTTATGGTGGGTCATTGTAGTGTGGTTAGAGTCCAGTGAGTTTACATCAACCCTGTGCAAGAGAGTCAGCGCAAACATTTCTAATAAAATGAGGGGGGTCAGCATGTCTGATGTGTTGTTGCCTACCCTCACTACCTGGGGGTGGCCCGTTTGGAAGTCCAGGATCCAGTTACAGAGGGAGGTGTTCAGTGATAGGGTTAACTTAGTAATTAGCTTGGTGGGCACTATGGTGTTGAATGCTGAGCTGTAGTCAATAAACAGCTTTCTCACACAGTTGTTCCTTTTGTCCAGGTGGGAAAGGGCAGGGTGGAGTGCAATAAAGATTGTCATGGACCATTGGTCCATGGTTTCTGGGATGAAGGTGAAAGCATTTCATGGCTACAGATGTGAATGCTATGGGATGGTAGGCATTTAGGCAGGTTACCTTGTCGTTCTTGGGCACAGAGACTATGGTGGTCTGCTTGAAATATGTGGGTATTACAGACTGGGTCGGGGCTAGGTTAAAAGTGTCAGTCGACACTTGCCAGCTGGTGCTCTGAGTAGGCATCCTGGTAATCCGTCTGGCCCTCGGCCTTGTGAATGTTAACCTGTTTTAAAGGTTTTACATCTGCTATGGAGAATGATCACACAGTCATCCAGGAACAGCTGGTGCTCTCATTCATGGTTCAAAGTGCATAGAAATGAGAATAGAAGGCATTTAGCTCATCTGGTAGGCTCGTGCCACTGGGCAGCTCGTGGCTGGGTTTCCCCTTGTGTAATTCGTGATAGTTTCAAATCAAATTTATTTGTCACATACACATGGTTAGCAGATGTTAATGCGAGTGTAGCGAAATGCAAGTTTGCAAGACCTGCCACATCCGACAAGCGGCAGAGCCAGTGTAGTAGGATTGGATATTAGTGCTGTATTGACGCTTTGCCTGTTTGATGGTTTGTCTGAGGGTGGTGCAGGATTTCTTAAAACGTCCGAATTAGTGTCCCGCTACTTGAAAGCATCAGCTTTCACCTTTAGCTCAGTGCAGCCAGCCACGACCGTGAGACCCATAGGGCGGCGCACAATTGGCCCAGCGTCGCCGGGTTTGGGGAGTGTTTGGCCGGCATTGATGTCCTTGTCCATTGCGCTCTAGTGACCCCTGTGGCGAGCTGGGCGCTTGCACGCTGACACGGTTGCCAGGTGTACTGTTTCCTCTGACACATTGGTGTGGCTGGATTCCCGGTTAAGTGGGCATTGTGTCAAGAAGCAGTGCGTCTTGGTTGGGTTGTGTTTCGGAGGACGCTGGCTCTCGACCTTCTCCTCTCCCGAGTCTGTACGGGATCTGCAGCGATGAGACAGGACTGTATTTTTTTGCGCACGTGACATGCTGGTAGGAATTTGATAAAACGGATTTACATTTTACCTCATTCAGCAGTGGTTGACCATTTTCTTGTTTGTTTATGGCCTTATACAGCTCGTTGAGTGCGGTCTTAGTGCCAGCATCGGTTTGTGGTGGTAAGTAGACAACTACAAAGAATATTGATAAACTCTCTTGATAAATAATGTGGTCTACAGCATATCATGAGGCACTCTAATTTAAGCGAGCAAAACCTAGAGACTTCCCTAATATTAGAGATCGCACCAGCTGTTGACAGACCCACCACAACCCGATCTTTACCGTAGGATGCTGTTCTGTCTTGCCGGTGCACGGGATGTCCTTGTTCAGCCACGACTCTGTGAAACAGAATATTCGTTTTTAATATCCCATTGATAGGATGGTCTCGAACGGAGCTCATCCAGTTTATTATCCGGTGATTTCACTTTCGCCAGTAGAACGGAGGGTAAAGGCGGATTATCCACTCACCGACGCTGTCTCGCCAGGCATCTGGCGCTTCGACTTCTGTAAAGGCATCTCCTCTTCATACACATGTCTGCAATTTGGGCCTGGTCATCCCCTCCGGCGCCATTCTATCCCATTGATTCCCCCCCGCCCTCGCCGTCGTTAACAGAACTGTGGGAAAACAGTCCCCGACAGGCGCGGACGTAGGACACTGTTTACCGGTGCACGGCTAGCTACCGTTGTTGCCCCCCCTTCTTCTGTGGGGTTTATCGGTGGCTGGCATCCGTTAGTGCATTAACGCTACCTACTGTACTTTTTTTGTCGAGCAGTGGAAAATGTATCCAAAAAATGTATGGCACACGAGACACCTGTCTGATTCACTCCTGTCTCAGTGGACTAATCCATTGCAGAGGCACACCAGTAGTACATTTAGCCTACCATTTAATTCCCATAATTTCTAATCTACAATGTTTGTTTGGTTACTGCAATTTCTGTTAATGCATTCAATATATTGTTAGTTACCGTCGTCATAGGAGTGGACACGTTGTTTGCAGAGCGCACAACCTAGGCTACACTTGTGAGAAGTTATTTTATTCCATTTACGAGTAGTCAATTTATTCCTTGTCTTTTGTTTGAAGCGCTCCTGTCAGTCTTGAGTAAGAACACGCACCTGATTACGCTTAGAAGTAGTCCTAGGCTAACTGACCTGTGCACAAATGGAGGCCTGTAAATGTACCCATTTTGGGGCTCTGATACTATTTCTGATTGTCTTAACTCAGCATCACTGTGGAGCTTCTCAAAGTAATTTTTTCTTTGCCTCAAACAAACAATCTGTTTTTACTTCCATTTCAGAATGACAATAGCTCCTCAACGTAGCCTGTTTGAAACATCGTTCCAGCTCTCTCCCTTTCGGGGAAAAAAAAGATAATAGGCCTACCTGATTACTTCTTATCCCTTGGGCAAATAGCTTACAGCTGTGTCTGTCCTGAGCTCACTGGCACCTGGGAAATTGAGGGCCCAGAATATTTTGTACAATGTTGCAAGTTTGCTAGCATGAGCTTTGGGCCAAGTTACACAATGTTTCAAGTTCCTTACAGACAGGCCATGTGTAGCCAATTCAACCTGCAGGCTGCAATGTTTTTATTTGTTGGCTTTATTTAGGCTTTTTTTTTACATTGGCAATAGGAATAGAAGTTACTTTTTAGATCATTTTGATTTAACCACATGACATTGGTTTTGAGATATGAGGACTTTATTATAAATGAAATGCAACTGTTCCATGACAATGTGCATATGAAAATCATAACGGGTACGGAGATCCGTAGAAATGGAATGATAACTTGGCACTCCAAATGGAAAAGGTTGCCGACTGCTGCTGGCGTAGCCTATTACCGGCAACTTCAGGAGTGTAACAGCAGATTGGCAGAATCTGCCAAAGCCAGCGGCAGTGGGAGCAAGAGTGTCAGTAAGTCTAGTCCCCCCCCATCTTGTTAGGCTATATTGATGTCTGGCTCCCTCTTTAGTAATTTGTCTTAATTTTTAATGACTGTACTTAGTGTCAGACAAGCTCCGTAGCCTACAAAGTTGATTTTATTCAAACAGACACCTTATCTGTATATGGAAAAATACACTTTTTAAAATATTTACCTATTGAAGTTTTTGCAATTTAAGGCGTTGGAACATGTTTGGTAATCGTATTAGGTTATTAAAAGGTCCCTTCAAAAAATCGTTTCAGCTACTTTATAAGAGTGTAGCATAGCCAACCTGTGTATTTTGCCTAGCGGCGAGCGCCCGCTGTTGAGTTTTTGCCACATGAGAGAAATGCTGTGTCTTTGTCTTATAGTAACTTCTTACTCAGTGCTTGACTTGATGAAAGAAGTGCAGGAGCGGTCATGTTCCTAGTCTGTCCCATTAGACTATGTTCACAAATAACGTTATGCTATAGACTTCCTGATTTACTGTTAAGGGTTCAAAAACATTCCCCATTTCTTCTCCATGACTTAACCAAATTGTCATGACTATTATTATATAGCCTCCATGGAAAAAGTCAGCTTTGACACAAAGGCTGCTGTGCCTGATCCCATGTAGGCCTACCATCTCCTGCCGTTGTGCCCTAGATCCAGGCACTTAACCCCCACAAAGTAGAACTGCACTGTCAGTCACGCCTCCATTTGGAGAACTCCTGGGTGTGTAGGCTTGGCTTTTGTTCTGTCCCTGAAACACCCAGGTCTGCTTATCAAGGTCCTGTTGCGCTGTTGTTTAGGCTACTAAATGAACCAAAAGGAGGATGTTTGCCACCCTTGATATAAAATATTGCAACATTACAACCAAATACTTTTTGTCTTTATGAAAGTATTCCCTCATTCAATGAATCAGGGGTCAAATGGATAAGGTAGGCTGCTTCAAAGCAAGGTATCTAACTAGACATGTTTTATATAAGGCTAAAATATGAATGTATCAGGCGAGATCTATGCACAGCAAGTTATTTGTCATTTAGGCTATTAGAATATTTTGAAAGTTGTTTCAATTACATGGCTGCTGTTTAATAGAGGAGAATCTCAGCATTCTAACGTTGCAAATCTATTTAGGCTATTGCCAGGGGGAAGGCGACAACGACATTAATGCTTAGTTTAGCTATAGTTAACTAGCGAGAAATGCTACACGTTTTGAATTGGCTGTCTAGTTAGTTTGTCATTATTTTATACCTGCTACTGAAATGTCACGCGCTCTCTCCTCTGGCAACAGCCCACTGGCGCACACACACAATTACGGGTCATTCCGATGATTGCTGATTAAGTGATTGATAATATGTATGTGTGCCTTCATTAATTACATAAAAATGATGAAACAAACTTCCATGACTTTTCATGACCTTAAACTCTAATAAAACCCCTAATTTGACCATTTGGAACAGCCTTCACACGCATTCAGGCTGGCACATTTTCAATCTGTGCACTCTTGAACTGCCTACTGTTACGCACAGATTCAGACTGGTGGCAAATAAACATGAACAAAGCGGAATCAGGAAATGTATGCCCTCACTCGATTGCTATTCAATGCAGATCCCGCCGCATTTCCACTTTGATCAACCATTTTTGACTGTGTTAATGTAACAGTATAATTTTAAACCGTCCCCTCGCCCATACCCGGGCGCGAACCAGGGACCTTCTGCACACAACGACAACAGTCACCCTCGAAGCATCGTTACCCATCGCTCCACAAAAGCCGCGGCTCTTGCAGAGCAAGGGGAACTACTACTTCAAGGTCTCAGAGCAAGTGACGTAACCGATTTGAAACGCTATTTAGCGCACACCGCTAACTAAGCTAGCCGTTTCACATCGTTACGTTACATTAACTTGGTCCAGAATAGATGGGCTACTTTGTTTTCCCAAAATTCCGCAAAAATTAGAGGTGCCAGTACGGCGCTCCAAACAGCTCTGGCCCAAGTAAAGCAATGGTCATACGATACTATTATATGAAGTTCTGTTATGTAGAATACTATCATTGTGATCTTGCGGACATTGATTCAGCTTGGATTTATCTTTGTTAAACGACCATTCGCACAGAGTAGCCTGTTCGCTACGAATAGAGCAGAGACGGTTCGTCAAGTAGAGAATAAACGCATGCGCAGAAGCTTCGAGATCTTTAGTACAAGGGGGAAAAGGATCTGCAGCCATTCCGTATTATGTTTTGATGATATAAATTTGACCTCAAACCTCATGGTGTAAGTCAATCTTGTTGAAACATTGAGCAAAAATGTGGACAGCAGCTTGCAATTGCTTGCTCATTTCACCTGGGATCTGAACATCGACTTGTTATTTTACCTGAAATGCTTAAAGTCTTTCTGAATTTTTACCCATTTTTGAGTCACACAATCGTGTATTCTCTTCTGACATTTAATCCCCCGATTTTTTTTAAAAGGGGAAACTAATAGTTTCTAGTAGTCCTTCTGAGGAATTTCGTATGTCGGTTTGCAACCAACTTTAAGGTGCATTACCACCACCAAATGGACTAGTGTTCATCTTTCAATCACCCACAAGGGTATATGGTCTTAAAAAAACAATTAGGAGATGGGAGAGGCGGGACTTGCAGCTCATCACGCATCAAAAATAGAATCAAGGTCTATTTTAGCGCCTGGCTACACAGACGCAAGGAGTTTAGATGATATGTATGTGTACATTTGTTTTGCAACGCAAGCGGTGTGGTCAGCATGTTAAGAGCAAGGTCATTCTCAGTGCAAAGGTCTCCAGTTCAATTCCAGCCATCTGGCCCTGTTCTGTCCTCCATACAGGGAATGAACCTTCACATGAAGGTAATGGCTGCCTCAGAACTCTCTGATCCAGGCCACCAAACACTTGTTTGCGTTCAAGTGTAATGGATGAGCTCGAGGATGGGCCTATTGAGTAATCGCAAGTCTTGTGTTCCTTAGGTCAAAAGATGGTCAAAGGAGCACAAATAGCCCTGGAATAGTGATATTGGATTTTACAGTAAAGCATGTATTTGTCTTGTCTTCCGACAAGGCAGGCGATTAAACAACCACGAGGTAGTTACTAACTCGAGCCCTAGCCCTGGATTCTGTTCAGTAGGACATTGGCGCAACAATTTTTTCCAACGCCAAACAATCTTATTGGACAAGTCTAGATAGTATTTTCTCCTTAACATGACCCTGTAGGGTTATTTCCTATGCTGAGCAATTCTTTTCTCTGCCTGCTGCCTGTTTTGGAAATGTAAAGGCCTATTATCACTTGAGCCCTTGTTTACGTCACAATGTTAAACTAGGTCACTGATGTTAGCCATACATTCATTCAAAAGAGCATCACAGTTCCTGATACAGTAACTGTAGGAATGAACCATATACAGTGCATTCAAAGTATTCAGACCCCTTGACTTGCACATTGTGTTACGTTAAAGCCTTATTCTAAAACGTATTCAATTATAATTCTCATCAAACACACAATACTCCATAATGACAAAGCAAAACTGTTTTTATAAATGTTTGCACATTTTATTTTAAAAAGTATTCGGACCCCTTAACTTTTTCCACATTTTGTTATGGCCTTATTCTAAAATGGATTAAATAGTCCCCCCCCATCAATCTACACACAATACCCCAAAGTTTTTGCATATTTAAATAAAAAAACAGAAATATCACATTTACATAAGTATTCAGACCCTTTACTCTGTACTTTGACGCACCTTTTGGCAGCGATTACAGCCTTGTCTTTTTGGGTATGACGATATAAAATTGGCACACCTGTATTTGGTGACCTTCTCTGCAGATCCTCTCAAGCAATGTCCGGTTGGATGGGGTGTGTCGCTGCGCAGTTATTGTCAGGTCTCTCCAGAGATGTTTGTTCGGGTTCAAGTTTGGGCTCTGGTTGGGCCACTCAAGGACATTCAGAGACTTGCCCTGAAGCCACTCCTGTCTTGTCTTGCCTGTGTGTGTAGCGTCGTTGTTCTTTTGGAAGGTGAACCTTTGCTCAAGTCTGAGGTCCCGAGCACTCTGGAGCAGGTTTTCATCAAGGAGCTCTAATGTACTTTGCTCTGTTCCTCTCCCCCTGATCCTGACAAGTTTCCCAGTCCCTGCTGCTGAAAAACGTCCTCCACAGCTTGATGCTGCCACCAGCATGCTTCACCATATGGCTATAATGTAACAATGTGAAAAAAGTCAAGGGGTCTGAATACTTTCAGAATGCGCTATATTAACATCAATGTCCTTGTTCATTGACACACCATAGTAAAACATATTTTCTTATTGTTCAGACAATAGGTTAATAATGAACACAACACTGATCACCTCCATTTCAAATCTGAAAAGACGACTATGTCGTTAACACAACGTATCGTTGTTTCCCAGGGGACAGTGGGAAGGTGACTACAGTGGTGGCCACATCTGGGCAGGGTCCCGACCGTCCACAGGAGGTGTCATACACGGACATCAAGGTGATCGGGAATGGCTCCTTCGGTGTGGTGTACCAGGCGCGCCTCATCGACAGCCAGGAGATGGTGGCCATTAAGAAGGTGCTGCAGGATAAGAGGTTCAAGGTACGGAGGCCATTCTCTTGAAGACGTACAGGCTTCGTGTCACCCAGAGTCATATTTGGGTTTTTTTTCCCCCCAAGCTATAGCACATAATTTATGGAAAGCTGTTTTTTAATGGACCGTAATGCTGAGTTTTCTTTGGGTTTTTTTGCTGTCTAAAATTGTTATCACTTACATTTGTTATCACTAATTTGTTTAACATAATTCCCACTAATGTTATGAGTAGCTACTTGTTTGTCTGAATACAGGGACACCGCTTTGTAATTTTACAAGGAACATTTCCATATTAATTTGTGGGAGAAAATTGGTATTGTAGCCTACGTTTTTTTGTTTGAGGTAACAGAAATGTACTTGAACAACGCGTATCACGCGCCTACTAAAGATCAATGTGCTTACAGGTCAATCAGAGACCCTTGACGTTTCCCACTATTCTTTGTTTAACGTTCCTATGTAGAACCGAGAGCTACAGATCATGCGAAAGCTGGACCACTGCAATATCGTGAGGCTACGCTACTTCTTCTACTCTAGTGGTGAAAAGGTAGGTTGCCATCCATTGTTTTTGGCACACTGAGCACCTGAACTGTCTGTTTCCTCTTCAAACGAGTCATTTTTCCCACTACAAAGTTTGTTACATTTTGTAAAGTGCTTTTTCATTGTACAAGAATAATCTGAGGACGTATGGAGTTATGATTTAGTGTAGTCATATAGTAATTTTTAGTTCTCTTCCCCCTATACAGAAGGATGAGGTGTATCTCAACCTGGTGCTGGACTTTGTCCCGGAGACCGTGTACAGGGTGGCCCGGCATTTCAACAAGGCCAAAAGCATAATTCCGATCATTTACGTCAAGGTAAACTCTCTCGCCTTCTTTTTCACTTGCTCCCTTTCATTGTCCCACTTTTGCTTGCCGCAGCGTCTGTTCATTGGACTTTGATTGTCCAGTATAGTTCATAATTGAGTGACTTATCTTCTTTTTTTTGTTTACTCTCCCAGACAGGCTTTGGCATTGACACAGAATGACTCCCTCTTATTGATTTGTTTATAATTCTAATTGGTCTCTGTTCGGACATTTTGTCTCTTCTCAGGTGTACATGTACCAGCTGTTTCGCAGCCTGGCCTATATCCATTCCCAGGGCGTCTGCCACCGAGACATCAAACCCCAGAACCTGTTGGTGGACCCTGAAACGGCCATCCTAAAGCTCTGTGACTTTGGGAGGTAAGCTGGTCAGATATTTCCCTCCACACAGTGTGTTAACATGCGATTGATCCAATATGACTGACTGGTACCTAGTATTGAAGTACACTTGGGTCGTATGTGTTCTGGTTGAATAAATGGGCTCAACCAGACAGAATGTGAACTGCATCTATGCCCTCCCTTGAATGGGGCTATGCAACACTGATTCAGTTGTCCTTAGTTAGTTACCTACTCACACCCTTTCCATGTATATTTTCCTCATAGTACATCCAGTTCTATTACTATGCAGACAGATGCAGGGCTGCTTTCTATTTAAAAAAGTACACATAATTGTAAATCAATAAGTAGAAATCTCCACTGAGATATTAACTTGGGTATAAAAAAAAAAATAGAACTAGACTGAGACGTGGGAGACCCACCCCTCGTTCATTGGTTTCTCGTGCTGTATCCCTTAGTTTCCGCTAAACACCAAAGGGTAGTGTGGTCAGGTGGTCTCAAGGAGGCACCAAAGAGCCGTGTCTATTCCCATACCACATGGTTAGACCTGCATGGCTCTACTGCTAAGCATCTAATGATTTTCTTACCAGTAACAACTGTTGCAGTGGTTAGAGATGGAAGTATTGTAAGAACACAGTCTTGGCATAACCTACACTCAGCTTAGGAGACTGTATTAGCTTCAACTAGATTTATTTTAGAATACTCTGGTTAACCACAAAGAGATATATATATATATATCCCAACCTTAAAAAACCTTAAATCTAAATGAAAATTATTCAAATCTATAAATAAAAATTCTACCAGAGCTCCCTTAAATTGTGGGGAAAAGGCCGCACTTGATAGTTACACTTGAACCACTCCCATGGTGACTGGAGATATTACCGGCCGCAATTAATATGGTGAAAACCGTGTGTGGGGAGGCACAAACTTCCATCAATACCTTTGTCAGATAACTCTGTGAAACTAAGAATTGATGCTATAGCTAGCAATCAAGAGGAAACTGAGGAAACTCCCTACCTTACGCTCTCCAAATGGACGTTCGCTGTGAGGGCCGAGATGCATTGACCTTCGTTCGCTGCATATAGGGAGATGCTTTTCACGAGGACATGCTGTTTTGAGCATGAAACAGCACAGGGGCTGTTCAGTGTGCTGCGTGGCTATACTGACACAAAACCAATTCCATGGGATCGAAGGTGGGCATTTCCACAGATGGGGCTCCACCTATCACAGGACAGCGGGCAGGCCTCTGCACTCTAGTTATGAATGTCTCCCTCTGCCATACGGACGCATTGTGTCATACACCGGTTGAGGTATGTTCCTTGTCAATCATTTTGCTTATTGGTGAAATCAGAAATCAGACAATATCTTTAAGTAAATCAATCAAAAACCTCTTAATGCAATTACAGACAGAAGTTGACCGTGGCAACAGCACGCATGTTTCCAAGTAAGTTCTGCAAAATAGGAAAGGGTCCAAGTTGCTTTAATATGCTTGCAGTCAACCCCTAGTGATGTTCACTGCCTACGTCAACACCTTCTACTCATGAGACCAAGCCCATGCATATACAGTTATACAAACTTGCAGGAGAGACAATAGTTCCAGTGTTTTCTAAGGGCTCCGCAGTAGTCTTCCATTCTCCAAGTTGCTTTATAGTGGTATGTCTGCCTAGTTTAATCTCTTTCACTCCCCTGCAGAGTTCTGTGTCTGAATCTCTTTTAGCCTTGAGGCGCTTTCTCACAGACACCCTGTTTTGACTGCAATAACTCGCATCTCTCAGACTGTTTCTTATAAGAAGCAGAGACTAGAAATGAACTGTGGAACAATATTAAACATTATAATGAATCTATGTATTTGCTAATCTGTGGTCCAGGACTCTGTAATGGGGGAGGAGTCTTATACCCCTTCCCCTTCTATTAATTAAACATAATCAATTATTATAATACATCAAACATTTGGTGCAGCCCCTATCACGACCCCAATGTGACCCCATCACATCCACTGAGCAATAATGGATACATGAGAACAACTGGCAGCAAAAAAATCTGAGCGCAGAACCTGGAGATATTCTGCCGGTAACTTCAATTGTAAACTACATGGAGATACGGGATCAGAGCATGACTGTTCTATTTCACTTTGAGGCTTGGTGGTTATCGAGGGGGAGTGTTGGAATTATTTAATTTTTTTTGAGTTGCGAGGGGAACTGTTGTCATTCGCAATGGATGTAAATACAGACTTTGACTTTCTGTGTAAGAAAAGGTGTCTCCTTACCTATGCAACAGACACTTTTATTTGAAAAAGAACAAACTGAACGCAGGCATGCAGGGGAAATACCCCCCAAAAATCTACAGACTAGTGTCCGAATCAGCGAAATCCGTTTGACTGTGATCCTGGCTCAGTTGACATGCCAGTAAGTGAAATCAAACAGCTGATTGAGCTGTCATGTGACCGAAAGCTGCAGACCACGCATTCACTGACTTTGAGACGCTCCGACGCAACATGTGTCAAGCACACCCATCTCATTAGTGCCGGTGAGATAAGAGAAATTGTCAGACTCATTGGCAATTTGTCATAACCCCACATTACAAATATATATGATGGTGAGTTGAGAATACAATCAGAAATACTGTTTGAATGTTTTGCAATTGACTACCATAGCCCCAATTTCATTGTTGGGGTCACAAAAGTTTTCAGATATCAGAATGGGGTCGTGGGCCAAAAATGTTTGATCCCCTGGTCTAACCTTTAACCTCTGCGGTTGACTCCTGCCTGCAGTGCTAAGCAGCTTATTCGTGGGGAGCCCAACGTGTCGTACATCTGTTCGCGGTACTACCGCGCCCCAGAGCTCATCTTCGGCGCCACCGACTACACGGCCAACATCGACATCTGGTCGGCGGGCTGCGTGCTGGCCGAACTGCTGCTGGGACAGCCCATCTTCCCCGGGGACAGCGGAGTGGACCAGCTAGTAGAGATCATCAAGGTGAGTAAATAGGAAAAGGGTGTGTTTTTGTTTGTTTTACACTACAGGGACAAAATACCTGACATTCTGATTACATATTAGCATTTGGCTTATGAGGATGTGTGTGTGTGTGTGTGGGGGGGGGGGGTTGGATTATAATCAGTGCTGTGGAGAGAAACCAAATGATACCCATTGTACACTAATAACTGTATACTTGTATGTCTGCTACTCAGGTTTTGGGAACTCCAACACGTGAACAGATCCGTGAAATGAACCCCAATTACACAGAGTTCAAATTCCCCCAGATCAAAGCGCACCCCTGGACTAAGGTAAATGGTTATTATGTGTAAACATTATTCTATTTTTGGCTTTCAACTGTCGTATTTTGAATGCAACTTTCATGTTGTCTGTCCTTGTACCACCTCTTACAGGTGTTTAAGCCTCGCTCCCCTCCGGAGGCCGTCGCCCTGTGCTCGCGCCTGCTGGAATACACCCCGGTCACGCGCTTTTCGCCCCTGGAGGCCTGCGCTCACTCCTTCTTCGACGAGTTGCGCCAACCCAACGCCCGGCTGCCCAGCGGCCGAGAGCTGCCCCTTCTCTTCAACTTCAGCACCACCGGTCAGTACACCTTGTTGAACCCGGACTTTCTGTGACCTGAAAGGGGTTGACTCTATTTCAATTCAGGGAATCAATTCAAGAATGTAAATGGACCTGACCCCAACTTTGTTTTGTAACCTATGCATATATCCTATTAGTAGGTGCAGAATATCTACAATATGAAGTTTAGAATATATTTGTTTCAATATGTGTTGTAGTATGTGTTGTAAGACTTTGACCTAATTCTGAAATGCGATTACCTTGGTCTTACCACAGTCTTATAAAACTAATGCTATTTCCCATCTCTTGTCTCTCCTTCCAGAACTGTCAATCCAGCCCCAGCTGAACTCCACCCTCATTCCTCCTCATGCCCGCGCACAGACTGCTTCCTCTGGTATGAGCCCCGCCCCGTCTCCAAGCATAGGCATTGGCTACGCATTTCACTTCAGTAGATAGAGTAGCTGTCAATCATACATTCCCATATCTGCACCTGGTGTTATGAAGCAGTGATTGGCTTGCAGACATTCTAGGTTAGGTGGAGCTCTAAGCTGCATCCAAATGGATAGTAAGATGAATGCTGCTTTTACAAATGGCAAAAAGAATGTCATGTTTCTGGTCAAAGTAACCTTTCTGTAGAAGACAACAGCCAAAGGGGCACCAGTCTGTGAGACACATGTTTGTCCCTTTCTGCATTGAGAACCCCACTTTTCTGCATTGAGAACCCCACTTTTCTGCATTGAGAACCCCACCTTTCTGCATTGAGAACCCCACCTTTCTGCATTGAGAACGTTTGTAGTCTAAAGGAGGTCCTCTAACTGGAAACATGGGACAGGTTTTCTAATCAGTTGTAGGTCTTACTACAATTAGCTGTGTAATTGCTTATGTTTCCAGTATATTCCTGACAAGCAAAAGCCATGTATTATATCCTCTCAATATACCTAACACTATCTCTCTACCACTTCCCTTCCTCTTTCCCCTATCCCTTTGTAGATGGCTCTGGGTTAGACGGCTCTTCTCAGCACAGCTCTGTACCCGGATCACTAAACAACACCTGAAATGTCCCTGCAAACCCTCGGTCTGCCAGCCCGACACGCACACATGCACGCACGCACACCTCTGTCTGCCAGCCTAAACACACACACACACACACACACACTGTATTGCTTCTTCCTCGCTGCTTGTTATTTTTCCCCATTGGTTACAAACATACCTTTTTTGTACTGTACATACATTGAACAAACCATTCATAGCCGGAAGAGGAGATCATTAGCTGACAAGGTAGTTTTGTTACATGAAATTGAAACTCGATCAGCACTACAGGCTAAGAGTTGGAGACACAAACACACTTTCTCATGTACTGACACCTTAAGTGTTATCCCACTCCCTCGCTGCATCTCCTTTGGCCCTCTTTCTCTCCGGCTGTTTATAACACTCATGTCCCTGCTGTTTGGGGGTGACATTTAAAGCTCCAGTAGGTGGGACAGGTCCTCTCTATAATACTTTTTTATTTTTTATTTTTTTAAATCAAGGTATTTTTTTTCTTTTTATTCTGTTTTATTTATTTGACTGAGAACTTCATGACGAGTTCCTGCCACCACCACACACAAAGTGAACAGGAGTTTGTCTCTAGAAGCCAATTGAGGTGTTTCCCCAGTTAGTCTACGATGTGACCAAATGATTCTAATGGGATAAAATGGTGTTGGTTGCAAGTTGGAGAGATAAAGAGGCTGTGTTTGTTTTATACTTTTAAATGATATTTAAAAAGAGATTAAATGACAGCTGCTTTTTTTTCTTTTACTTGTAAATGTATTTATTTTTTAATTTGCTTCGGAAAAGGCACTGAGTTTTTACATTGAAACGGGAGTGCAAGTTATAATTGGTAGCCGTACTTGCTAGCAATTTCCCATGTGTGTTGAGGACCTAAAGGAAAAGTTTTGACAGAGGGTAGTGGAGTTAGAGAGATCCAGGATTCACATCTATGTAGCAGCATCTCTCCCACTGACAATCCCAAACTGAGCCTACTTTTACGGTCCGTGGGAAGACGATCAAGGTGCTATCGATGATTAAGACTGCTGTGGTAGTCAATTGTCACCTTCCTATTGGCTTCAATAAATGGCATACCATCAATTATATTTGGTGCTTGTTATCCATTCATAGCATGAACTCTTCAGAACTCCTGATTTTTGAAAGGGGGAGCTTTCTGAAAGTATATACAAACCCGTGCTGTGTTTTGAGATGTTAATTTCAAATTTGCAGTGAAGAAAGTGGACTTTTCGCAGCACACTTGTAAGAATCTTTGTCAGTGTGGCACCCATCTAGATTGTAGAGGACGAAGGGATTATCGACTATGGGGGTTCAGCCATATGGACATAAATATATACTATATAGAGTAGTTAACTCCATTTTGGACTTTTCCTTATAATAAATTCTCTGAAATGGGAGTCAAGGTGGGTGTGTGAAGACATACTCTGTTACTGGTGTAGAAGGGCAGATAGCTAGTTCATAGTAGTCCTATAGGCTTGTACTTTGCTATGTGCTTGTGGGAGTTCATGAAAATAAGTGAGAAATTGAAGGGTGGGGGGAATAGCAGAGTATTTGTGTGTTCATGTGAAGAATTGTACCCGCCAATTCAAACTGCACCGTTTTTAAAAAGCCAGTGTTGTAGGTTTAGTTCAGTTCTCAGTAATGACCACTTGAATGCTTTCTAGTGCAGGCGCGTTATGCTATTGTACAACCTCTGCCACCCCCTTGTATGAACAACCCTCATGTGCTGACATTGATTTAAATAACTCATTTTCCCTCCCTTTATCTCTTTGAAGCCATCTGCTTCCTAGCCCAGAATCCCAACTGATTTGCTTGAAATGTAGCATATCGTTTTGGATTCCATTTGCTTCTCTCTCTGACCTATGCCCCCCCCCATCTTATTGCACATCTGTAAATATCACCCCCTTTTTTTTTTTTTTTTCATTTTCCTTGTTATTTGTATTAGCGTTTATTTTCCATTACCTGTTGAAGCCGTCCGTAACTGACTGGTCTCATTTCCATTCAAAAGTCTGTAAATACAATTTGTTTTCGATGTCCTGATTTAAGATGTATATACCGCCCTACAAAAAAAAAAAAAAAAAAAAAAAATCTCCCTCTTTGTTGTCTCTCTCTCCATCTCTCTGGTTGTGCACTCCATCAACATACCATTGTACTGTATCTCGCTGCTTTATTTATTGCTCACTTGGTGTTCTCTCATGTAGGGAGAGGTTGAGGCACCTCACTGTTTTGTGGGCATTATGTCAAATGTACTGTACTTGGCACCCACACATTGGTATTTTAAAGCAAGTTACTTTTTTGAATGGGGAAAAGGTGTTTGGTTGGACATATCAAGATTTAATCACTCTCTGGTACGATTCCAACTAAATAATTTCCAGTTTCACATATGTACTGACCTATGACAGGGAAATTTGAGTGTGGGCTGTTTTGAGTTTACCAGACAACCATTCGGCCAATGACTTGCCCCCCATTCATTACAATGGGTACCTAAAAAAAAATATTTCAAGTGTGTGAAAGTGTCATGTTTGGTGCAGAGGAGCCATAATACCTTTTTTTTTACCCAGTGTAATGTGAAGGGTAAACCTGAGGGCCATGATGGCGACAAGGTCGGTTGACGCAGCCAGCCTCCCGCCCTTGACAATGCCTGAGCCCATCACGGACAAATCTGACCTCTGCTGCTTTTAAAATGGCAGCCATAGACAAAATTCAGTGACTGCAGTACGACGAGCCATTTACCAACCCCCCCCTTCTGTGTGTGCTTCCGTGAGCGTGTGTGGAAGTGTGTGTGTTATGTACCTGCCGAGCTGCTGGTTTCATAACTAAATCTTAGCAGTATCAGGCTACTAGTGTATATCCTATAAGTACCATGTTGCGTGTGTATCAACATGTGTATGTATAGCAACCCAAGTGAGGTCACTTTTACTGTTCTGTGACGTGGATCAGTCATTTTTCATTCCAATCCTGTTTCAATTGCGTCATCCTGGCCAGGAGAACTGGTGTGTGCTTTTGGGATGAGGGAGGAGAGTGAAGGAGGGAGAGAACCAAACTGTCTGTATGAAATGATCTCATTTAATAAAGTGTAAAATAGGTCTGAAAAATCTAATCTGACTTTCTGGTTTGTGCGTGGTATTTTTCTGCATTTTAATTATACTTTTTAATTATTCAAAATTGATTTAAATTATGGGGAAAGCCTAGAAGTGCTGTGATTGCAGGTTCACCTGCTTCATCTGAAGCCTCTTCTTTTAGGGTGCTGCTATAGGCCACCAAGCGCAAACTATCAGTATCTGGAGAATGTGTGTGGTGTTAGCACCCGAGACCTTATCTAACGGACGTATTTTCTCGGTGACCTGAACATTGACTGGTTGTACTCAAGAAGAAGCTTCTTCCTGTGTGTGAGACTCTGTAACATGACCCAGGTTATCTCTCAACCAACTAGTGTAAACCAATAGTGTTGGATCTGTGCCATCCACTTGTATTGATCATATCTTCACTAATGCGGCATAGCTTCGCTCCAAAGCAATGTCAGTTCCCATTGGCTGTATTGACCATAACATTGTGGCAATAACAAGGAATGCCAAAGGCGGGGCCTAAAGGTATTTAATAAGCTATCATACACGTTTTCTCAGGTCTCTCTTATTGAAGATGTAAAACATTTATGTTGGTCTGTGTATAAGGAGGGGAAACCAGATGCAGTACTCGGAATCTAAAAGTATTCTTGCCAATTGTTGACAAACATGCACCTGTTAAACTAACTGAATTGTTAGTGCCGCCTGGATCGATGAGGAATGGAAAATTGTTTTGTTCAGAAATTGGTGGCAAACCAGCTCAGCTGGTTGGTTGACAAACTATCAATTGAGAACTTTTGTGACTAAACTTAACTGTGTAATGTAATTTCACTTCTGTTTGTCCAGTTTGTGAATAGTCATTTGAAATTATTGGCTACATCAGTGTTTCCCAACCCTGGTTCTTGAGAACCCCCAACAGTACACATATTTATTGTAATCCTGGACAAACACACCTGATTCAACTAATCAAGCCCTCAATGAGTTGAATGAGTTGTTTGTCAACTAAACTGTGTACTGTTGGGGGTACTCGAGGACAAACGGAAGTGAAATGACAACATTACACAGTGAAACATCATATTTGCATATTAAAGATCTAATATTGAAAGGATTGGAATTTGGTCAAGTTTGTATGGAAGAGGTGGGAAAACAATTCTGTCAATTTTTTTTTTTAAATATTTTTTTATTTGACCTTTTATTTAACTAGGCAAGTAAGTTCAGAACAAATTCTTATTTTCAATGACAGCCTAGGAACAGTGGGTTAACTGCCTGTTCAGGGGCAGAATGACAGATTTGTACCTTGTCAGCTCAGGGGTTTGAACTTGCAACCTTCCGGTTACTAGTCCAACGCTCTAACCACTACCATTAGGGTAGCCTAATAATGATAAGGCACCAGGTATAGACAGCCTAGATGGAAAACGGTTGAGAATGGTAGCAGACTGTATTGCCACCCCTATTTGCCATGTCTTTAACCTAAGCCTAAAGGAGTGTGTCCATAGGCGTGGAAGGAAGCTAAAGTAATTCCACATCCTAAAAATAGTAAAGCACCCTTTGCTGGCTCGAACAGCCACCCAATTAGTTTGCTGACTGTTCTTACTAAACTGATGGAGAAAATTGTTTGTCAAAGAACAAGTAAACTACTGACTTGCAAGTATGGAAGGGGACTCAACCTGTACTGCACTGGCTCAGATGACTGATGGTTGGCTAAAAGAAATATATAATAAGATGATAGTTGGAGCTGTATTGTTAGATATCAGTGCAGCCTTTGATATTATATTATCAATTTGTTGTTGAATACTTGAGTCCAATAGAACTCAAGTATTCAATGGAAGCTTCTCTAACATGTACAGTGCGGTATCCCTCAGGGCAGTTCTCTTGGGCCGTTACTCTATTTTTACAAATTATTTGCCACTTGTCTTACAAGAAGCTAAAATGACTGTATGCTGATTGCACACTATACATCACGGATGGTGCCTCGTCTTGAGCTCCTACAAAACATTACAGGTTTCTACTTTTTCTAGTGATTTTCTCAAATGTTTGTTTTGTGCAAACTTCATACACCCGGGCAGAACTATTGGAATATGATGATTGGCAAGTTCAATGTTCAATCATTAGTGAATGAACTTGACGAACTCAGATCGAGGTTCTCCTTCCAGGGGGACATCTGATTTTGTAACATACTCTGTTTTTCTGAGACCTGGCTTTCCTCTGACATCCAAATGAATTATATACAACCAGAGGGTTTTACACATCGAGCAGATAGGAGAGGGCTCTCTCTGGCAAGAACAAAGGCGGAAGGCTCTGTTTTATGACCAATGGGGGAAATGCACAGGAACTTGCGAGCTTTTGCTCTCCCGACTTGGAATATTTGGTCATCAAATGTCGCCATTTTTATCTTCCGAAAGAGTTGGCAGGGATTATCGTTATGACTTTCTACATCCCACCCCAAGCAGACACCAAAAATGCTTAATTGGACCCTGAACAAACTAGAGACTGCGTACCCGGAGGCGTTTAACAAAACTAATTATTTAATTGCTATGAACACATTGACTGTCCAACTCGCAGAGATTCTATGCTGGACAACTGCTACACGCCCTTTCGACACGGTATAAGGCCATTTCCCATCCTCCTTTTGGCAAATCTGACCATGACTCCATTTTGCTCCACCCCGCCTACAAACAAAGACTCGGAAGTTCCGGTGGTCAGGTCTGTACAGCGCTGGTCTGACCAATCAGAATCCATGCTCCAAGACTGTTTTGATCACATGGACTGGAATATTTTCCGGATCGCCTCTAGCGATAACATTAATGAATATGCCAACTCAGCCACATGATTCATGAAAAAATTCATAAATGTGATTCTGATGGTGAATTTCAAAACTTAGCTGAGTCTAAAACTGTGGATTGATGGCAGCCTTGTCAGGAAACTGAAGGAGAGAGATGCTGCTTATAAACACGGCAAGGTGACCAAGGACAATTGTATGGTTAAACAGTAAAAATATGACCTATGCAGTTTGATCAAGATGGCGAGACACATGTATAGGGTCAAAGTGGAGGAGCAATTCAGCGGGTCGGGACTCCTAACGATCATGGATTACAAAAGGAAAGACAGTCACTTCGCGGACACCAACGCCACCCTACTGGACAAGCTAAACACCTTTTTTTTAACACTTTGAGTGAAACGACTCTGAGATGCCGAGGAGAGCCTCTGAGGACAACGAGGGCTACTTGCTTAACCCTCACTACCCTCCCTAACTGCACCCTCAGTGCATGTGCAGACCAGCTAGCTGTTGTGTTGACGGACATTTTCAATCTCTAGCACAGGTCGTTGTCCCCCACCTGCTTCAAGATGTCAACTATCATCCCTGTGCACAAGAAAGGTAAAGTTACTGAACTGAATGACTACCGGCCCGTAGCACTCAGTCATCATGAAGTGCTTTGAGAGGGTAGTCCACATCACATCCTTCATCCCGATACACTCAACCCTCTCTGCCTACAGCCCGACAGATCCACGGACAACGCAATTGCCATTGCACTGCACACTGCCCTCACTCATCTGGACAAGAGGAATGCATATGTGAGGATACTGTTTGACTACAGCTCGAACTTCAATACCTTTTAGTGCCCTCTAAGCGTAGCACAAAGCTCACAGACCTGGGACTGAACTCCTCCCTATGCAACTGGGTCCTGGACTTCCTGAGGGGCCAGGTGGTGAAGGTAGGCAACATTACCTCCTCCACATTGATCCTCAACACGGGGGCCCCACAAGGGTGCGTCCTTTACTCCCTGTATACCAACGACTGTGTGGCCTCACACAGTTCAAACTGGAAAGGACCATAAAGCTCATCACCGTGCACTTTCACCACCATGTGAAGTTCATTGTAATTTATTTAATCTGTACTCTAATAAACTGCATGGTTTCCTGAGTCGTAGTGTGAGGACCACACAACATATCCTTGCGTGACTCCAAGTTTAGTTCGTGCTCAGCCCCCTCCTGTACTCCCTGTTCACCCATGACTGCGTGGCCATGCACACCTCCAACACATTCATCAAGTTTGCTGACGACGTGACAGTAACAGACCTGATTACCAATAACGAGGAGACGGCCAACAGGAAGGAGGTAGGCATTCTGACGGTGTGGTGCCAGGTAAACAACCTCTCTCTCAACGTCAGCAAAACAAGGGAGTTGATTGTGGACTTAAGGAGGAACCAGGCTGGGCACGCCCCCGTCTTGGAGACTGCCTTCCCATCTTTTTTTTGGTCTCAAGGGAAGGTTTGGAAAACAAACGTTTTATAAAAACACATACACCTACACATTAACACACAAACAGTACATCCTCCATATAATTCATATCATAGGCCTACTGTAGAGTTATTTTTACTTGCACACAATATAGCTGGATCACCCCGTTCTGTCCCGAAGAGTCCACAGCCCTGCGGTGCCCCAACCCAACACACCCCACTCAGCTTGAGAATCTTAGTGAATCATTCATTATTGGTTTCAGGTGTTGGGCCAAGGCCAGAGTGACAACCAACTGTATGGCAGATTGCCTAAATAGGTATCTCCCCTGAAGTGGGCACGTTTTCAATACAGTCTCCTTTTGTTGTACTGTATTCCATATAAGGCATCCAGGGCTTATAACGGTTGCACAGTATACCCTTAATCTTGTAATAAATCATATCTAGTGATACATAACTTGACATTTCTGCCATCTATTGTGGGAGGATAACCAACCTTCCAATTAATGTCAATACATTTCTTAGCCGCTATAGATTCTAGGTTACGCAGTTTCTTCTGATAACAGTCTCCAGTATCAACATTTCCAAGCAAACAAAAACAGGGTGAAGGGGGAATCTGTAGACATGCTGAGATAAAATAACACTCTTTGCCAGAATTCAGCCAGCCTTCACAAGACCATAACATATGTAAATATGTTCCCTTTTGTGTTTTACACATCCAGCAGAGGAATTACAATTCTAAGGGCATGTTATTCAGTTTCACTGGCATATAGTTTGTTCTATAGATGGTCTTAAACTGCAGTAATTTATGTCTGAATTATAAGAACATGACAGAGCATTCTAACACATGCTACATGATCACAAGTATGTGGACACCTGCTTGTCAAATATCTCATTCAAAATCATGGCCAATAATATGGAGTTGTTCCCCTCTTTGCTGCTATAACAGCCTCTACTCTTCTTTGAAGACTTTCTATTAGACCTTGGAACATTGCTGTGAAGACTTGCTACCATTCAGCCGCAAGAGCATTAGTGAGGTCGAGCACGAGATGTTGGGCGATGAGGCCGGCTTGCAGTCGTGTTCCAATTCATCCCAAAGGTGTTCGATGGGGTTGAGGTCAGGGCTCTGTGCAGGCCAGTCAAGTTCTTATACACCGATCTTGACAAACCATTTCTGTATGGACCTCGCTTTGTGCACCTGGGCATTGTCACGCTGAAACAGGAAAGGGCATTCCCCAAACTGTTGCCATAAAGTTGGAAGCACAGAATTGTCTAGAATGTCATTGTATGCTGTAGCGTTAAGATTTCCCTTCGCGGGAACTAAGGGGCCTAGCCCGAATCATGAAAAACAGCCCTAGAACATTATTCCTCTTCCACCTAACTTTACAGTTGCAGATGCATTCGGGCTGGAAGCGTTCTCGTGACATCCACTAAACACAGATTTGTCCGTCGGACTGCCAGATGGTGTAGCAGGATTCATCACTCCAGAGAACACATTTCCACTGCTCCAGAGTCTAATGGCGGCGAGCTTTACACCACTCCAGCCGACGCTTGGCATTGAGCATGGTGATCTTATGCTTGTGTGCGGCTGCTCGGCCATGGAAACCCATTTCATGAAGCTCCCGACGAACAGTTCTTGTGCTGACGTTAATTCCAGAGGCAGTTTGGAACACGGTAGTGAGTGTTGCAACAGAGGACAGACGATTTTTATGCGCTACGCACTTCAGCACTTGACAGTCCTGTTCTGTGAACTTGTGTGGCCTACCACTTCGTGTCTGAGCTGTTGTTGAACCTAGACGTTTCCATTTTCAATAACAGCACTTACAGTTAACCAGTGCAGCTCTAGCAGGGCAGAAATTTGATTAACTGACTTGTTGGAAAGGTGTCATGCTATGACGGTGCAATGTTCGAAAGTAACTGAGCTCTTCAGTAAGGCCATTCTACTGCCAATGTTTGTCTATGGAGATTGCATGGCTGTGTGCTCGATTTTATACACCTGTCAGCAACGGTGTGGCTGATATAGCCAAATCCATTCATTTGAAGGTGTGTCCACATACTTTTGTATACATAGTCTGTGTCCATTCATTATCATGAATAGTGTCTCCCAGGTCTGTTTTGTGTCATTGGGAAAAGTCTCTAATAACTCTTGATACAGTTTGGTAATCAACTTTAGAGGTTTGTCATACTGCCCTAAAATAAGTTCAATCTTGGACGTTTCTTGCGTGTCCAGTGTTTGCTGCACAGTAGAGAATAAAGTGTTGTATCTGCAAAAGTTCACTTCTGCGCTGTCACAGACTGTTTTTCCCTGGCTGCCTGACCCTGCAGGGACACCTGTCACCACCTGATCCTGCTAAGACATGATGACCATAATGTTGTGTACTGACTGAGCACCATGACAGTGAAGCCTGTAGTGCTGTTTAAAACGTAGGTAAGTAGGTAATTAACTAGGGAAACTGACAGATCAATAACGTTACATTGCTATACTGACTAATACACATACAGTGGGGCAAAAAAGTATTTAGTCAGCCACCAATTGTGCAAGTTCTCCCACTAAAAAAGATGAGGCCTGTAATTTATCATAGGTACACTTCAACTATGACAGACAAAATTAGAAAAAAAATCCAGAAAATCACATTGTAGGTTTTTGTTAATGAATTTATTTGCAAATTATGGTGGAAAATAAGTATTTGGTCACCTACAAACAAGCAAGATTTATTTTGGCTAGCTCTAGGTAATGGTACAGTGGTACATCATCAAACTGAATTATGTTGAAATGGGAGGGAAAATGTTACGAGAATTTAATTATCAATGTTCATAAACTTAAATGAATCTACTCAGTCTGCAACCCAGAGTTTGTAAGGTACTGGTTTAAATGAAACAGACAGAGTCCCAGTTTACAATAGTCAAAATGTTTATTCACGAGAGCGCTCTAAAATAAAAAATGCGAACACAATCTTTATAACACACACAAACAAGTTCAAATCTTAAACTACGCCTTGCTCAGACAGTTGGTGTTTTCCCACTACAGAGACACATTGTTTCTTTAATCTGCAACATGTTTCATAATTTTCTGCAAGCCTAACTGTTTCTCCCCTCCACGGGTGGAGACAGAATGTCCTGTAAGGAAACACAGTAGTACAACTTGTCTGCTCCTCTTATCATTTGTTTTCCACTTGCACCCTGCTTACATACTAAAAAGGAACAAAAGTTCTTGTTCTAATTCTGACTAAAGCTACACACATCATCAGATTATAGTTATATGATTTTAATAAATTTCATACAATTATATGGTTTCAGGGTGGAATATTATTGAGTCATTATCTTAACTTTACCTTAAATATATAAATCATATGAATTTATATTATATCAGAAAAAACGGATACAAAACATTTCCCTACACACAACAGCTGTTAGATACTGCGACCTGACAGTTAGCTAGCTATAGCTGAACTGGCTGTGGTAGCTACTTGCTAACTAACTAACTGCTAGTAGTTCATTCACTTCATTCAAGAGGGGATGAAAACATTAGCTAACAGTAACTGTCAAACAGAAGTTTCCTTGCCAGCTAGATCAGTCAACTAAAGAGTAGCCAGTTTCTGCTCTGCTTGTTTTTACAGCTCAGAGACATATCGCAACACAAACAGCAGCTGCCTCTAGATCTCTCCCGTGCTGTTCCTATACGACAGCCTTTCAGAAGCTTTCCCTTCACACAGCCTGTCCACACACCACTTTGTTTGGTCTGTCGTGGAAGGATCAGAATTTGTTGGTAACATTTGTAAGATGTTTAATATTCATCAAATGTGTGTAAGTTACTTCTCATCAGAATGATATTTTTGATAATACTGTGGCGAGGTTGCAGTTATCTGTTCTATGTCAAAACTAAGTTGCATGGGCCACAGAGAGGGGAGAGGTCATCATGTGTAAACATATCTTTTACTCCCTACCTTTTCTAGTGGGGAAAGAAGGGTTGCAGTGTCTGGAATCATTCTATGCTCCCTCTAATGTTGCTTTTATCTTAACCTATAGCCTCACCCTCCTCTCCGTGAGTTTGTCCAGGAGGTTGTATTTTGAGTTGGTTGTATCTAAATGACAATTTGATATATGCCTGTTGATATGGAGGATTTGGTTTATGGTTCTGGGGTTTGGGAAAGGAGACAAAGCTGAACGATGAATTATGTCTATGCTGTCTGACTATGTGCGTCTTTGCTATTAAAGGAACTCAGTTGCATTGTAAGGGGACTCTCAGAGAAATCACTGAGAAACACTGAATTTATCTGAGAGTCACAGGATTGTGATAGAGCTCATATAATTAAAGATGGACTTTTATAACTAACTCTGATGTGTGGTTTGCTCCCATGATTTGGTAAATAGAGGAAATTTCCACGACAGGTCCGAAATCCAGCCGGATGAAACCGGAAAACAGCCTTCCTGACTGCTGTGAGGCATCCGCATGGTCCTAAAGCACAGCTGTGCCGTGTTTTGTATCACATCTTACAAAAAAAAGATTGCCGTTTTGAAACTGCAGTAGCTACAGTCGAAGTCGGAAGTTTACACACACCTTAGCCAAATACATTTAAACTAAGTTTTTCACAATTCTTGACATTTAATCCTAGTAAGAATTCCCTGTCTTAGGTCAGTTAGGATCACCACAAAATGTTAAGAATGTGAAATGTCAGAATAATAGTAGAGAGAATAATTTATTTCAGCTTTTCTTTCATCACATTCCCAGTGGGTCAGAAGTTTACATGCACTCAATTAGTATTTGGTAGCATTGCCTTTAACTGGTTTAACTTGGGTCAAACGTTTAGGGTAGCCTTCCACAAGCTTCCCACAATATGATGGGTGAATTTTGGCCCATTCCTCCTGACAGAGCTGGTGTAACTGAGTCAGGTTTGTAGGCCTCCATGCTCGCACATGCTTTTTCAGTTCTGCCCACAAATTTTCTATGGGATTGAAGACAGGGCTTTGACCACTCCAATACCTTGACTTTGTTGTCCTTAAGCCATTTTGCCACAACTTTGGAAGTATGCTTGGGGTCATTGTCCATTTGGAAGACCCATTTGCGACCAAGCTTTAACTTCCTGACTGATATCTTGAGATGTTCCTTCAATATATCCATATAGTTTCCCTCCCTCATGATGCCACCTATTTTGTGAAGTGCACCAGTCCCTCCTGCAGAAAAGCACCCCCACACCATGATGCTGCCACCCCGTGCTTCATGTTTGGGATGTTGTTCTTCGGCTTGCAAGCCTCCCCCTTTTTCCTCCAGACATAACAATGGTCATTATGGCCAAACAGTTCTATTTTTGTTTCGTCAGACCAGAGGACATTTCTTCAAAATGTACAATCTTTGTCCCCATGTGCAGTTGCAAACTGTAGTCTGGCTTTTTTATGGTGGTTTTGGTGCAGCGGCTTCTTCCTTACTGACATAGCCTTTCAGGTTATGTCGATATAGGACTCGTTTTACTGTGGATATAGATACTTTTGTACCGGTTTCCTCCAGCATCTTCACAAGGTCCTTTGCTGTTGTTCAGGGATTAATTTGCACTTTTTGAACCAAAGTACGTTCATCTCTAGGAGACAGGATGCGTCTCCTTCCTGAGCTGAATGGCGGCTGCGTGGTCCCATGGTGTTTATACTTACATACTATTGTTTGTACAGATGAACGTGGTACCTTCAGGTGTTTGGAAATTGCTCCCAAGGATGAATCAGACTTGTGGAGGTCTACAATTATTTTTCTGAGGTCTTGGCTGATTTCTGTTGATTTTCCCATGATGTGAAGCAAAGAGACACTGAGCTGGAAGGTAGGCCTTGAAATACATCCACAGGTACACCTCCAATTGACTCAAATTATGTCAATTAGCCTATCAGAATATAATGTGTGTAATTATAATCAAGAATTAGAACAAAGACTGTGTTCCTTGGTAGAAACTAATGAAGTTATCGTCAGACTGGCTAGAATGCTGTGTTCCTTACTGGACATCTTATCTCTACACAGGGAGAGGAGAGACCTTGGGCTAGTAGTAAATTATTTAACAGGTGGTGGACGATGTGGGAAGGCTTCTGAACTATACTGCCATTGTGTGGAGGAAGGACAGTTTAAAACCTATGACGTCATTTTTAGTTTATAACCTGTTGTAAATTGTACCATGATCAGTACTCTCGGGATTAAACGCTATTGATTGACTTTGAGACTGGCCTCTGTCCATTTTATGCAAATAAGTATCTTACAAATTCTTAGGAATGGGCAGAGTGTTCTAATTTAATTGGTTAATAAACATATAGGAATCAAATTCCTTTAACAAAATTCAACTGTTGTATTTTGGACCCAGTAATTGCAGAATAACTGCAGTGTACTACAGTTGAACTGCAGTTATACTGCACTCTAATTGCAGTAAAAAAATATATATATATATTTTGGATAAAGTATTTGCAGCATACTGCAGTTATACTGCACTCTGACCACTATCTTTTTTGTAAGGGACAGTGCAATTATAAATCTTTGGGGGGGTGGGGGGTCATCCCCCCCCACATCTCCAGTGAAAGTTGCGCCCCTGGTGTAATGTGTATGTATGTGTG
This sequence comes from Oncorhynchus keta, assembly GCF_023373465.1. NCBI lineage: Eukaryota > Metazoa > Chordata > Actinopteri > Salmoniformes > Salmonidae > Oncorhynchus > Oncorhynchus keta. The sequence goes on from NC_068439.1 coordinate 37,404,633, forward strand.
TTTGTTTTGTGTTGGTCTACTTGTGTGTTATGTGTATGTGGACGCATGTAGTGAATGTGTGTGGAGGTTCTTCCCTGCCCTCACCCCAATGGACATTTATCATACATCTAAAACCAAAAGCATTGTATTTGGCTCAAAGCCTTCTCTTAGACAGGCTGAACTCCTAGGAGAGACATTGGATGGTCAGTTAGCATGGTCAAGTCATATTGACAGAGTTGTTGAAAAGAAGGGGACAGTTATGTCTGTTGTAAAATATGTTCTGCGTTTTTGACACACAAGATCAACTGTACTCGTTCAGGCTCTGATCTTTTTAAGAAACATTTGTGTGTTGAAAATGCCAAACCACTTGTATAATCTCGTTGCATGCACTTCATACATATATACATAAATACCCCACCAGACACGCCATTATGGGTTTCTTCACTGTGGCCAAACCAAAAAGAGATATAATACATTCCTAAGTTATGTATAGAGTCATGTCCTAGTGGAATTCTCCGTCACCAGAGATTACTTGCAAAAAGCAAGTTTAGCTTCATAAAACATAATTTAACTGTACTGTATATATGAATATGTACAGTATATGAATATTGTGTAAACAGTATTTTAGTTGTCTCTTGTCCCCCCATCCCCAATATATGTTATTTATTTAGAATTTAATGTAATAATCTTATGTTCTTGTCTTTAACTGTTCTGTACTTTATGTATTTGTATGTTTTATGTGGACCCCAGGAAGTGTAGCTGCTGCATGTGCAGTAACTAATGGGGATCCTAATAAACAATGACTGACTGATGATGAGCTCATCAAATCATGGAAGCCAATGGTAAAGGCTTCTCTGAAGCCTTTTAACAAGTTAAACCCAACACAATGCTAGTTTGCATAGCAAATAATAATCACTCACAAAGGAAAGAATCATTCTTCCCGTGGTCTATTGACACATCATCACGCACATAACACAATCACTCCTCAAGACAGGGTGTGAGTTCCTGGCACATGTTGTGTGTGGGACCAGCCTCAAGGCAAACAAGAAAAAAGTGTTTGTTCATTTTAATGAAATGCCTTACCATTTAAGTTCATATGTGTATTTACTCAGTAAGAAAAGTCCATACCATTTTTTTTTTTACTAATATTGGAAATCACCTTTACTCTGTCATAAAATTGGTTTGGAGAGGTGCTTAATAATTAAGGCACCTCACTTTCCACACAGGCAATACCATGAGGCAACAAAAAAAACAAATGTACCCACAAGTCATTCCAAGTGACTTAGTGCTGCTTTCTCATGCTGCTGTTCCATGACTCATATTATAGGAATCAGTGCGGTTCGGTGCCGTTTATGATGAGGACCATTTTTGTTTTCATTAGCACGGCCTTATTTCTGTAACACCACGCATGTTGGATGACTGTCATTCATATTCCATTCACCCAGTTCAATGTAAAATTGATAGGTTTAGGCTACTAGATGATACTCCAATTTTCCCTATACCCATCAAGAGGTTGCTGCAACCTAGCCTATTTATGAATGTTTACAACGTAGGTGCACACAGGTCGAGAGAAAATATTGAGATGACAGTGACACATTCATACTGCCTTGCACAGTCTTGCCTGCGTCTAGCTTATCTAGAGTATAATCATTAGTCCAACAGTTGCAAACTAGAATTTCTATTGGATAAATTCCTGTATTTTTATCACCGTTTCATTTGCTTCCGTTTAAAAAACATTTTTCAACAGAATCGGTGGAATGAATGCACCCCTGATCATAGCAACCATGTTGTATTCATTCTAGCCTCTATGCACTCTCCTCCTCTCACCTTTACCTTCGTTTGTGGACTTCAATGTACAACACGTGACCAGGAGAAAAAACCTTTCCAAACCACATCATATCCGCCACACACAGCCTACATCGTTGTCACCATATTAGCTAAAGTAACGTCATAGTCAATATAGCTAATAGAAGTAACATGTTAGTAAACCCGCTACAATAATGCTGTAACGTTAAAGTGTATAGTCAGTAAGCAGTTACACCGGTGGCCATAAAATAAAACCAAAAGCTTACCTTGACTTGAAAGAGTTCCAGTGTTGTTGGTGTCACGCCCTGACCGTAGAGTGCCTTTTTATGTCTCTATTTGGTTTGGTCAGGGTGTGATTTGATTTGTTCGGCGTCATTTTGATTAATAAACAAAAATGTACGCTCACCACGCTGCACCTTGGTCCGCTCCTTTCAACAGCCGTGACAGTTGGATAATCATAGCCAGCTAGCTAACATAGCATCCCTCTGTTGGAGTGGGCTAAACTATCAAGATTCAATTGCTAGCTAAGGAAGTGGAACTGAAAATAAATCACACTCTCTTGCTTCTCCTTAATTTTTGAATAAATTAATTTGTTAAACTATTGTCTTTCTCTCACTGAGTCAACTACTCACCACATTGCAGTGCTAGCTAGCTGTAGCTTATGCTTTAAGTACTAGATTCATTCTCTGATCCTTTAATTGGGTGGACAACATGCCAGTTCATGCTGCAAGAGCTCTGATAGGTTAGAGGACGTCCCCTGGAAGTTGTCATAATTACTGTGTAAGTCTATGGAAGGGGGTGAGAACCATGAGCCTCCTAGGTTTTGTATTGAAGTCAATGTACCCAGAGGAGGACGGAAGCTAGCTGTCCTTCGGCTACACCATGGTGCTACCCTACAGAGTGTTGTTTAGGCTTCTGTAGACCATTGCAAACAGTGTGTTTTAATCAATTATTTGATGACGTGAATATATTTAGTATAGTTTTTCAATGCTTTACAATTTTTATGAAATTCACTGAGGATGGTCCTCCCCTTCCTCCTTTGAGGAGCCTCCACTGATAGGAATAACTTGTCAACAAATGCTACAGCAAGTGATTTTAAATTATCCTTTCAATTAAATAGAGGGTGTCTTTTGTTAAAACTGACACTTGAATGTGCTACGAGATTTGATTACACAAAACCTTCAAAGGTAATAGGGTGTCATAATAGGGTGCCATAATACCTAGCTAGCTATTTACATGGGATGCTCTATCAACCGAATAAACCAATTTTAGATCCAATAAAGAAATAAGTACATATTTCAAGTGTGTAAATAGAGCTTATCAATTCAAATGGATTTCTCACCTAGTTTGCTATGCTATTTTTGGAGAAGGGTCTATCTGCGGACGGCAGACTTTGGGTGTGTCGTGTAGTTTTTTTGTGTAATGACGATCAAGTGAGTATGTCATTGTCACGACTTCCACCGAAGTCGTTTCCTCTCCTTGTTCGGGGCGGTGTTCGGTAGTCGGCGTAACTGGTCTTCTAGCCATCGTCGATCCACTTTTCATTTTCCATTTGTTTTGTCTTGTTTTCCTACACACCTGGTTTCCATTTCCCTCATTAAGTGTTGTGCATTTAACCCTCTGTTCCCCCCATGTCCTTGTGTGGAATTGTTTGTTTGTAAGTTCTTGTGCACCATGTTACTGGTGAGTGCCGGGTTTTGTACCCATGTAGGTTTTTTTTTTATTGCCGTTGGTTTTGAAATTAAACTGCTCCAGCTATTACCTATTTCTGCTCTCCTGCGTCTGACTTCACTGCCACCAGTTCCGCAACCCTTACAGTCATGTAGAGACGTAATGCAACCGGTAAGTCCTCTCCTCAGTAAATAATCCATTTACTTTGCTGTTATTTTATTTTTTTCACTGAATTCTGATTGTTTCTGCCATTATTTTCCCCTGACTGTCTATCTAGTATTTAGGACCCCATCATCCCCATGGCGATGTCAACCATTTCTCTTCTGCTCTCTGCTGCCTTTGGTCTGAGTGGTGCAGCAGGCAAGACACTTGATGATGACTTTTTTGATTACTTTCTTGATGATGACATTTTTCGGATGTTTAATTTATTTTTGTTAGGTCTTATTTCAAATCCTTTGCTGGAGAAAGCCACAACCCCTTGACTTGGTGTGTGCATTTACCAAGTCTGCACCTGTTTTGAATTTGGCCAATCCATAATTGTTGCTGGAAAAGACAATGTGAAAAGAAAATGTCAGAGCCAGTACAGCTCGGATCGGCAAATGGTATATAACTAATGGAATTGTCCCATGAACATTGCAAAAGCAGCTTTCATTTATTGTGTTTTATTGTCTTTAACTGTACACTCCATAGTAGACTTTGAGCAGGCTTTGCATCTGGGTAAGTGTAACATATGATAAAATATTTGTCAGTAGATGAATCTGCAGTATGTCTGGGTAGACACCCCTCATAGGAAGAGGCTTCGCTTATCGAAATAAGAAGTGTGTGTGGGGGCAGTTGATTGTGAACAATGTTGCTGCGACTGGTCCATTTGAATTCCTGTCTGCCTGTCCTTCCAGGAGCTAAGGGGACAGAAAGCAGGAGCCAATGCCCCACAGGCTGGTTCCAATTTGGCTCACGCTGCATCGTGTTTGTCGATAATACAAGGACATGGCTCCTAGCAGATGTATCATGCTTATCCTCTACTATGAATTAAAGGGGAAGTTCAATTGAAATCAACTTACTTGGTTTGACGTTACCTTATAAGTGGTTGGCCTTTTAACAGGCACTGCATGCCTCATGTAAAATACTAAACCTCCCCTTATTGTTTAATTTACATTTTCTATTAGCTTGGAATATTTATTTCATGTGTGGAGTCAGGCTTCCGGTGTATTGGAACCCACAGGACATGGTTTAAGACAGAGATAAACGAATATCTCTAAGTGCATGTTTCAAATAGCAGTGACTGACTCACTGGTGGGGGTCACAAGCAAAACAAAACAACTATAGACATGTTTCACTGGCAAACATTAATATCCGCTCACGTACCAGAGGCAATGTCTGCTCAAAGTCCATCATCTCCTCAAGGCTTTCTACAGTGAAACACAAAGGGATGCATTCAATCATAGCTCTCAGTAGCAATATTTACACAGCATTTCTGTTTGATCGCTGCTCCTCTTTTAACACGAACACCTCTTACTGGAAGCATCTAGTGAAGGGAGTGTTCCTGGTAAAGACTTACCAAGAGGTGGGTTCTGTTTAAAGGTGTTTCCCTCATCATCCATATCCTCACTGAAATGGAAACATATGGAGGGAAAGACATGGGAAGCTCATTTTGTCCATTCTGCCACTACTCGGTATTCCCTGATAAATAACACACTCACTTAGAGGAATTATGTTCCATATTAGTCTCCAGAAAGGGTTCCGTAAAAGGATAGGTATGAATAAACATGCCAGTTATGTAAAAGATGACTTTCAATAATGTCTGCAGGGCCATCTAGACTTATGTACACACACTTACCAATAGGGGGGGTTTGCTCCATGTTTCCCTCCAATAAAGGTTCTGAAACAAGAACTGTCACACAATAAAAGAGTGAAGGTAGGGCCTCCTGGATAACAGAACACATCATCAATGGATCTGTCTGAAGTTAGAAAAGTGTCAATATTTTGTCAACTAGTGGAGTAAGCATGATACTGTGTGTCTTACTGTGTGTCTTACTGTGTGTCTTGCCTGCTGCGCTACTCAGAGCAACGGCCGCACAGAGCAGAAGAGATATGGTCAACATTGCCATGCTGCCGCTGATGACAAATGGGCTTCTGAAAACAAGACATTAAAATACATTTCTGAGAAAGAACTCACTGAAAAGGAGATCAAAACAGCAACACAGAGTGTCGAAGGTGAGAAGAGGACATTAGCCACTAGAGTCAACCACAAGTTAGTTCTGTTCAGATGGAGAAACAAGAGCACTTTTGTGCTGTTAGCTCACATGGCCACAAGGAAACGATCAGACTTTTCTTTTACTTGGTATTGTATATTTTTGGCATGTTTTTTCCCTGCACCATAGATTTAAAACGTGAGCCGGTTATTTGTTATTTTGGAATTGTTCCTCGCTGTCTGCCAGATCAGGATGGAATATCAATAAAGATGAAAAAAAAACAAGCACTTTATCTTTTAGTCATCTCTTTCATCTTTGTGAAATTAGGTTGAATTGCAATATCCAATCAAGAGCTGCCTAAATCATGTTACACAGTGTCGCGTTTGGGAGTTCTAAAACAAATGAATTAGCTGTAGGGATTAGAGGTGGGTTGAATGGGAATGCATACACCGATACATCATGTGCACAGTTTGTGTTGTTCGATTACAAGTCAGTTGAATGGAAATGTACACAGAGTCATGTGGATGTGTATGTGTGGGTGTTTTCAGGAATCCTGTCACCTGACTAAAGATACAGTGCTTGTTTTGATCTCTGTCAAGGGTTCACGTTTTAGCAACAATCTCAAGGTACACCAATAAACCCAACCTATGGTGCAAAAACAAAAACATGCCATACATACAGTGCATTCAGAATGTATTCAGACCCCTTGACTTTCTCCACACTTTGTTACGTTACAGCCTTACTCTAAAATGGATTAAATTGTTTGTTTTCCTCATCAATCTACACACAATACCTTTAAAAAAAAATGTCAATGTATTTTTGCAAATGTACAAAACAATTCAATATCACAATAACATAAGTATTCAGACTCTAAGGTAGAAAAGTACACGCTTATGTTTAAACACTGTTTATGCATCGAATAGCTTTGATTAGTACTCTCTCATCTGTGTCTGTGGGACTGAGTTGGACCTCTGCAGCTTAACGCTGGCAGTTGATTTATGATGGCTTTAGTGATAAAAACCGACAGCCGGCATTCCATTGAATGATTCCTGTCTGAAATGCTGGCCTGTCTGCCAGTGCCAGGGGAACCTTCCCTCCAGTTTCTCTCCCACATGCAGATGAACACTGGACTTCAGAAATTGTGAGGAGGACCCAGTGTTCCATGTTGCGTTAGTATCTGTGTGTTAAGAAGTGCGAAACTGAGAAGATAACCCTGTATCAACAAACAGTAAATCACCTACAGACAGAAACCTGGCGCAGTGTAAATCTTGCTGTCTGCTGCTTGATAGCACAATGTACCTTTGTGTAATTCTACACATCTGTTGTTTGTCATGAACATTCAGAAGGATATACTTTGCTATAAAGAGCTGCAACCCAAATCTGCTCGTGGGTTCTCAGCAACCAGCTCCATTATTGCAATAATTAATAATGAAGTTTGAAATCTAAAAGTCTCTCTCCTTTGGTTAGAAATATTCCACAACAACTCTTTAGTCAGTACTTTGTTGAAGCACTTTTGGCCGCAATATCAGCCTCGAGTCATCTTGGATATGACGCTACAAGCATAGCACACTTGTATTTGGGGAGTTTCTCCCATTCTTCTCTGCAGATCCTCTCAAGCTCTGTCAGGTTTCTGTACTTTGCTCTGTTAATCTTTCCCTCAATCCTGACTAGTCTCCCAGTCCCTTCCGCTGAAAACATCCCCACAGCATGATGCTGCCACTACCATGCTTCACCGTAGGGATGTTGCCAGGTTTCCTCCAATATTGGTTTCATCAGACCAGAGAATCTTGTTTCTCGTGGTCTGAGTCCATTAGGTGCCTTTTGGCAAACTCAAAGCGGGCTGTGATGTGTATTTTACTGAGGAGTGGCTTCCATCTGGCCACTGTACCATAAAGGCCTGATTGGTGGAGTTCTGCAGAGATGGTTGTCCTTCTGGAAGTTTCTCCCATCTCCACAGACGAATTCTGGAGCTCTGTCAGAGTGGTCATCGGGTTATTGGTCACCTCCCTGACCAAGGCCCTTCTCCCCCCGATTGCTCAGTTTGGCCAGCTCTAGGAAGAGTCTTGGTGGTTTCAAAGTTCCCCATATAAGAATGATGGAAGCCACTGTGTTCTTGGGGACCTTCAATGCTGCAGACATTTTTTGGTACCCTTCCCCAGATCTGTGCCTCAACACAACCCTGTCTCAGAGTTCTACAGACAAGTCCTCTTACCTTTTTGCTCTGACATGCACTGCCAACTGTGGGACCTTATATGGACAGGTTTGTGCCTTTCCAAATCATGTCCAATCAATTGAATTTACCACAGGTGGACTCCAATCAAGTTGTAGAAACGTCTCAAGGATGATCAATGGAAACAGGAAGCACCTGAGCTCAATTTTGAGTCTCATAGCAAAGGGTCTGAATAAGTATGTAAATAAGGTATATCTGTTTTTTATTTTGAATACATTAGCAAAGAAAAATAAAACATGTTTCTACTTTGTCATTATGGAGTATTGTGTGTCGATTGATGAGGATTTTTATTTTATTTATTACCCATTTTAGAATAAGTCTGTAACGTAACAAAATGTGGAAAAAGTCCAGGGGTCTGAATACTTTCCGAAAGCACTCTATATTTATACTCCGGACACCGACATTGCTCATCCTAATATTGATATATTTCTTGATTCCATTCTTTTACTTTTAGATTTGTGTGTATTGTTGTGAGTTGTTTGATACTACTGCACTGTTGGAGCTAGGAACACAAGCATTTCGCTACACCCGCAATACCAACTGCTAAATATGTCTATGCGGCCAATAAAATGTGATTTGATTTGAAAAATAAATATTCATATTATTAAATACAACATATAAAGTGTTGATCCCATGTTTTATGAGCTGAAATAAAAGATCCCAGAAATGTTCCATACGCACAAAAACCTTATTTCTCTCAAATTTTGTGCACAAATTTGTTTACTTCCTTGTTAGTGAGCATTTCTCCTTTGCCAAGATAATCCATCCACCTGACAGGTATGGCATATCAAGAAGCTGGTTAAACAGCATGATCATTACACAGGTGCACCTTGTGCTGGGGACAATAAAAAGCCACTCTAAAATGTGCAGTTTTGTCACACAACACAATGCCACAGGTGTCTGGGTTTTCTGCATGTTTTTTTTTTTTTTTTTTGCCTGTACGGGAGAGCAGGGCAACTTTTTAATCAGTCCGCTGTACTTGCTCAATAAATGCTGCATGTGTATTTTCTTCCTATTGTTGAATCTCTGCCCCAATATAGTAGGCAATCACATTTAACAACTCTCACAAACATGATACTTTGTACCGTGTTCAACTGATATGGAGTTACAGGAAATGTGTTTCCTTGTGGCCATATGAGCCAACAGTATAAAAGTGCTCCCTGTTGCTTGACTAAAGAGAAGCGACAGCGATAACCTGGTATTCACTTTGACACTTTCTGACAGGAAACAGTGTATCCGATTAGTCCACCTATTCTACTCCATTAAACTTTGAGGGAATCATCAGTTCATCACTAAGTGCTGTTTTTAACAACAAAGGGATCTCGTCACCATGGCAATGTTTACCATTTCCCTGCTTCTCTGTGCTGCATTTGCTCTGAGCGGTGCAACAGGTAAGACACACAGTAAACCAAGAAAATACACGTCATCCTCATACAGAAATGATAGAGCTCACATGATTTACTTGAAAATGGAATCTCTTTTCTTCAGAGGTTACAACTGTCATGGAAAACCACATGGAACAGAGCTCACCTGCTGGTAAGTGCTTGATGATGTTACGCCGTCTTCAATGAATGAGCAACTTGTAATAGCTTTTGAAAGTGTGGAACTACAACACTGATTGTTGAAACCTGGTGCATGAAGAAATCCGATTTCCTTCCTCTACATAAGCCAGTTGATCAACACAGTGCTTTCAGTTTTGTAAGTTGGTAATGTTAGGCTTCAATGAGTTTGTTCTGATCATATCTTGTCTCATTCAGAGGTGGTGAAGGCGGAGAGGTAGAGCAGGGACTCTTGCCCACCTGGCTGGCTCAAGTACGGGGCACAGTGTTTCATGTTTGTGCGTTCCGGCAAGACGTGGATGAATGCTGAGGTGCATTTTAACCTGTTGCACCCTTGACATTTTTTGGCTTTAGACATATTACACTGATAATATAGGTATACACCAGGTATCACCGATCACAGTGCTGTAGTTCCACACTGGATTATACATTGAAAAGCGTCCATGTGGCAAGAACACAAGTATGTTTAAAAAAAAACGTCCATTATAGAATCTAAGTGATATTATATTCTGTCCTCCGTTCCTATCCTCTCTCTCTCTAGCGGTACTGTGTGCACTTCGGAGCAAACCTTGCATCCATCCACAGCTCTGAAGAGTATCATTTCGTGCAAGAGTTGATCATACTACAGACAGAAGACTTTACCCTTAGCCTGGATTGGAGGATTTGACACTGTTCAGGTAGAGTGATCATCAACGAAGTCAGATCTAAGTTTGGGAAATCTTAAAAACAGTATTCTACTGTAGGCCTACATTAGAGCATGTTTACCTATGTATTATCTACTGGCAACAATTTGATTGTTTTGTATTCTATGGTTATGTTTCTTTGACACTGAGACCACTTCTTCCCCACAGAACCGAGTGTGGCTCTGGAGTGACGGCTCCAGATTTGACTACAGGAACTGGCTCACAGGAGAACCCAATAATGTCGGTGGCAGAGAGCCATGCATGATGATGAACTATGGAGGTACAGTAATCAAACTCTTATCCCAATATCCTTAAATGACATTGAGCTTCATTTATGTGTGTTTAGAAAAACATGTCTGACAAGGAAATGTAAATGTCTGTTTTGAGTCCGTTTCCGTGCAGCAGCAGTACAAACTTTAGGATGTTTTCTGCCAGTCTACCTCATGCACTCGCAATCAAGTGGAGAGCTAATTGGCGTTCCTTGTTTCCTCTTTAGGTGAAAAACGCTGGAATGATGTTCAATGTGGATCTATATTTCCATCTGTGTGCTCCAAAAGGATGTGTTAAATCTGCCATCATAACATCAACTGAACCACTTTTTTTGTCATTAAAACTGTACAGTATTATTGAAGAATGTAAATATATGGTAGGCCTATAGTTTTTGTGAATCATAGTCGAGCATGAGATTTAACTGAAGGGGGATTTTCTATCATGTAAATAGGCTGTCGTCAAATTTTTTTCAATGATGCTAATCATGTAAAATGTCATAGTGAAGTTTTGCTACTAATAAATAATATCCCTAATATTTTGTGTAGATGTTGTCAGTGCATTGCATCACCAATGATTTACCGTTCCTAGGCTTAGCTTGATGTACAACAATAAACACAGCATTTACACACTTAAATATATTTTATACAGAAACCACTCTGCCCTAATATCAGTTTGTGACAAAACAAGCAGGTACAGTGTAGTGCAGTGGTCACCAACCTTATCTGAGTCAAGATCCCTTTCTGAGTCAAAATGCAAGCTGAGATCTACCGCTCAGATTACTTAAAAAACATAAGCCTATGCAACATTAACATATTAAAAACAGTTCTGTAACAATGAGGTTTGTGCAGCAGGCTATAGGCCCAAAACATTATCACTGCATATTGGCTATGCTTGAATTGCCCTGCCAATCTTGTTCTTCTCAGACCATTTTTAGACCACATTTTAGGTATATGATCACACTGGTAATAGATCATTCGTTGTATTCCTTTTGAGGCACAGCTAAGTGAGCATAATAATTTTATTTTTTTACTTTACTGCATCTGATGATCAGTGAGGGCAGGGAGGGAGGCTACCTCTCACCCGACTCATCATCCCTCCTCTCTACACTAAGAAAAGGGGACAATCTTCCAGCTGATGGAGAAACTTAAGTCGCTCTGCATTATTTCTGCCTCGTGCACCAATTCATGTTACTCCTAAGTAGGGCTGTTGAGGTGACTGTATTACCGCCACACCCGCTGTCACAAGTCATGAAGGCAGTCAAATTCCACGTGACCGTTTAGTCAAGGTAATTAGGCTTCTTCAAGCTCTGATGCTGCTGCTGGTCATTAGTTGCCTACCAAACTTGCGAACTGCCTGGTACTCAGCACTATATTGTCCCTATAATCCCTCTGACATCAAATGTAATCGGAAAAAATCTAATCAAACACTTCATGAGAGCCCATGAGCTCAGGTTGCGCAATATTTCTATAGGCTATGCAATTGTGCGAGAAAACAGTGATGGGATCCTCCTCCTTTTAGTAGAGGCCATCAGCTTTCTATAGGCTAGGCCTACTATATTTATTTCTGAACTGTTTTAGTATTAAGCATATTGCTTACATTTACAACAGGAGTATAGCCTACCTTGCTGGCATGAAAATGAACCACTGGAAAAGCATCCTCCATTCGCTATTTAAGTGCATATATTACATGTATTTTTCCCCTTGCCCCTGTTTCGACACAGGTAAATGATAATAGTCCATTCTAAATATAAAACAAATTTCACACATATATTATTTAGTATATGTAAAGACAAGATGAAATTAAGAATAGTCTGATGGATGACAATATTAGCCTATCACTTGTGAATTATATACTATCACTTGTGAATGATGCCCAGCATAAGAAACAATGCCTTTTTTTTGCAACCTTTTCAAAATCATAGTCGCACACTTAATGTAGCCTAGCCCATACGTCTATATGTTTTGCTAAGGTTTGTATCACAACTAAAGTGGCCAAATAACATGTTAAAATTAAGCACATTAATCTGCTTTACAACGGGTGTAGAGCCTAACTGGCATACATAAGCAGCACGAGTTTCAAGTTTGGGGAAGATCATTTTTACCATAACAATGCACCTTTATAATTAAAGCATTACATGCATAATTTCATTTGCAGTCACTTTTGATAATGGTGTTTTCAAGTTAATGGAACATTTGCACTTATAGCTTACTGCCATGTGCGCATTGCTTCGCTTCTAATGTGAAGAAATAACCTAATAGTCAATCAACATTATAAGCTAATCGTTTCGATCTGTTGCGTCAGCCACAATGCTTGAAAAAGGTTTTTTGATGCTAGTGGTTGTATTCATTTGGGATCTATTGCATCCCACAACGGTCCCAGACTATGTTTGGGATATTTATTTCACGCACAGATTAGAATAGGTTGACGTTTGTACTATAGGGGATAGTAGATTGACATAGGCTAGTGCTTTTGCTGTTCGTTAGACCTTTTCATCTGGTTGGCTGACGAAAAGTAAATGTGGACAGTTCTCAAAAGCAGAGCTCATGCCTTTTAAGCAACTTTTTAAAAAAAATCATCATTAGAGTCGCATCATGAGGCCTTACAATGTATTAAACATCTAAACGTATAGCCCAATGTTTGTAGAACAACTAAAGTTACATTAATAACTCTAAATTAAGCATATAGGAATACCTATTTCTTTGTTAACCGCTCAACACAAATAGCCGCATGTGCGCGCTCCCTCAAATCGTTTGGAGAAAATATCCTTTCTATTTTATTCAGCTTTTTCAATTGTATTCTTCATACTATAAAATAATGCCACTGAATTCTAAGCAAATCTTGCCTGCTAGCCAGATCAGGACCTAACATAAGGAAAACTCAGAGTATGCTATACTGTTCTTCTGAAATAGACTACATTTCCTTCATTTTATGCTTCTTTAGACCTGTCTAAAATAAATACTGAATTTATTGTGACGTTGTAGGCTATATTACATGGATTAATTAGCAAGGAAACTGCGCAGGTGCAAGGTAACTGTGCAGACAGTTATCTGATTGGCCAGCAGTAGGCCTATAAGTGCACTTGATTTGCTCTCTGGGTGTTAATTTATACATTATATTATTCAATAGAATAAATGGTTCAGTAGTGAAATTACCATTATTCCCAGATCCCTGACTGTAGTCTACCCATCAACTCAAGATGGAACTTTGTAGCCATTCACTGATTGTTATAATATACTGGAAAATTCACCTGAGCTGAGCTCCATAGACTGGTCTTTCCTGGCTGTCTGACCCTGCTGGGACACCTGTCCCCATCTGATCCTGTTAAAACTTCTTTGGGATTGGTGTCCCATCCACGGGACGGTTGAGCTAATGTAGACTAATGCGATTAACATGAGGTTGTAAATTACAAGAACATTTCCCAGGACATAGACATATCTGATATTGGCAGAAAGCTTAAATTCTTGTTAATCTACTGCACTGTCCAATTTACAGTAGCTGTTACAGTGAAATAATACCATGCTATTGTTTGAGGAGAGTGCACAGTTTTGAACATGAAAAGTTATTAATAAACAAATGAGGCACATTTGGGAAGTCTTGACAAAAAGAAATGACAGAAATGCAATGGTTAATTGGATCAGTCTAAAACTTTGCACATCTAGTGCCAAAATCTAAATTGCACCTGGGCTAGAATAATTTATTATGGCCTTTCTCTTGCATTTCAAAGATGATGGTACCATTTTTTTTTAACAAAATAAGTTTTTTTCTTTCTTTGTATTATCTTTGACCATTTCTTTGTATTATCTTTTACCAGATCTATTGTGTTATATTCTCCTACATTCCTTTCATATTTCCACAAACTTCAAAGTGTTTAATTTCAAATGATACCAAGGATATGTATATCCTTGCTTCAGGGCCTGAGCTACAGGCAGTTAGATTTGGGTAAGTCATTTTAGGCAAAAAAAATGAAAAAAGGGGCAGATCCTTAAGTGGTTTTAAGACATGATGAGCATAGTGCTGTGTACTGACTGTGCACCATGACAGTGAAGCCTGTAGAGCTGTTTATACCGTGTCAATTAGTAGGGAATTAGATAGGGAAACTGACAGACCAATAAAGTTATATTGCTATACTGACTGATTGTGGCCAAAATAACATCTAATATTATCCAACTTTTGGTAACTCCAATGGTACATCAACTGGCGAAAACAAGACAAGTTAATTTACTTCTGTTGAAACTGGACAAAATAAAGGCTACAAAACATTTCCATACAGACAACAGATGTCAGATACTGCTACCTGACAGATAGCCGGAGGCTAGAGCTGAACTGGCTGTGGTAACTAGCTAGTTCATTCACCTCAGACAGAACTTCATTCGAGAGGGGACGAAACATTAGCTAACGTTACATGTCAGTTGCACTACGAGCTCAGCACAGGAATAATATATATTTTTTAATAAGTCAAACAGCAGTTACCTTGCCAGCTACATCAGTCAAATAAAGAGTAGCCTGTTTCTGCTCTGCTTACTTTTACAACTCAGAGAAAGCGCATAACACACAGGCAATAGCTGCTTCTGTTCGCAAGCTCTGTGGTGTCCTTGCGGTCCTAAATCCAGCTGTCTTAAACCACCAAACAGCCTACCAGACCGCTCTGAGCCTTCTGCATTGTCCTAAACTAGTGTGCAAAACTGAAAGTAAAAGATTCAAAAACTAAATTTAAGAACGTGAAGCA
Organism: Oncorhynchus keta; assembly: GCF_023373465.1. Classification (NCBI taxonomy): domain Eukaryota; kingdom Metazoa; phylum Chordata; class Actinopteri; order Salmoniformes; family Salmonidae; genus Oncorhynchus; species Oncorhynchus keta. The sequence goes on from NC_068439.1 coordinate 37,419,749, forward strand.
AAGAAATTACACACAGAGAACAGATATGCCGCTTCTTAGACTTGCTTTAAACGAGAATAACATGTCTAGGACACATTTCTATGTGCATTTGGTCGGGTCCCCAAAAAGTTACATATTGCAGCTTTAATATAAAACAGCACCAGTGTTACAATATACTGTACCTACTCTTCAAATGCTACCACACTAGCCAGCCAGTGCCACTTGCTTGCTAATTTGAAGCGCAAGTAGAGAATTATCCAAAGGCGTTACGTGATTGGTGAATATTCCGCGCCAAAGTAACCAATCGAGTAGCGTTTTACTAGGAGGACGTCAACGAATGTTTTGGCAAACATTTTGGTAGCGTCGATTTGCAGTTAGTGTCAATACATGTATGTAATTTCATGAAAGGCCGTTTACTTTTGAGCTTATTCGAGAAACAGACGATCATTTGTATTCAAGCAACCAAGCATTCGTGAGAGGATAATGTATTCTGAAAGAGGGAGTATATAGACGATCGACCTACAGAGGTGCGGCCATTGTACCATAGAAAGCACGCGCAATAGTGTTTCTCAGCTCGATGGGATAGCAACCAACGCCACTTGTCTGGCTTGCAGGTACAGTTAGCCCACTTTGATACAAGAACGCAAACAATGCAGCTACTAACAACACCTGGAAATGTTTTAGGACCATTTAAATATTGTAAATATGTATGCATAAAGAATAATGCTTGACAAGACAAAAACAATATAAATGTATGTCACTTGCATCAATATCTCAAACAAGATCGGGCTAACCATCTGCTCAAAATAATATTTGAACATAAATATCTACCTACACTTACGCCTGCAACTATTTCTTTACACACTCATCTTTCCACAAGTTGTGAAGTTGTATATAGCTCGCCAGGGGGCGACATTGCATACGGTTTAAATCAGACTAAAAAAAGATATATATGCACCAATACTTAACTGAAATCCCAATACTATATTGAACAGTACCACTTGTTAGGCTTGGATGGATTTCACAGTGAATTTATTTCTGAGAAGTTTATCAAAGGTTAGACCACTGATTTTACAAGAGACTTTATGTACAATAGAATGCGGTGAAGTGTTTAGGCCTGTAATATATAATGGTTTATTGGTTCATTGCATCTAGTAGATTACTTATTTTATAGCTAGGGGCAGAATTGCCACATGCAGTGCATTCGGAAAGTATTCAGACCCCTTGACTTTTCCCACATTTTTTTACGTTACAGCCTTATTCTGAAATGGATTACATTGTTTTTCTGAATCTACACACAATACACCATAATGACAAAGCAAAAATAGGTTTAGAAATGTTTGCAAATGTATAAAAAAAGCAACTAAAATATCACATTTACATAAGTATTCAGACTCTTTGTTGAAGCACTATTTGCAGTGATTACAGCCTCGAGTCGTTGGTATGATGCTACAAGCTCTGCACACCTGTCTTTAGGGAGTTTCTTCCATTCTTCTCTGCAGATCCTCTCACGTTCTGTCAGGTTGGATGGGGAGTGTCGCTGCACAGCTATTTTCAGGTCTCTCCAGAGATGTTAGATCGGTTTCAAGTCCAGGCTCTTGCTGGGCCATTCAAGAACAGTCAGAGACCTGTCCCGAAGCAACTCCTGCATTGTCTTGGTTGTGTAGTTAGGGTTGTTATCCTGTTGAAAGGTGAACCTTCACCTCAGTCTGAGCTCCTGAGGGTTCTGGAGCAGGTTTGCATCAAAGATCTCTCTGTACTTTGCTTCGTTCATATTTCCCTCGATCCTGACTAGTTTCCCTGCCACTGAAAAACATCCCCACAGCATGAGGCTGCCACCACCATGCTTCACTGTAGGGATGGTGCCAGGTTTCCTCCAGACGTGACGCTTGGCATTCAGGCAAAATAGTTCAATCGTGGTTTCATCAGACCAGAGTCTTGTTTCTCATGGTCATAGTCCTTTATGTGCCTTTTGGCAAACTCCAAGCGGGTTGTCATGTGACTTTTACTGAGGAGTGGCTTCTGTCTGGCCACTCTACCCTAAAGGCCTGATTGGTGGAGTGCTGAAGAGATGGTTGTCCTTCTGGAAGGTTCTCCCATCTCCACAGAGGAACTCTGGAGCTCTGTCAGACTGACCATTGGGTTCTTGGTCACCTCCCTGACCAAGCCCCTTCTCCCCTGATTGCTCAGTTTGGCCGAGCGGCCAGCTCTAGGAAGAGTCTTGGTGGTTCCAAACTTCTTCCATTTAAGACTGATGGAGTCCACTGTGTTCTTGGGGACCTTCAATGCTGCAGAATTGTTTTGTTACCCTTCCACAGATCTGTGCCTTGACACAATCCTGTCTCCGAGCTCATTGAAAATATATAGGTAGGTGGTGTGCCTTTCCAAATCATGTCCAATCAATGAAATTTACCACAGGTGAACTCCAAGTTGTGGAAACATTTCAAGGATGATCAATGGAAACAGAATGCACCTGAGCTCAATTTCTCATCTCATAGCAAATTTCAAAAAACCTGTTTTCGACTTGTCATTATGGGGTATTGTGTGTAGATTGATGAGGACATGTTTAACTTTTTTCTTCTTTAAAAAAACAAACAAACATTTTAGGCTGTACTGTAACAAAATGTATAAAAGGGGCAGGGGTCTGAATACTTTCCGAATGCACTTGTAGGCCTACAGACGAACAAAAGAAACCACTGGAGAATCAAGGCTTGAATACGCCTATAGGCCTAGGTCAGAACATGGTCTGTAATGTTCTAAAAGGTGTTTTGCCTTTGTCATACACACAGTAACACCATTCAAGAAGCCCCTATAGGCTAGTTCTTTTTCAATGACTTTCAGATCCCTACAGTCCTGCAGGCCAGTTCAGTGTTTTTCCACTTGGTATGTAAAGATGTGTAGCCTGGTACCTGTGCATGTGATTAACTGCCAATGTTTTCCTTAAAAAAAAAAAAAATGAAATCATTAAAATATCTAACCTTAAGTACAGTGTTAGAGAGACAAGCGCGAGTGTCAAAGCTTTTAAGGGATTTAAAATAAAATGGTTTCGTCTCCTTGGAAATTCCTCGCCGTTTGCACATTATACGCTGTTAAGCCTGGGGGCTTCATTGCACAGTCCATCAGTATTTGCTTTGCACTGAAGGCAGCTGTCAGCAATGGTGCCAACTGTTTGGCATTCTATAACTATCAGCCCAACAGTCTCCCATATTTCAGTTTCTCTAGTTTTATATAACCTTCTACAAACACATTTTTTTGCAAAGATGCAAAATAAAAGGGCTTATATTCACCAAAACCCACTGCCTCAGTTTACAAACAAGTGCATGGGCAGCACTTTTGACTGGAAATGGAAGATGAATACGGTGAGTGATTTACTATTCATTGACTAAATAGATGAAACATTGTTGACAGACATGCTTTACTCTCACACTGCCACACCATATTATAATTCACCCAACCAAGGTGATTGAATATTTCATTTAGTCTTTTAGATGTTTAGTAGAAGTCACACATCGTTAGGATGGCGACACCCCCTGGGATCAACACAGAGCTCCGAGGTTAAGGTGCCGTTGTCAGGATCGACACAGTCAAAGAGTTTGGAATTGGGAAACACATCTAAGATCTCCCATATCTCCTTAGAGTTGTGTTGGGTATTGCACTCTCCTGTTACATCATGCCAACTCAGTAAATGAACCCTGTTCCACTCGTTTAAAACATATATTTAGCTTCAAGCGCCTATCGAGGTCAAAATCGAATTGCGATTGTTATTAACGACACCAGACGCGGATAGACACTCGGTTGCGTGTGACAATCCAAGGGAAACCAAAATGGTGCAGCATGTGTCTGTGTAATCTGCTCTGTTGCAAGGGTCATAGTTGTGTGTGTGTGTGTGTGTGTGTGTGTGTGTGTGTGTGTGTGTGTGTGTGTGTATACATGGAGGCTGAGGCAGAAAGGGTCCCTAGCCAAACAGTTGAACAGCCATCTGTTTTACCCTCAGAAAGCCCCCACACTGTCCAATGGAAGACAGGGATGAGGAGGTGAGAGAGACAATACATCGAGAAATTCACACTGACTGTTTCACACCCATCGAACCCCCCACCCCCCCAGGGAACACATGCAGCCAGCCTCCGTATGTCAGCCGACCAGCATTATCCATCACTAAGCATTCAATGTGATAGGGACGGCTGACAGCTGTATGTGAGCCATTGTGACTGTGTTTGTGTCTCTCTGTCCTGGTGTGTGTGTGTGTGTGTGTTTTAATTGGATTGCAGTCTTGTTGAGTATTTGTGTGTTTGCTTAAATCATGGGTTCATTGGGTTGCAATCGTGTGTGTGTGCCCTTTTTACTGTATTACTTTGTGTATAATGTGTGCATTCCTCTCAGCTGTAGGTATGGACTCCTCCCTCTACTTGTGCTCTACCTGCTACCAGATATTCAACTCTCTGGAGGTGGTGATCTCTCATCAGCTCACCTGCCAACCTGTCAACACAGAGGAGACGGTCCCTGCAGCGCCACCTACAGCACAGACCGAGGTACTGCAGCCTTGGGCAAAGTCGCTAGATGGCCATGTTTGAAAGGACCAAAATGGCAAGACTTTCTGATCGAGATGATGAACATGAGCTATTTGTTCTTTATGTTGGATTAGGAGTAAGGATAAGTTAGGGTTAAAGTCATGGAAAGTAGTTAAAATAGTTTTTTTGGTTAGAAAATCTGATAACTTTGTCCTTTTCTAGCCTGGGCAGATAGTGATGACTAAGAAATCTTTACAAGGAAGAATGTTTGGTATCAACCACTTCTGAACCTCCAGACAGTCCTTGTGGGCTGCAGGTTGTCTGCCTCTATTCATCATAGCCTTCTTTCATCAGATTGGAGACCTTAGATGTGTCCCAAATGGGAGACTATTCCCTTTATTGAGCACTATTTAGACCCTCTGGGCCCCAGGGTGCCATTTGAGACATGTCATATCGATCACATAAGTGTCAGGGAGGGAGAAATGTGAAAAGTAGACCCGGTGGCCCTTGAGGACCTTGGTGCGTGACACTCCCCGAGCTAATGCATTATGTTGCTATGAAAATGAGTCACTAGCTCCCTATTATCCTTAGCAACAAACTAATCAGCTTGCAACAGGTTTGCACTCATGACAAGCATTCAGAAAATGCATCGAAAAATGAATGAAGTGATCAGAAAAAGAACAATGGTTTTTGTATAACTCTTTATTTTTTTCTGTGTTTCAAGTATTTCCTTCATTTCTCTGTGTGTGTGGTGATGTCCTAGAGCTCCAGAGTGGTGCTTCAGTCTCAGAATGGACCGTCCCAGCACCAAGAGAGAAACCAAAAGAGAACCTTCATGACGAACCCAAACCTGCCCTACCTGCACTCCCTCATAGGGAAGAGAGCGACTGGAAGTCCGACCGGTTCCAACATCCCTCAGAACCAGACCCAAACGCAAAACCTGACTAGCCCGGCCCTGCTCATCCACTATCAGTGTAGGGAATGTGAGGCGTTGTTTGAGTCCCTGGAGCTGTGGCAGAAGCACAGCAAGCTGGGTGACTGTTCTGCAACCACTGGGTCAGAACCAAGGGACCAGGAAATGGACACAGAGTGTCAGCCTGCGATAGGAGATGAAAAGGGGGTAGAGGGACAGAGTGATGGAGGGATGGATGTGAATATAGAGGAGGATGGTGACAAAGAGAGGGAGGAAGAGGTAGACTATGGAGGAGGGATGGAACAAGAACATAGCATTGAGAATGAATTGGAATCCGAAACAAACTCCAACTCCCAGCATTCCTTCCCCAACACTCCCATGTTTACAAACCCTGCTGTCTGTAGTTCCAATCCAACGGCTTCCTCCTCGAGCCAGACCTCCTTCTGTGCGGCCTGTGGCTCGGGCTTCAACACTGAGTCGGCGCTAAAGGTGCACCGTGTGGCCATCCACGGCTTGCCGGGGGCGCTACATCACTGTGACGTGTGTGGAGAGAGCTTTATGAACACTACTAAGTACCTCTACCACCGCAGGCAGCATCGAGACAGAGGGGAAAAGGACTCTGAGGGCTGCACACCCCGGGTGGACCACATTTTACCTACGCCTCTGTTCCAGTGGAAAAGCAACAGTGGTAGGTACTAGGTAGGCTTACTAAAGGAACATGGAAGACTGGGCTGTGTTCAGTAGAGTACAATGTAGCAAAACATCTTGAAAGGGAGAATGCTCATCTGTTTTTTCATTGAATAATATCCAGGGGCACCTCTTACGTTTTCAAAACGTTTTCTCACATTTTGTGCCTACTTTAGTGTTCATTATTGACCTCCGTAATTCTTTCAGCTGTGGTGAGTGGCGGAGAAGAGACCCCGACCCATCCACCCCTCACTACCACCACCCTCCCCGACTCTTCCACCCCCCTACCGGCCCTGGAAACAACACCTGGGGACCACTTCGGACCGTGCCCCCACTGCGGGCGTTTCTTCAAGAGCTGCAGCCGCATGCGCACCCACATCCAGGCCCACTCAGGCCTCAAACCGTTTAAGTGTGACCTCTGCCCCATGACGTTCGCCTACCACAGATGCGCGACTCGTCACCGTATCACCCACAGCGCCCGCAAGCCTTACAACTGCCTGCGCTGCGGCAAGAACTACACGCTGTTGGGCACGCTCCAGACCCACCACCTACTACACGAACGCCAGGATGCCTTGAACAAAGATGGTGTTGTGGTGACGGAGGGCACAGTCAAGGAGGAGGGTCGCGGTGTGGTCAATGATGTAGAGTCAAAGAACTCAAAGTACCCAACATTTTTTCGATACAAATGCCCTGATTATCCACACTGCTTCCGAATGTCATCTCAGGTGCCAGTTCACAGGTATGTCTGGCCATCAATTCAGTTTGGCCTGAATTCAATTCAACTTTATCGCCTCAGGGGCAATTATGCCTCTCTCTATGCCTGCTTAGATGTGGCCTCTTAGTTGAGGTGTTTAAAAAACACTGGTAATTACATTGTGTAACAGCACAATACTAAGTTGATTACCGATTGCTCTTCATTCAGACCAGTACAATACTTTGGGGCAATTGAGAAGGCGTTATCATGGGAAGCACAAGAGCATAATTAAATACATCCTTCTCCGTGCTCCTACAATACAATTGAACATATGAAGGCAAGGCCTGCATTCGTACATACAGAACCATCAGACTGTACATTTGACATTCTGTATTAATTCATGTGCACAGAGATACAAAGTAGTTTATACCAATAAAAACAAATCAAATGTTCATTGTTACATGCGTGGAATACATCAGGTGTGGACTTTACCGCAAAATGCTTACTTACGAGCCCTTTCCCAACTTAAAAAGGAAGAAAAAATTAGCTAATTTAAAAATAAAAAAATAAAAAGTTAATAGTAACAATAAAATAATGAGGCTACATACAAGGAGTAGTTGAGGTAATATGTAGGTAGAGGTTAAAGTGACTCAACAAAGTTCCAGTATAATAACACAAGTATAAGGAATCGATTTATAAGTCGCTTGTGGTCAATCTTATTTCGTTAGTGATGGGTATACTCCATTGCAATTTCTTTTTAAATTCTTGCCCGAGGATATGTATTGACAGTGTAATCACATTGAGAGATCTGTCTGGTGGGACCCACCATTATGTGGCTACACAAGACTTCCACACACACACACACACACGGACGTGCCATTATGTGACTAGCCCATTAGCAACATGGCTGAAGGCCGGAGTTCTCTTTTTGCTCTTCACCACCTATCATAGACACCAGTATTCATTATGGCACACCGTAGCAAAATGTTTTTTTTTGCTAAAAAATGTGATGTTCTTATTAGACTACTCCATGTAGTCCCTCCCTGTTTCAGTTTTCTTCCATTTGGTGCCTAATGAACACAATCCAGCACAGTGCCAACCAACCTGCTCTCACTCACAATTTACTGTTTGTGGGGGGGGGGGGTGGAAGTAATGACACTGCGCCATGACTCATTAGCTTTCATTCAGATGATTTCTGATTGCATCATCCACTAGGACAGTTTACCACACACACAGACAACACAGCTTTTATTATATGCGAGAGGGAATGTGATAAACACAGGGTCAGAAGTGTTATACGTGTCATGTCTATTGCAGAAGGATTGTGTTGATCAACAGTCATGACTTGTGGCGCAAAGCTTTAAACAGCCTACAATATATTAGCAACCACTCTGTTTGAATACACATGTCCTATGTTGAATTTGTATGAGGTGGTGTAGATGTCTTATTGTGAATTGCATATAGGACCATGATTAGGGCCAGAAGTCTTTCCTGGACTGGTCACGTGGTAAGGAAGGAATCCTGGCCTTATGGTGAATGTTGGAAATAATGGCTTTTCGCTTGAAATGTTATCTCTATATTTTCAGAAAAACACATCTAATTGTCTCTTTTTTCCCCCTCTCTTTTCCCTTGAAATGGCCGTCAGATACTCTCGCACAGGGAAGTATCCTTTCACCTGCTCCATCTGTGGTGAACACTTCTTCCACAAGAGCAGGCTGAAGCTTCATGCTCTCACACACGACGGTCAGAGTAATACTAATAGTGTGTGCATGCGTTCGTGTGTGGATTTCTATGTAAATGTAAATGTAATGATTTCTTTACCCGTCTGTGCCCTCAAATCTTTCATCTTTTTACCCGCATGGTTTAGATAGCCCTGCGTGATGTCATTCTGTGGGTTTCTCTGTGTGTGTTTGACTGTGTGGGTGGCTCTTCGAGCACCTGCTTGCCTGTATTACTACACTTGGCCGTCTGCCTGTTGCTTTGCATATGCACGCTTATCTACACCAGTCTCTGTGCCATATGCTCTTCCCTACATCAAGTCTGCCCTCGGCTAAGCGACGGATCGCGCCCGTACTCTGCGGGTGAGTGCGCCGGCGTAATATCGTTTAAATGACATTTAATAAAGTCAGCGGGCTTTCATATCCATATGAACCACTAACCGCTAACTAAACGTATAAGAGAAAGGACTTGGCGGAGAGGGAAATCCCCCCCCCGCTATCCCACAATGCCGTACAACGGCCAGCCCTGCCGCCCCTGTCAGAACACATGATCTATTTTAATACACTGCGTTGTGCGTTTCACAGGCCATTACCTGCTGATTTATGTTGTTGCTTTTGTTCTTTGTTATCATTATTAAATCACGCTGGCTCGGGCCCAGTTACCGAGGTCGTCAAGGGCAGTGTTGCAACACAACTTACAAGGCCTCGCGCAGTCATCTCCGCCTTGTGAATACTCCCCCCTTTCACTTTGACTAATGAATTTCCCCCGCCACTTTATTTACCCCTTAATCATTTTAGTGTATCTGTTAGAAGTTGTTGCCTACAAAGATGGAAGATGTTCCACACTACCATTCATAAGATTTGGGTCACTTAGATGTGTCCTTGTTTTTGAAAGGAAGCACATTTGTTGTCCATCAATTTGATGTTATTTTAATGGTCAACAAAATGTTCTTTCAAAAACAAGGACATTTCTAAGTGACCCCAGACTTTTGAACGGTAATGTGTATTTCACCTGCAGTATTTTTGTTTGTTTAAATTAGGACTTTGGTAATTGTCCTTGTTATTGTATTGTTCTTTTGATATATTCACTGATATTATCAACCATGTAAATTTCTATGTTTCTAACCCTCTGCTTTTATGCGTATGCTCACTTAACATGGCTGCTTCTGTGCCATGTAATCAGACTTTCTTCTCTGTACAGGAGTGGTGGACATAGACCTGGTTAAGGGAACAGGCCAGGGTAGAGGCCGTGGCCAAGGCGGAAGGCGGGACAAGACCACAGGGCTTCTGGACTGTGAGTTCTGCCGCCATCGCTGTGTCACCAAGGAAGGCCTGGACCTCCACAGATTGTCCCACGCCGGCCAGACCCCCTTGCGCTGCCCGATGACCCCCTGCAGACGGCGCTATGCAACGGCCGCCTCCCTGGAAGAGCACCTCCTTACCCACTGCCCGGCGCCCGGGGACACGGTGGCTGCCGCCGACCTCCCCAAGCCCCGTCCCTTCCACTGCCATCACTGTGGGAAGGACTTCACCACCGGCTCATCACTCAGCGTCCACCTTCGAGTCCACACGGGGGAGAAGCCCTTTCAGGTCAGGGGTGAAAGACGTCAATGCAGGTCTAGGGTTGCAAAATTTCAAAACTTTCCCCGAATTCCCTGCTTTTTCAGATTTCTAAGGTAGAGGGTTCCCTCTCAGCTCATTCCCTGCTTATTCCATAAATACTCTCTGAAAAACAAGGGGATTTGGGACACAGTTTCATGATTTTTGCAGCCCTACATAGACCAAAGGTTGTATTAGGGCAACCCTGTGTTAATTGTTACTCCAACTTGTCAACCGAAATACCAGTTCTAGATAAACAAATGGTCCGGCTTTAGTCCCCTTTAACAGGTTGTTGTATAGAAGGTTTTCAGTTGCGTCACAAATCACCTAGCAACCACACCGGGCACCATGTTGGAAGACCAGAGTCAGTCTGGTGGAAACCAGACCATCACAGTAACAGTAGGAATGAACCATATACAGTGTATTTGAAAAGTATTCAGACCCCTTGACCTTTTCTGCTTTGTTATGTTACAGCCTTATTCTAAAATGGATTAAATACACCTTTTTTCTCATCAATCTACACACAATACCCCAGAATGACAAAGCAAAAACAGGTTTTTAGAAATTTAGCAACTTATTTACATAAGTATCTTTCCTTGATGTTTCTACAACTTGATAGGTGTCCACCTGTGGTATATTCAATTGATTGGACATGGTTTAGAAAGGCACACACCTGTCTATATTAGGTCCCACAGTTGACAGTGCATGTCAGAGCAAAAACCTAGTCATGAGGTCGAAGGAATTGTCCGTAGAGCTCCGAGAACAAGATTGTGTCGAGGCACAGATCTGGGGAAGGGTACCAAAAAATTGCTGTTGCATTGAAGGTCCCTAAGAACACAGTGGCCTCCATCAGTCTTAAATGGAAGAAGTTTGGAACCACGAAGGCTCTTCCTAGAGCTAGCCACCCGGCCAATCTGAGCAATCGGGGGAGAAGGGCTTTTGGTCAAGGAGGTGACCAAGAACCCGATGGTCCCTCTGACAGAGCTCCAGAGTTACTCTGTGGAGATGGGAGAACCTTCCAGAAGGACAACCATCTCTGCAGCACTCAACCAATCAGGCCTTTATGGTAGAGTGGCCAAACGGAAGCCACTCTCCCCTAAAAGGCACATGCAACCCGCTTGAAGTTTGCCAAAAGGCAACGAAAGGACTCTGACCATAAGAAACCAAGATTGAACTCTTTGGCCCGAGTGCCAAGTGTCACCTCTAGAGGAAACGTGGTACCATCCCTACGGTGAAGCATGGTAGTGGCAGCATCATGCTGTGGGGGATGTTTTTCAGCAGCAGGAACTAGGAGACTAGTCAGGATTGAGTAAAAGGGTTTGAATAATTATGTAAATGTGATATTTATGGTTTTTTACATTTGATTTAAATGTGCAAAAACTTCTGCAAAAAGCCTGTTTTTGCTTTGTCATTATGGGGTATTGTGTGTAGATTGATTGGGGGGAGGGGGGAACTATTTAATCCATTTTAGAATAATGCCGTAACAAAATGTGGGAAAAGGAGTTGGAATACTTTCCGAATTCACTGTACAATGTCTCTCCACCCTAACAATGGGAGTTGTTGCCCACAAAGTGGCATGGTGGGCTTTGAAGCTCCCACCTATCCTTTCTTTTTGGATTGGTGGATACATCAAATTATTGTAATCCTTTTCTGAGTATTTGATGCCCCTGTATTCAATGGAGAGCGATGCTATGCTACTAGCCTCATACCATGAATATGCATAGCCATCTCAAGATCTAAAGTGTTTTTGCTCAAAGTTGCCAGGATGTCACGTCTCCTACTTAGATCAGTACACTCGTAACAACTTAAGCATTACAAAAACTTTTATTAGGTTAAATAAACCTTACGTAGCAAATAAGCCATTGACCTCCATACAAAAACTCCTTGCTTGGTAGTCAAAACAACGAAAAATAGCCAACTGCTGGAGGGAGACAGATTTTCTGCCAAGTTTGGCCTCTCTACCTCTTCCTCTCTGGAAGTCCTCTAATCGTCCACATGGCTGGCTGCGTATTGCTACCATCGGGAAGATTGCCCATGATTTAGTTTTCTGTAAGGACCCAGAAAACTGATTCAGTGGGAGAACCTATTTAAGTAAGTGAAAAATGTTCTTTGACTATGTAATATTAGCTAGCTAGCTTACTACAGGAACTAATGTGCAGGCTAACTCAAATGAGCTGCTAACGTAATGTTAGCTAGCTAACTTGACATACTGTATGGTGTTGTTCAAATACTGGAGAGTTGAGACCAAATCACGGACGCTGGACAGAGTGGATTTCAGTTGTAACAAAAGGCAGTTTATTGAGTCAAAATATATCTTGTCCTGCAGTTCAACGTGCACAGACCTAGTTCATATAACTCAGTAGGGAGTCAGGTGAAAAAGGGACCTTATACAGAGGTTACAATAGTTTTTATACATTGAATAATGTAGGTAGAGTCTTGTCGTGTCGCCTTCTGAATGGTCCCGAAGGGTTGGAGGCGGACCTGCTCTAGCCAGAGCAGGAGCCCCATTGGTGCACAGCAGAGTCTTCTGCTCTGGGCACCCGACCAGTAGATGGGGGAGTGAGGTGTGTGTGTGTTTATGCAAGAAGGTATTTGTGTGTCAGGGGATCGTGAGGCAGGAGAACAGAGGGGGGAAGTTTTATGGCTGGGTGTGTGTGTTCGTGCGATGGAATGTCTGTGTTTCCTGGGGTCGTGAAACAAGAGAACTGAGGGGGGGGGCATTTTATTGCTGGGTATGTGTGTTGGTTCCTGTTTTAGCAGGGGTACGTGCAATGACTTGAGTCAGGCGGATTAGTTTAGCGCTGTATAATATATGAGCTATGTGTATGAATATTTATATACATATATATATATATATATATATATGACAATAGCTGGATAAATTGTTACCAGCTAGCTAACTTCATATTAGATAGTTAGCTACCATGATGTATTTATCATTGTAAATTAAAACACAAACTCCATGCATTCATAGCTAGGTAGCTAGCAAACATTCATGGAAGAGGGTGAAAGGATTAATGTTAGCAGCTCCAACTGTCAAGAGAAGGGAGAGAGTAGGCTACTTTGGATAGGGCAGGTATCTTTTGTGGGAGGACATTGTCAAAATATTCTCCAGTTCTAGTACCTAGCGAGAGAAACTGAGGACAGAGATATTGCATAATATTCTGTGCTGTCTAATTTGAGTATAATGAAGCCTGTTTATGTCTTCGGTCCTCAGATACAGAGAGCTGTGGAACCCTGTCTACAGATAAGGTCTCAGTGAATGTCCCGAGAGAATAAGGGTATACACCCTTGTATACCATGGGTTATATGTGTACCTAATGTTAGCAAATGTAAACAAAAAATAATAATTAAGTCACGCACAATGTATATAAACCTATTACAACTCGAGCAGGTCAACCCTGCTGGGTATGCAGGCTTCTGTTCCAGCCCAGCACTAAACACACCTGATTCGCCTTATCAAACCTAATTAGTTGATAACTAAAGTGTGCTATTGCTGGGCTGGAATAGAAGTCTGCTCAGCAAGTAGAACAGTGATCAGTGGAGCAACGTTGACAGTCACTGCTATCACTTTTTTTCTCACCTGAAATGATGCTTTAGTAATAATAGCCTACACGTTACTAAAATGTCTAACCTTTACGGTTATATCTTATGAGTTAGCCCACTTGTACACTTTGAAATTGTATGAAATAAAGTGTTGGTTCTTTTGAAGTGAAGTGTTTTAATTGTTAACTTTTATTAGTAGAGGTAAGTCAAATCTTGACGTCAGTGATCTTCAGGTAGGAAAGTCAGCGCTCTAGAAAAATGCCTGAGTTTCCGACTTGGCATTCCGAGTTGGATGACTGTTCAAAACAGTCTAAGATTTTGTACAATTTGTGTCTCCCCTTTTCGCCGGCCTAGATGAGATGGTCGCATTCAATACATGGCTGTTTTTATTGTTCTGTTTGTCAGTCTCAGCAAGGAAGGCCTAGGCTACCCTGTGATTTGTCGTATTAAAAACAGATTGCTTATGTCTCCAGTCATATAAAGTGTAGTAGAGTTGCATGAAATGTGTTTATCGAAAGCCAAATATTTCCTGTGCAAAGAAAAAAAAGTATCTGATATGGCCTTAAAGGCTTATTCCACTATGCGCTCAGCTATGCACAGTGGGGGGAGTGTACATTTGCCCACTGACAAAGAAATGTTCCGTCTATAACTTTAATGGTAGGTTTATTTGAACAGTAAGAGACAGAATTAACGTCCCAAAAAATCCAGAATGTCAAAAATATTTTAAATTGGTTTGCATTTTATTGTGGGAAATAAGTATTTGACCTCTCTGCAAAACATGACTTAGTACTTGGTGGCAAATCCCTTGTTGGCACTCAGAGGTCAGACGTTTCTTGTAGTTGGCCACCAGGTTTGCACACATCTCAGGAGGGATTTTGTCTCACTTCTCTTTGCAGATCTTCTCCGGGTCATTAAGGTTTTGAGGCTGACATTTGGCAACTCAAACCTTCCGCTCCCTCCACAGATTTTCTATGGGATTAAGGTCTAGAGACTGGCTCGGCCACTCCAGGACCTTAATATGCTTCTTCTTGAGCCACTCCTTTGTTGTCTTGGCCGTGTGTTTTGGGTCATTGTCATGCTGGAATACCCATCCACAACCCATTTTCAATGCTGAGGGAAGGCGGTTCTCACCCAAGATTTGACTGTACATGGCCCCGTCCATCGTCCCTTTTATGCGGTGAGGTTGTCCACCCCCAAAGCATAATGTTTCCACCTCCATGTTTGATGGTGGGGATGGCGTTCATGAGGTCATAGGCAGCATTCCTCCTCCTCCAAACACGGCGAGTTGAGTTGATGCCAAAGAGCTCTATTTTGGTCTCATCTGACCATAACACTGTCACCCAGTTGTCCTCTGAATCATTCAGATGTTCATTGGCAAACTTCAGACGGGCATGTATATGTGCTTTCTTGAGCAGGGGCACCTTGCAGGCACTGCAGGATTTCAGTCCTTCACGGCGTAGTGTGTTACCAATTGTTTTCTTGGTGACTGGTCCCAGCTGCCTTGAGATCATTGACAAGATCCTCCCATGTAGTTCTGGGCTGATTCCTCACCGTTCTCATGATCATTGCAACTCCACGAGGTGAGATCTTGCATGGAGCCCCAGGCCGAGGGAGATTGACATTTATTTTGTGTTTCTTCCATTTGCGAATAATCGCACCAACTGTTGTCACCTTCTCACCAAGCTGCTTGGCGATGGTCTTGTAGCCCTTGTCTACAATCTTGTCCCTGACATCCTTGGAGAGCTCTTTGGTCTTGGCCATGGTGGAGAGTTTGGAGTCTGATTGATTGATTGCTTCTGTGGACAGGTGTAATTTATACAGGTAACAAACTGAGATTAGGAGCACTCCCTTTAAGAGTGTGCTCCTAATCTCAGCTCGTTACCTGTATAAAAGACACCTGGGAGCCAGAAATCTTTCTGAGGGGGTCAAATACTTATTTCCCTCATTAAAATGCAAATCAATTTATAAAATTTTTGATGTGTTTTTCTGGATTTTTGTGTTGTTAATCTATCTCTCACTGTTCAAATAAACCTACCATTAAAATTATAGACTGATCATTTCTTTGTCAGTGGGCAAATGTACAAAATCAACAGGGGATGAAATACTTTTTTCCCTCACTGTAGATTTGATAGTACATTTTATTAGGCTATTAATATAACTCAATCTACTCACCACATTAGGAATAGGTTTTCATTAGTCTGCAAATGTGATGATCGATGCATGCAATGTTTTATTATTATTTATTATAAAGGTGCATTTTTGTAGTGAAAAATAGCTTCCTCAAAAACGTGAAACTCACGCACTGCCTATAAGAGATGCATGCTAACAGCTAGACTACAAGCTATTTAGCTAGCTAGCTAATGTTGGCTAACAGAATTGTCAGCGCCTAGTTAGCGTAACAGCTAAACTAAACTTGAAATTCATCAGACTTATCAGTGATGAAATGATCGGAGCAGACCCTGTACTGACAGCTGTCTGGGTTCAGGTCTTGATGGGCAAAAAGGTTTCTTCGCTTTTCTGACAGTTCTTGAGGCAAATTAAACGTTATTTGTCACATGCGCCGAATACAACAAGTGTAGACCTTACCATGAAATGCTTACTTACCTTTACCAACAGGGCAGTTCAAGAATAGTTAAGAAAATATTTACCAAAAAACTCAAGTACATTTTTTTAAATAACAAGTAACACAATAAGATAACAATAATGAGGCTATATACAGGTTAGAGGTCATTTGTACATGTAGGTAGGGGTGACGTGACTATGCATAGATAATAAACAAACTGAGTAGCAGCATTGTACAAAAAGATGGGGGGGGTGTCAATGTAATAGTCAGTCGGCCATTTTGAGCAATTGTTCAGCGGTCTTATGGCTTGGAGGTAGAAGCTGTTAAGGAGCCTTTTGGTCCCAGACTTGGTGCTCCGGTACTGCTTGCCATGCGGTAGCAGAGAGAACAGTCTGACTTGGGTGACTGAAGTGTCTGACAATTTTATGGGCTTTGCTCTGACACCGCCTATTATATAGGTCCTGGATTGCAGGAAGCTTGGCCCCAGTGATGTACTGGGCCGTACGCACTACCGTCTGTAGAGCCTTAGTCAGCCATATCTCCTTTTTTAGTGTTTCATGATTGCGAGTAATCTGGAAAAACATGATTTCCTGCCTTAGAGCAGCCAATTACTGCACAGAAATTGACTGTGGTGATGAATCAACTAGTTTTTAGGCACTGTTATCATGAACTTTGGGGTAGCCACTCAGCTGTTGTCTTCGGAAGAATTGATATGGTGGTCTTCCAACATGGCTGATAGGAGGCGTTGTACAGTGGCTTGCGGAAGTATTCACCCCCTTTGGTATTTTTTTCTATTTTGTTGCCTTGGAATTCAAATGTATTTTTGGGGGGTGTATCATTTGATTTACACAACATGCCTACCATTTTGAAGATGCAAAATATGTTTTATTGTAAAACAAACAAGAAATAAGACAAAATAACAGAACTTTAGCGTACATAACTATTCACCCCCTTATCTATAAGCTTGGCATATCTAGCCACTGGGATTTTTGCCCATTCTTCAAGTTGGATGGGTTCTGCTGGTGTACAGCAATCTTTAAATCATACCAATTGGATTGAGGTCTGGGTTTTGACTAGGGCATTCCAAGAAATGTTAAATGTTTCCCCTTAAACCACTTGAGTATTGCTTTAGCAGTATGCTTACGGTCATTGTCCTGCTGGAAGGGGAACCTCTGTCCCAGTCTCAAATCTCTGGAAGACTGAAACAGGTATCCCTCAATAATTTCCCTGTATTTAGCACCATCCATAATTCCTTCAATTCTGACCAGTTTCCCAGTCCCTGTAAATGAAAAACATACCCACAGTATGATGCTGCCACCATGCTTCACTGTGGGGATGGTATTCTCGGGGTGATGAGAGGTTTTGGGTTTGCGCCAGACATAGCATTTTCCTTGATGGCCAAAAGCTACATTTTAGTCTCATCTGACCAGAGTACCTTCTTCCATATGTTTGGGGAGTCTCCCACATGCCTTTTGGCAAACACCAAACATGTTAGCCTATTTCTTTCTTTAAGTAATGGCTTTTTTTCTGGCCACTCTTCCGTAAAGCCCAGCTCTGGAGTGTACGGCTTAAAGTAGTCCTATGGACAGATACTCCAATCTCCGCTGTGGAGCTTTGCAGCTCCTTCAGGGTTATCTTTGGTCTCTTTGCTGCCTCTCTGATTAATGCCCTCCTCCCTGGTCCATGAGTTTTGGTGGGCGGCCCTCTCTTGGCAGATTTGTTGTGGTGCCATATTCTTTCCATTTTTTTAAAAACAGATTTAATCGTGTTCATTGGGATGTTCAAAGTTTCTTGATATTTTTTTAACCCAACTCTGATCTGTACTTCTCCACAACTTTGTCCCTGACCTGTTTGGGGAACTCCTTGGTCTTCATGGTGCCACTTGCTTGGTGGTGTTGCAGACTCTGGAGCCTTTCAGAACAGGTGTGTGTATATATTCTGAGATCATGTGACACTTATATTGCACACAGGTGGACTTTATTTAACTAATTATGTGACTTTTGAAGGTAATTGGTTGCACCAGATCTTATTTAGGGGCTTCATAGCAAAGAGGGTGAATAGGTATGCACGCACCACTTTTCTGTTTTGTATTTTTTCTTTACATTTTTGGAACAAGTTATTTTTGTCATTTCACTAAACCAATTGGGACAATTTTGTGCATGTCCATTACATGAAATCCCCCCCCCCAAATCTATTTAAATGACAGGTTGTAATGCACCAAAATAGGAAAAACGCAAAGGGGATGAATACTTTTGCAAGGCACTGTACGTCACCTAGCAACCGTCTATTGGGTAACACTCCAGGCTCAGGGTGTTGAGTATAAAGCTCTTAGCAGCTCATTAGACCCCTATTAATCTTTGAACACGCTGGGCCTGTATCTAAAGGCCATCGTAAGGTAGCCTTTTCAAAGTATTTGCACTTAAACGCTGTTTCCCTCTACCTGATAATGTTTTTGAGTGCTCACATTAGCAATAACTGTCTTTTTGTATCTTTCCCTCCCTCCCTCCTACACCAACATTGCCTCCCTCTTCCTGCCCTACCCCCCTCCTTTTCCTCTCCGCAGTGCTCCCAATGTTGGAAGAGCTTCCGACAGATCCCTCACCTGCGCGACCACGAGCGTCTGCACAGTGGCGAGCGTCCCTTCGTCTGCGGTGTCTGTGGCAAGAGCTTCGTCCTGGCCGCCCGCCTCACCGAGCACGCCCGCACTCACAGCGGCGAGAAACCATTCTCCTGCCCCGTGTGCCACCGGGCCTTCCGCTCCCTCTCCAACCTGGGAAAGCACCGCAAGACCCACCGCTGCTGCCCCCCCACACAGCCACAAGAGGGCATCAGCGAGCAGACCGCTGTCCTAGGGCTCAAAATACAGGGGAGTATGGACAATATGGAGGAGGGTCAGGCGGCTGTGCGTACGATCTTACTTGTTCAGCCCCAAGTGGTCTCTCAGGGAGGGTCTTCTTCCGGATCTGCTCCCCTTGTCCTCCTGCACCCCTCAGTTGCTGTGGGCAACGGGCAGGCCGGGACTGTGGTCATCGAGGTCATCGTGGAGCAGCCTGGTGAGCAGCGGGTGAAAAGTTGATGCAACTTCAGACATTTCACAAGAGGCTGCCAAGGACACCTGGATGAAAATCATTTCTGAGAAGAACTGTCACAATCTAAAAGGAGGGTAAGAAGTGGGTGGAGAGCAGGGAGTGAGGGGAACGGAGTGAAGTGGGACTTGAATAAATAAAATGTGAAGGGTTGGTGCGGTGTTAAGATTACGAGGATCAGTTCTCAATTTAAGTACAGATGTATAGAATGGCTTTGAAGAAAGTAGAATGTTTGAGCCTGTGTTCAATCTCAATTTGACACAGAGTGCCTTCACAATCTGTTCTATTTCTTTGAATAAAATGCTCTTTCCATTTAATTTGCATCCTTTTGCAGGGAGACAGCATGGGGGTTCTCTCAAACGATTCAATGGGTTTTATTGGAAAGACAATAAATGTAAGCCCTTCACTAAAGTGCTTGCTTGACAAAATGTTTCTGTTTCTAAGTAGTTTTACTCACTGTTACTAGTCAACAATGACCTGTTCTCCCTTGCTCAGAGTGAGAATTAACAACGAGGTGAACTGAAGGATCTGTGAATCACAAAACCCACTCACGAAAAGGGTCCCCAAAGCTAGGTAAACTAGGCTTTGATTCAGATAGAGATTGTTTGGCATGGGAAAGCTATTTAGTGGTATATTTGTGGTAACAAATCCCTTGACAGCAGTTGATGCGGTGGGGAGGGAGGTCTAAAGATGCCGACTGTTGGCAGCTGTCTGGGTTAGAGGCATCCAAGTGCTAATGGTGTCAGTCCCAGCCAGGCTTGTTTAGAATGCCAGCAAATCTTGACACCAGGTCAGACTGGAACTGAAATTGATCTGTTTTTCCAGGAGCATGTCTGCAATGCGGGCAGATGGGCATGTAGGCAGTTAAGTCAATGAGACACTTGTGCTGTCAAATGAAGCATCATGCTTGAAGTGCCTTCACTTCCTATGGTGTGTATGCATCGCAGGGGGTGTCGTTAAAACGGAATGGCTGCACGTTGATCTGACATAAAACTTGAAATGAAGGATAAGTGTCGGTCATTTGCTTTGTCGTATTATTCCGATTTAGTCAGATCAAGAATGAATGAGGCTAATGTCTTCACGTTTTTACCTATTTCAGACTAAAGTGCTTATCCGAACCAAATTGCTGGCTTGGATATTCTCTTTTCACGTTCTCCTTTTAAGCACAGTTCAAGCAATTACGGCAGATGTGTAACCAGGCCAGCTCAGTACAGCTTGGTTTGGGTCAGTACAGATGCGTAACCAGGCCAGCTCAGTACAGCTTGGTTTGGGTCAGTACAGATGCGTAACCAGGCCAGCTCAGTACAGCTTGGTTTGGGTCAGTACAGATGCGTAACCAGGCCAGCTCAGTACAGCTTGGTTTGGGTCAGTACAGATGCGTAACCAGGCCAGCTCAGTACAGCTTGGTTTGGGTCAGTACAGATGCGTAACCAGGCCAGCTCAGTACAGCTTGGTTTGGGTCAGTACAGATGCGTAACCAGGCCAGCTCAGTACAGCTTGGTTTGGGTCAGTACAGATGCGTAACCAGGCCAGCTCAGTACAGCTTGGTTTGGGTCAGTACAGATGCGTAACCAGGCCAGCTCAGTACAGCTTGGTTTGGGTCAGTACAGATGCGTAACCAGGCCAGCTCAGTACAGCTTGGTTTGGGTCAGTAGTGTGAAAAGCCCTAAAGAGCATTACATTTTGTATTTTGCTGTGTGTGTGCATGCATGCTCTGAAATCCAGCTAATGTCTAGAAGATCCAACAAATGTCAGCAATTCTTGGACACAAGCATCGGTGCCTTGAGACGGGGGCATGGTGCACTTGCTTCATGTGTCTACTACATTAAGCAGTAAAGCCTCTAACAACTCTTGCCACTGATGTGATTCCTGTGACAGACATTGGAGAGGCTGGAGCCCAACAAGTTCAAGCTTGGTTTGTTTTCGACACTCCTGAGGTAAGAATCCAGAGGGTAGTGAGACGGAGCGTTTAACCTTCCAACAGTTTTGTGTAAAGTCTTGTCACACGTCACATAACCACTTTGTCCATGTCAACTTCAATGGTGTAACTCCCTTTTGACATTTCGGAGCTTCATTGGAGCAAAATTCAGAGTCTATTTCTGCTCAATCGTGATTTCAGAATTTATATTATGGCTATTCATCATTGTTACTTCATTTTGTCTTCTTCGCACTTCAAATTTGGACGAGGCGCTAGAGTAGCCACGCAAACCAGATAGATCATCTTATCTAGGCATTACGCTAGTGAAATCTCAGCAATTCATTTTCTCTGCCAGATCATATTTCTCAATTTGCGTCATGCAAAATAAGCCAAATCATGACGCTTATGTCAGGTGTTGCCTGTCTGGAATGGGAAAACGGGGGAGGCTTTAACATGTAACACTGATTAGGCCCCCTACTACCTAGCAACCACAGCTGAGACCTAAAATGGCCCCTGTTTGATGGGTGACTAGCCCATCCACATAAACAACGACGGAAATGTGTCCACTGCTGGAAAAGGACAAGTGTGGAAACAGCTAGTCCCTTTAATCAGTGAATGTGTCCCTTTAGTGTTGTGTCGAAGTTGTGTGTGGAACCTGGTATAAGAGGATATGTCCTTCCTATTTTGAGAGGATGTATTCTTCCTAGTTTGAGGGGACATTCTCTTCCTGTTTATCTTTAGTCCAGAATCATATCCTCACATTTACAGTCATACAGTGTTATTTTCTGCACATAATTCAAGTCCTGTGCACCATCTTGTTGACCTATGATTATCCTTGCCACGCCGCCTCCCCACAGCATCACTCATACACGTGGCATCTGGCGTTGCTGAGAACGGGTGCTACCTGCAGTGATTTGCTGTGTGTGTGCATGTGTGTGAGTCCGGGCCAGATTAAGAAATCATAGGCCCCAGGGCTCTTCTTTTTTTACTAGCCCCCCCGCTCAATCCCCCTTTTACTCCACCCTCTCTCTTATTCACCTTGTTTCTCCCCCAATGCATTGCTTTCCTTCTCCTGCTCTTCCCTCCTCTACTCTCTCTTGCTCACTCACTCATTGATAGTGACTGGCATGCTGAGAGCCTAATCATTATTCCACAGGCGAGGTATGGCGCCGGGGCTGAATGTCAGTTCTCTGCTTCTTCTTTTTTAACCCCCCTGCTCTCCCTCACACTCTAACGCTCTCTGGCTTTCCCCTTCGTAATCTTCCTAGCACACCTCTCTGACACTCTCTCACTCTCTCTGGCTTTCCCCTCCATAGTGTTCTCAAGCTGTGGTGAACAGTGGGACCTCGCAGACGGGCCCTGAAAGGAGAGGACCGGAAGGGTGAACGAGGACGATAAAACACCACAATTTATACATGCAGATAAAGAGACGTGGGGACCACACTGCCCTTAAGCAGGGGACACTAATGTCAAGGTGTGCTTGTGTGTGAATGCATTAGCGTCTGCTGGTGTGTGTGCGTCTGTCTGTGTGTTAGATGTGCGTTCATTTTTAGTATGTGTGACTTGCAGGCCAAAGAATGTAGCTTGACATTTGCATGTGGCTCATGTACTTGTTTTCCAATACATCTAGGCTGGTTCTGATTTAGTTTTATAGTTTCTATTCTGATGTACCAGACATTCCCGGTCATGTTTCATCCTTCTGAATATCTAGGCAGTATTGATTTTGTGATCGGTCGTGACTCAATTTGCGTCACTTCACATTCAATTTCCCCCCATTTTATTTCCTCAGTCTTTCAGTTTTTCTTGCTTTTATCTCTCCCTGTCATTTGTCCTAATCTCATATAAAGCTCTGGAGCTAGCCATGTTCTCCATGTCAATAACGTCCCAGTGAGTGCTTCTCATTTCCTGCTGTGTCCTAAGCACCCAGTGGCAGCCACACGCCGTGACTAGTTCCAGACCAAATAAAAATGGATATCGAGATGTGTGTACCATTGATTTAGGGAGCTCTCCGTATCGAATGCTTTATTGTGATTCCTATAGCCTATGTGACTGTGTGTGTGTGTCGTGTAGGCTGTGTGTGTGTGTAAGAGGATGACAAAGAGGGGAGGAGAGTACCTATACACCATGACCCAGGGGGCTCTGCATTGAGAGAGGACAAAAAAAGAAAGTCTCATTAATTATGAGGGACGACGGTACGTAACACTCCAGTGGGGCAGGTTTATGAGCCCTGTCTCCCCCTGTGATCAGGCATTCCTTTTCACTCTATTCTACCCACACACGTGTCCTCAGCGATGAATTCTCTCCTGTAGCCATTCATCTGCCTTATGTTGTTTAACCACATAGCTTGTGTGTTTTGTGTATTCATGTGTGTACAGTATGTGTGTTTTGTTCCTGTGACTCATAAACAGAATATGGTGAGCTTTGTAGTGTGTGGATAGACATTGATATGCCTGTGTGTTTGTTTGTGCATGGAATTTCAGTGTACTTCTACAGATGTAGGATCTTAATTTGAGCCAGTTTTCTACAGCAGGAAAATAATCCTGCAGCAACAGGAAATGTGAATTATTATGTGGATTATTATAATGAATGTACATTTTTGTAGGGGTTGATACACTTTTCGTAAGGGAAAATCAAGTCAGAAATTTCAAAGTTTCAAAGAAATTTGAAACCTTTTTTAAACCTCAAATACACGACAAGTTTTAAATTTCCTGCGTTGTAGAAACGTTCTCCTGCAACAGGATGATCAAATTAAGATCCTACATCTGTATGTCAGTGTGTTACTGTGTGAGTATGTTATATGCCTGCCTGTGTGTGACACAAACAAATGTGGTTAAACAACATAAGGAAGATGAATGGCCATGTGAGAGAATCCATCACAGGCACGTGTGTGTGAGAGCGAGCGAGAGGGACTGGCTGATGTTTATTTTATGTATCCTTGATAGACAGAAGGGGATGAAAGGGTGGCAGCCAGTTGATATTTGACAGAGATAGTGAGAGAGAGAGAGAGAGAGCTGGTTGAATTGGAGAGAGCTGAAGAGGTATTGAGATGCAGAGAGGGAGAGAGCAAGAGCTTGCTGCTGGTGATTGCAGTCAGTTCCTTCGCTAGCCACACACTGTGGAAATATAGCGTGCTCAATGCGGAGGAACAACGGGAAGAGAGGTGTTAGATAGAAAAGAGAGGAGTCAAAAAGAAAACTGGGAACAGAGGAGCAATTACGAGGCTTTCACTCATCTCTAAATGGGCTGGTCTGTATGAACAAGAGGAGCACCACAGAGGCACAGAGAGGAAGAGGGCAATTTCTCTCTTCTTGTGACAGCCTGGGGAGCCGTTTCGGGGTGTCATTGTGACAGCTTTTGCCCTGCGTGTATTTGAGAGGGAGTGTGTGTATCTGTCTGCCTGTCAGACTCTGGAGTTGTGGTTGCCTCTTGGAAAGAAAGTGATCTATCATTCTTTTTGGAAAAGGGAATTTGGACGGGACGGATTTTTGGGAATTCAAGAAAGGCTTAAGGGACACAGTCCTGATGGGGTCGTAGTGTTTCTCCTCGGCTCTTCTCTCTGTTTTCTCTCTCTCTTTCCCCCCCCCCTTCCTCCTCCCCTTCTCCCCTTCTATCTCCACTTTTTCCCGGCACTGGTGCACATGCTCATTATAGCTGTCCATTTGGCTGAGACTCCCTCACTCGCTCTCCGTGGCAACCGCTAATCTCGCAGGGGCAACCGTTCGTTCGCCCATGGAAAGGGGACTGAGATGGGTGAGTGTGGTTTTTCCCTCCTCTTTTCTCCCCCTTTTCTTCTCCTCCTGTTCTCTCATTCCCTTTTTTTTCTGTCACGTCTTTATCTCGACCGTCGGTATTTGTCCATTTGTCTCTCATCAATCACCCCTCATCCAAATCGACTACTGTCATCCATCAGCCATTTTATCACCTTACTCTGTTTCGCTCCCCTCTTTTCCTCTCCTCCTCTTTCTCGTTCCCTTGTTTCTCACATCACTCATTCCCACCGTCACCCACCGAGCCGTCCATCGAGGGCGCATACATATGAACGAAACTGGACGTCAACTCACATGCAACCTAAACCATGGCGTTTTGGGTCAAAAAAACGTTGCTCACAGCAAAAACAAAACGTTGCTCACTACCCCGCCATCCCCATTTGTCCAGACAACCCCCCTCTTCCCCCCCAGTTCTCTCACCCCTACTCCATCTCCATGACATCCCCATACCATTCACCACTACCATCACCACAGTTCCACTGACCCCAATATATTTTTGTCAGTGTCTGAAAAGCCATAAGGAATGTATTCCTGTATGCTGATGCTAGCTGTCACTCTGGGTGATTGAGGGTGATAATAGCACAAGCTGTGTTCTGCTACTGATATCACCATCACTCTGTGTGATGGAGTGATGGTAGGTTTGGTTGTTGCAGTGGTGTAAACACCTGAAGCAGGGTAGTGTTGTGCCATATATATATATAGCAGGGGGCGTTCGGGGATGGAACACAGCAATGACAAACCGGTGTTTGTTCAATAACACTATAGCTACACCTCAGGGGATGTTGTGAGTTCTCGTGCACATACAAACACAGCCTGACTCTCTCTCTCACACACACACACACACACACACACACACACACACACACACACACACACACACACACACACACACACACACACACACACACACACACTCATTCTTAAACAACCAGGAAAACACAGATGCACAAAGGGGTACAGACACAAGCACACAAACACACTGCTTTGCCATCTGGCTGTTCCACAGGTTTCTCCATTCTGAGACATACAGTGCATGGTGCTTTAGCGTAGAAAGATGCGAAGATGGCCTGCCACTAAAACAACCTGAAGCCTAGCCTAGCGAATAATGGGGAAAATAAGGAGAGAACTGTGATTTAAAGACAATGACTCATGGGATTGGAAACAGAAGTTATAAATTACATTGAAATAGAGTTGAGATGATATCAGAGCAAGCCAGCACTTCTTTTGTCTGGGCCTCAATTTCTAACCCAGATGATGGAAACAGAGATAAATCAGACAATGCTTAGGGGACATCAGTCATGTTTAAAAGGCTCAAACCGTGTGTATTCCACTGGAAAGCCATTCATACTCGTATTGCAGTTGCCCGTAAGCACAGATCCAGGGCCAGTTTGTTTTTCATCTCAGGATGGTTTACGGTAAGTGCAGGGGTGAGGAAGAGCTGATCTGAGATCTATTATAAGGGGCATCCTTTGCCTGTAGCTTTTCTCTGCATCAAGCTAATTTGCCTGCCATCATCGTTCACCGTCACATGAATTCCCAACTCCCAACACCTACTCAGCACACACACTTTCAGTTCTCACACACTCAGACATCTGTCGATCTGTCTCACAAGAATTGAAAGCATCCACATCCACAGATAGAACTTGTTCCCCATCGGTACATTGGAGCTTGTTGCACTCTGCAGATGCACTTTCGGCTGGAGTGTTGTGGTGATGCCGGGTAGATCTAAGTGCTAAAGCGGAGTGTAGCCGCTCGTCGGTAGCAACATGGGGATCATAGAGGCCACTTGACCACCATCCCCCGCAATGGCAGGCAAGCTGCGGCTGTTCGGCTCCAGCTGCCACTGATGGCGTTAGGTAAAGGGAACTAACGTTAAGAAATTGTTACTAAAACGTTGGTGGAATATTACGGAACGTTCCGCTACGGATCATGTCCTATGTCCACCGCTGTGGCTGCACAAACACGTGTTACATGATTTATTTTTTTGACCCCCTGACCAGCCTCTGCGTTTTCTGAAACGAACACCCTTGGTGGTAATGTTTCTGATATGACAGTGCTGGGAATGTAATAACAGCAGTAAGGGAACATTTAGAGAGTGTTCGTTTGCAGCAGATGCATGTGTAAATGTCGACGTTTACACTTACTTAGAAGAGCAGACATGTATGTACTGCATTGTAAAGAGACATTAGTGAGAGATACTAAACGCTGTAGGAAAAAAAACATTTTAAAAAATGCCTCCCACAACTTAAAACGTTTCTGTAACCAGTTCCATGGCTTAGTAACCTTTTTATAGTTTTAAGTTGGCGGGACAGTTATACTATCGTTCATTCCTGATTTGAGAAAGTGGTGTTTACATTCAAGTCCGCTGAACTATGCATTATTTTAATTGGATGGAAGGTCATAGTATGCGCCACTGCAAAGGTCATTTTTATGTTGACAGGTGACTGTGCCTGCTATGAAGCTCTACGGAAATTGATGTTGTAGTTGAGCGTGGTCCCTTGATAATTAAATGGAATAAGATTAAATCAAATTAGATTTTTTAAATTTTATTTTTTACATTATATTTTCTAGGAGACATACTGTAAATAATGGCTGTGGATATATGACGTTGAAATGCAAGACGTCAGTGTAATTACACTCTTTCGCTCTCTATTCTACCCTCTTAATCTCCCTTTCCCTTTCATTACAGATTCCAAATCACCCCTGGAGACTTTTCCACATGGTGTCCAGTTCCTGCCCTGCCAAGGGCCACACTTCCCTCCACGGGGCCACTCTTCTGTGTGATAACCTCTAGAGTACCCAGCGTCCTTCACACCTAAAGACTTTGCATCAAGCTGGATTTCTTTTGGGGGGTGCTATGGCAACCCGTTCCATTTCCTGCCACGTTGAATGAAGAGCGGACTTGGTGTCATTTTTTTTTCTGTATGATACAGCTTCACACAAGTGAGATGTGAGAACTAAAAGACAGGAAAGCCCATCGGTTCCCAAGAATTTCCTGCCAAGGATTCTGTGGCATGATGTCTCACACGAGGTGAATTATCGTTCCAGGTAATCTTGGTTCAACGTAAATACTTTTTTTTGTATCATGCTGTGATCTACAAAGCAGTGGATTAACTCTCAGTACCCAGAACTGAGAGAGAATTTGAAATTGCAACTAGGTTATTATCTGTCCATCTCTTCTCTCATATTGCCACCGTTTCAGTTTTTGCTTTTGAATAATTATCATTGGTTTAATCAAAGAGGCAGCATGCAATTCTTCTGGCCCTACCGGTGCAAAAGACATCTGAAACAAAGACGTTAGTTAAAAAAAAAAAAATGTTTTAAGTCTGGTTAAAGAAAAAGAGTGTAACAAAGAAAGGGAGTCAAGTGGGGAACAGGTGTAGAGAATCTAAAAAGATCAAAGTGAGAGAGAGAGTGAGGCTAAGAGTCAGGCTGATATTTGCAGAAGCCCGGTTATAGAGGAGACAGGAGAGCAGAGAGACGGGAGAGAATCCGTAGGGAAGGTTGGGCAGGCGGATGGATAGAGTGGGGGGTTCTGGGTAAAGATAAGGGGGCCATTTCAGTCAAATAGTGGGGTAACGGTAGGATCCCAACCTTTTTAGACTGACACCCACCAGTGTCATTGGCATTCTCTGCACTGCCTTCCTCGTTGTTCCTCAGGCGAGAGTGCAAGAGGGGGGGGGGGGAGGGGGGAAGAGAGAGAAACTAGTGACTGAAAGATTGGACTGTCGCCACAATCGGGGCCAATTAAGTTAATTTATAATTTATATGCCTTAATCTTGCCAGTCAGGTGGGAGAGATATATACAGAGAGAGGACGAGTGAGAGGGAACCGAAATCGAGAGGGGAACAGGTGCCACAGATACACGTCATTATCGCCTTCCTCTTTAATTTAGTTAGTTTTCTACCCCCCTCTCTTTTTAATCTCGGGAACGAGATCCTTTTTGAGGGCTGTTCTGGTTGAGGCAAGGAAGGCCTTTGCCCGTTTGCCGAAAGGGAAGGCAGGAGAGAGAAACGGTTGTTTTTTTCCAATTGAAACAGAATGGTCTTTCTCCTCCCCAGCTCTTATATATGTTAGCAGCACACACTCTTTCATCCTGCCATCTCTTCATTGCTCCGTCAGGGCAGAAAGTGAGAGACTTCTCTTTCCGTTTGTCTGCATCCCCTCTCCCACTGCTGTTGGATATTTTTCTCTCCCCTACAAAAATCCTAATTTTCCACCCGAAGGGAATCTTTTCCTAGTAAAGGACATCCCTAAGGGTTGGACATTACTCCTATATAGGTTTCCCCCATACTATATCTTATCACCATATCAAGAAGAAAACACTGCTTGGTGAAAGGAAATAGAAAATCCTTCCAAACCTCTACTTCAAACCCAGAGACCCCCCTCCCCCCCTGTGACCCCCCTTCTCTTCACCCCTCCTCTCGGATCTTACTCCTCTTTCTCCATTCCTGTTATCCGTGGGGTATCCTACTTCCTGCCAGGACTAAGCCGGCTTGCATCCCCGGGAATCTTTTGATATCGGCTCCTGGTGTCGTCTGATTCATTCTGTGAGTATTTCTCTCTCTCTCTCCCCTCTCTTTTGGTGTGTGAGTACGTCATTGTGTGTCTACAGGCACCTTGCCTCCTATTAAAGGAACATTGAAGGCAGTCAATTTAGGAAGTAAACAGGAAGTACAATTCAATAATCGAAGAAAGGTTGTATATTTTGAATGAACTCAATCAAATGAAAATTAGAAGCTATTCATTTCAAAAGTGAACATTCTCTTAAAATGCAGCATCATATTGGGATGATTTCTGTGTTTTGAAAGTTGTATATCTTGAAAACTTGTGCTGACAAGCAAAACATTTTGGGACGATGTCAACAATGGACTAATAACAAAAGATGGTTATGGGGTGGAATTTCTTTTAAGTCTTCTCTCCCTTATTTTTTATTATAGTGGTGAGCTTGTGTTAATGCTCTCGATTTAAAGGGTAGACAATTTAGTCGGTGTGTCTGTCTCTCTCTGTGTGTGTGTGAGAAAGACGTATCTACATGTGAGTGAGGCAGTAGTGTTGATGAATGATGCTCCTGAGATACTTAGTGGATGATTGTAGAGAATTATACTGGTATGTTTGTGTCCTCAATGCAATGTGCTTATGTAACTGAACCAAAATATAAACGCAATCCCAGAAATGTTCCATACGCACAAAAAAAGCTTATTTCTCACAAATTATATGCACAAATTTGTTTACACCCCTATTAGTGAGCATTTCCCCTTTGCCAATATAAACCATCCACCTGACAGGTGTGGCATATCAAGAAGATGATTAAACAGCATGATCATTACACAGGTGCACCTTGTGCTAGGGTCAGTAAAAGGCCACTTAAAATGTGCAGTTTGGTCACAAAACACAATGCAAAAGATGTCTTGTGTTTTCAGGGCGTGTTCAAGTGGCATGCTGACTGCAGGAATGTCCACCATTCCCTGTGTCAGAGAATTTCATGCTCATTTCTTTACCATAAGCTGCCTACAGGGCCTCCCAGGTGGCGTAGCAGTCTGAGGCACTGCATCGCAGGGCTAGAGGCGTCACTACAGATCCGTGTTTGATCCCGGGCTGTGCAGCACCCTGCCAGAACAGGGGGACCCCATGGCTTGCATGGCTCTTGGCCTCTACCGAGTCCGTATGGGACTTGCAGCGATGGGACAAGACTGCAATTACCAATTGGAAATCACGAAATTTGGGAGGAAAAGGGGTATAAAAAAAAAAAAAATAATAATATAAAAACCTGCCTCCAATGTTGTTTTAGAGAATTTGGCAGTACATCCAACCGGCCTCACAACACACCAGCCCAGGACATCCACATCCAGCGTCTTCACCTGTGGGTTTTTCTGTCCGTAATAAAGCCTTTTTGTGGCGATAAACCCATTCTTATTGGCTGGGCCTGGCTCCCCAGTGGGTGGGCTGCCAAGTGGGTGGGCCTATGCCCTCCCAGGCCCACCCATGGCTACACCATTGCCTAGTTATTTGAAATCCATAGATTAGGGTCTTATAAATATATTTCAATTCCGATTTCCTTATATAAACTGTAACTCAGTAAAATCTTTTCAATTGTTGTTGCGTTTAAATTTTTGTTGAGTATATGAGTGTTCCTTTTTTTTTAGTAATGTGTTTGATGGAGTGTGTTGATGTACAAGCTCTCAAGCTGTGTGAGTGTGTATCAGGGCTGGGCTCAACTCGAAATTGAAGGCAGTCAATTCAGGAAGTGATTTGAATAACAATAATTCAGAAAATGTATAACCTTTATGAAATCAATAGCTTCTACTTTTCAGTTTATTCGGTTTATCAAGTCAAGCAAAATAAACAACCTTTTTTCCATGATTGAACTGTAGTTTGAGTAGTTCCTGTGTGGCTCAGTTGGTAGAGCATGGTGATTTTAATGCCAGGGTTGTGGGTCTAATTGCCACGGAGGGACGAGTATGAAAAATGTATCAACTCACTACTTGTAAGTCGCACTGGATGAGTGTCTGTTAAATGTTTGAAATGTAGATCCCCCAACCCTGGTGTGTATGTATGTGCCTTTTTGTGTACTGTGTGTGCCAAAGCAAGGCCTACACTTTACATTGATGGTCGACACTTTACATACATGTGTATTGAGTGCTTGCCACTTCACGAGGCTACCATAGGAAAACACAGCAGCATGTTTTCATACAGAGTCACATCCAACTGTAAAAAGAGAATTCTAAATAGTCCACATTGCAGCAGGACTATGCTCATACAATTTACAGGTACAGTATACTATTAACCCTGGGATAGTAATTGATGGTCCCACAGAATTAAATTCCCCAAGGTCTATCAATAGATGGTCAATCTACACCGACTGAATTTCAAGGAAGCACCAAGAAGGCTATTTCCTCCAATAAGTAACCGTGGTGTATGATACGATTAAGATCATTTGTCTTTGTGCCCTTTCATCCCAACTCCACTGACACCCTCCTAGTTCTGCAGAGCTCTCTATATTGTAGTGCTGAGACCTCTGTCACTTTCCAGGGAACACACACAGGGCCATGGGTCGTTAATTGGAAAGCCATATTAATATTCTGCTTGAGCTAGACGGAGGAAAATCACCCCTATTTACAGTAAATCACTTGGTGGGACATTACTTGTTTTTTTTTCTCTCCCTCTGGACATAGGTCTTGCCCGGGAAAAGTTGCCCGGGAGGTTTGTACAATAGTTTAAGACTTGAATATGGATTGTCAATCTATTGCCCTTTTTATTCTGGTTGCAGAGTTGACGTTTCGGATGTTGACGCTCCGGAATATATGTTTTTGAGGTCAGCGTCCGATCTGGATATCGTCAGTAATCAAATGTTTTTATGTTGATTTAATGACAGTTATACGAGCTTGGACAATGCGATCATTCAGTGACGGTGAGTCACGTTAGCGATCAGATTCTGTTTTGTTTATCGCTGAGGATTTTTGTTGTCTGTCGCACGGAACACCACTCTGTTGATCCATTCATAGTGATACATGTCAGTGAGATTTATGCTGATTCATCCACCCATACGTCAGTGCCAATCTGGGATGAACTACAATGTAACCTGCATTTACATTCTTATACAACAGCTCTGTGTTTGAAATGGATACGAGGTGGATATAAGCCAAGTGTGTGCATGAGTGTTTTAAAAATTCCAGATTGTGTGCTGCTAGGAACTCATTTGGATGGGCATCAATTGTTTTCCTCAACAACAACAAACCATTTCTCTGAACTCATCTATTCTTCTCAACCTTGGCAACATGTTCTAAGTACTGTCTCGCGCTAAATAAAGAGGTCCAAAATCACAGCCAGAAAGAAATGATACATCACTGAAACTTCTGCCAGGGCGCCGATAGCTAATATCAGTCATGGTAAGTGATTAGTAGGTTAAGATTAGGTTGGAGTGATTATATGCGTGGTGGCCTTACCTCAACTGATGAGCACCTTAGCTGGAAGTGTGTGTGCAGTGTTCAACCCTTAAGTCAAAGCTGCTCACTGGAGCAGGATGCTGCTTCTACTGCGGCACGTCGCTGGCTCTGCAGCACACACAGGGGTCAGCACATGTTGCAGACACACTGCCACTAAACAAACACGCAGACAGAGAGGGTGTACGAGCACACACACACACCAAGAAGCACTATCGGCTGGGTGGAAGGCGGAGGACAGTGGAGCAGGACAGGCGTTTGGGTCAAAGCATGTCCTCGTGGGACAGCCTCAGCTGGGGTTTTGTCACCCTGCTATTGGTGGATCGGATCGCCCCATTTTGTTTAGCAATTTGTCACATCCTCGATGACGGCAGTAAAGGATGTCCCAGTCGGCCAGTGGCAGAGGTTACAAATATAGAGTTCTAGAGCCTTCCTAGGTGCTGGAATGTCAGCATTGCAGTCAAATCGAGAGAGTGGGGACAAAAAAACGCAGCTGCTAGCATCCCCACGGTGTCCTCTTCTATTGCAGTTCGTCTTTGTTGACACCTTTTTTGGAATGTTGAAATCTTCTTGAGCTCTGTTAGATAGTGAGGTGAAACTACCTTTTTCATGTACAGTTGAAGTCGGAAGTGTACATACACCTTAGCCAAATACATTTAAACTCAGTTTTTCACAATTCCTGACATTTAATCCTAGTAAAAATTAGGTCAGTTAGGATCACCACTTTATTTTAAGAATGTGAAATGTCAGAATAATAGTAGAGAGAATGATTTATTTCAGCTTTTATTGCTTTCATCACATTCCCAGTGGGTCAGAAGTTTACATACACTCAATTAGTATTTGGTAGCATTGCCTTTACATTTTTTAACTTAGGTCAAATATTTTGGGTAGCCTTCCACAAGCTTCCCACAATAAGTTGGGTTCATTTTGGCCCATTCCTCCTGACAGAGCTGGTGTAACAGAGTCAGGTTTATAGGCCTCCTTGCTCACACACGCTTTTTCAGTTATTTTTCAGGATTGAGGTTAGGGCTTTGTGATGGCCACTACAATACCTTGACTTTGTTGTCCTTAAGCCATTTTGCCAACAACTTTGGAAGTATGCTTGGGGTCATTGTCCATTTGGAAGACCCATTTGTGACCAAGCTTTAACTTCCTGACTGATGTCTTGAGATGTTGCTTCAATATATCCACATAATTTTCCTCCCTCATGATGCCATCTAGTTTGTGAAGTGCACCAGTCCCACCTGCAGCAAAGCACCCCCACACCATGATGCTGCCACCCCCGTGCTTCACGGTTGGGATGGTGTTCTTCGGCTTGCAAGCCTCCCCCTTTTTCCTCCAAACATAATGATGGACATTGGCCAAACAGTTCTATTTTTTTTCATCAGAGCAGAGGACATTTCTCCAAAAAAGTACGATCTTTGTCCCCATGTGCAGTTGCAAACCTAGTCTGGCTTTTATTTATGGCGGTTTTGGAGCAGTGTCTTCTTCCTTGCTGAGCGGCCTTTCAGGTTATGTCGATATAGGACTTGTTTAACTGTAGATATAAATACTTTTGTACCTGTTTCCTCCAGCATCTTCACAAGGTCCTTTGCTGTTGTTCTGGGATTGATTTGCACTTTTCGCACCAAAGTATGTTCATCTTTAGGAGACAGAATGTGTCTCCTTCCTACAGACAGTGAGTCACGTTGTCGTGGCTTGCTATATAAAGCAGGCAGACAGGCATTGAGGCATTCAGTTACTGTTCAATTGAATGTTAGAATGGGCAAAACGAGTGACCTAAGCAACTTTGAGCGGGGTGTGATTGTCGGTGCCAGGCGCACCGGTTCCAGTATCTCAGAAACAGCCGCCCTCCTGGGCTTCTCACGCACAACACTGTCTAGGGTTTACCGAGAACGGTGCGCAAACAAAAAACATCCAGTCAGCGACAGTCCTGTGGGCGAAAACAGCTCGTTGATGAGAGAGGTCAAAGGACAATGGCAAGAATCGTGCAAGCTGACAGACGGGCCACAAACAGACATATATAACGGCGCAGTACAACAGTGGTGTGCAGAACTGCATCTCGGAACACACAGTAGACGACCACACCGGGTTTCACTCCTTTCAGCTAAAAACAAGAAGAAGCAGTTCCAGTGGGCACGTTATCACCAACACTGGATAATTGATTGGAAAAAACTTTGCCTGGAACGTGACAGTAAGTTCAGTTGACTTGAGTGGCCCGCGCAGTCCCCAGACTTCAACCCTATAGAGCATCTTTCCGACGAGATGGAACTGGCTGTACGCAGCATGAATGTACCGACATCTTGTAGAATGCCTTAAAGAATTCAGGCTGTTCTGGAGGCAAAGGACGGTCTGACCTAGTACTAGATGGGTGTACCTATTCACACCCCTTGACTTCTTCCACATTTTGTTGTTACAGCCTGAATTTAAAATGGGATAAAATTAACATTTTTTTTTGTTTTCCTTTGCCTCCCAAAGAAGGACACCTATATATAGATAGATGGGTTTAAATTAAAAAGCAGACATTGAAATATCCCTTTGAGCATGGTGAAGTTATTAATTACACTTTGGATGGTGTATCAATACACCCAGTTACTACAAAGATACAGGTTTCCTTCCTAACTCAGTTGTCGGGAAAGGATGGAAACCGCTCAGGGATTTCACTATGGTGAACATGGTGACTTTAAAACAGTTACAGAGTTTAGTGGCTGTGATAGGAGAAATCTAAGCTAATTGACAGAGTGAAAAGAAGGAAGCCTGTACAGGATAAAATATTCCAAAACGTGCATCCTTTTTGCAACAATGCACTAAAGTAATACTGCAAACAATGTGGCAAAGCAATTCACTTTTTGTCCTGCATTCGAAGCGTTATGTCACTCTCCACCCCCTCCAGGTGTCTCTTGTTATCCCTGGTGTATATAACACTGTGTTTCCTTTCTCTCTGTGCCAGTTCGTCTTGTATGTTCCAAGTCAACCAGCGTGTTTTTCCCGTGCGCTTGCCTTTTCTATTTTCTTTTACTAGTCCTCCCGGTTTTGACCCTTGCCTGTTTTCTGGACTCTGTACCTGCCTGCCTGACCTTGAGCCTGCCTGCACTGACCTTGAGCCTGCCTGCCACGCTGTACCTCCTGGACACTGAACTGGTTTTGACCTTTGGACTGTCCACGACCATTCCCTTGCCTACTCCTTTTGGATACAATAAATATCAAAGACTCAAACCATCTGCCTCCCGTGTCTGCATCTGGGTCTCGCCTTGTGCTCTTATACATTATGCTTGGAGCAAATCCAATACAACACATTACTGAGTACCTCTCAACATATTTTCAGGCATAGTGGTGGCTGCATCATGTTATGGGTATGTTGGTCATTTTTCAGGGCAAAAAATACACTGAATGAAACGAAGCACAGGTAAAATCGTTTTCGGAAAACCTAGTTCAGTCTGCTTTCCACCAGACACTGGGAGATGAATTCACCTTTCAGCAGGACAATAACCTAAAACATAAATCTACACTTGAGTTGCTTACCAAGAAGACAGTGAATATTTGGCTGAGTTACAGTGTTAACTTAAGTCTGCTTATAAAACCATGACAAGACCTAAAAATGGTTGTCTAGCAATGATCAACAACCAATTTGTCAGATCTTGAAGAATTTTGAGAAGAATAATGGGTAAATGTTGCACAATCCAGGTGCAGAATGCTCTTAGACATACCCAGAAATGACTCACAGCTGTTATCGCTGCCAAAGGTGATTCTATCATGTATTGACTTAGGGGTTTAAATAGTTATCTAATCAAGATATATTAGTGTTTTGTTTTTCATAAATGTTTTACTAATGTTAGAATTGTTCTTCCACTTTGACATTACAGTGTATTTAGTGTAGATCATTGACAAAAAAAATTAGAAATCCATTTTAATGTGGAAAAAATGGGTGTGAATACTTTCTGAAGGCACTATATAAAACATAGGGAAATCAGATTTTTGACCGCACTGGGCCTTTAAGAGATGGATTTTAAAAGACTGTGAGTCAGTACGGGGTGTAATTGTGTATACAAATGAGTCATTCCTCATATTTTCAATGGTTTTGCCTATAGCAGATGACAATCAACCAGCATATTCGTATTTTGAGCTTTGTCAAGGACACCTGCAGTGAAGCAAAATACTCAGTGAATGGATCCCCTTTCAGGATGTTATCTCGAGTTCTCTGCCAACACCAATTGAATCCAGCACAGGGCTGTTGGATTCTTTCACAGTTCTGTAAACATTCCTCTCAAAGGCTCTTGTTAGTTCAAGCATCATAAAGCTAGTGTCAAGGGTCTTGATCATTGATCGCCCTTGAGCATTAAAGCCCAAGCCTAAGGGTGATTGACCTTGTTATTCAGGCCGATGTTGTTTGTTCACTATTACAAAGGATCAATGCTATAGGATCCCAATCACTGTCAAGTGCAAAGGTCTTCTTGAAGTCTCTGTTTGGGATGGTTGCTGTTCAGTCAGTGCCTTGTTACGTGTTTGGTTACAGTTTCAAAAGGTTGCTGATCTGCAACTGTCAGATCTTTGTGGAAAATATTTGCTTAGTTTACTTGTGTGTTGGGTGCTGTAGAGTGGAATACATCAACCACACTGAGTGGTAGAGTAAAGAAACCACATTTAGATTTGAACTGTTGTCATAGTTACCTTTTGTGGGTATAGAAAAATGTCAAGCTTTATTAGGGAATCATACGGAAAAACAGCTGTTCGCTGACCTCTGATTGCATTAATACTCAGTAACAACAAAAACCTAATTGTGAATGTGCGAAAGTGGTGCAGTTATCAGGGTCTTTCCATCAACATTCGCCAAGCATCAATGTCTCAGCTTGGTAGCACAGCCATTACTCAGTAAATGTCTCTGTCCAACTAACATTCACCAACAATGGCACAGTTCACACATGGTAGCTAATCGCTAACAAGCTAGTTATTGAGGTCAGTGTTCACCAAACACTGAATTGTTCACCAAATTGTGAGTTAGTTCGTTCGTCCTCTACCTCTGTTCCCCAACAGTATCCACTGGTCAGTATCCACTGGCAAGGTATTCACTAACTAACAAGGAGGGACCAGCAATGACATAACGAGGCAGCTCTTCGCCTTGGTTACGTCAGGTGGAGGGGCCTTGGACTCTTTAATTGTGGCCTGATTTCCCAAGGCTCTACCGGGCCGTCCCACGCTCACCGTTACTGGCCTTAGGAAGGCATTCATCTCTATAGGCCGAAGGTACTGGGGGGAAATCAATGGCCATTTCCCAATACATTTAATGACTACTTTTTACTTGTCTACTTCAGGACCAATGATTGGTGAAGGTAATGGACCGGCTTCATCCACCATATTGCTCTCATGCACTTTGAGACCTAAGTTCATGAAGGAAGATGATGAGGAAAGAGAGCCGTTTTAAATCATTTTAGCACAGCCAATGCCTTCTGGCAAATGTATGTCTGTCCGGGCAAACTTGTCCAGCCAATTCCCCTGCCGTATGTATTTGTTATTTAAAAACGTATTTTATGTGTATTTGAATATTTTCAAATAACGTGGCCTGAATCTACTACTTCTGTTGGAAGTATTTGAAAGTATTTTCAAATAATTTCCTGTACATTGCATTCGGAAAGTATTCAGACCCCTTGACTTTTCCCACATTTTGTTATGTTACTGCCTTATTCGAAAGCCCTATTTCCTCAATCTACACACAATAACCCATAATGAAAGCAAAAAAAGGTTTTTAGAAATGTTTGCAAATTATATATATTTTTTAAATGAATGAAATATCACATTTACATAAGTTTTCAGACCCTTTACTTAGTACTTTGTTGAAGTACCTTTGGCAGCAATTACAGCCTTGAGCCTTCTTGGGTATGACACTGCAAGCTTGGCACACCTGTATTTGGGGATTTTCTCCCATTCTTCTCTGCAGATCGTTTCAAGCTCTGTCAGGTTGGATGGGGAGCATCGCTGCACACCTATTTTCAGGTAATAATATAATAAATAATAATAATAATAGGTCTCTCCAGAGATGCTTGATTGGGTTCAAGTCTGGGCTGGGCCACTCAAGGACATTCCGAGACTTGTCCCGAAACCACTCCTGCGGTGTCTTGGTTGTGTGCTTAGGGTCCTGTTGGAAGGTGAACCGTCACCCAGTCAGGTCCTGAGCACTCTGGAGCAGGTTTTCATCAAGAATCTTTCTGTACATTGCTCCGTTCATCTTTCCCTCGATTCTGACAAGTCTCCCAGTCACTGCCGCTGAAAAACATCCCCACAGCATGATGCTGCCACCACCATGCTTCACCATAGGGATAGTGCCTGGTTTCCTCCAGATGTGACGTTTGGCATTCAGTTCAGAGTTCAGTCTTGGTTTTATCAGACCAGAGAATCTTGTTTCTCATGGTCTGAGAGTCCTTTAGGTGCATTTTGGCAAACTCCAAGTGGGCTGTCATGTGCCTTTTACTGAGGAGTGGCTTCCGTCTGGCCATTCTGCCATAAAGGCCTGATTGGTAAAGTGCTGCAGAGATGGTTGTCCTTCTGGAAGGTTCTCCCATCTCCACAGAGGAACTCTTGAGCTCTTTCAGAGTGACCATCGGGTTCGCAGTCACCTTCCTGACCAACGCCCTTCTTCCCCTATTGCTCAGTTTGACCGGGTGGCCAGCTCAAGGAAGAGTCTTGGTGGTTCCAAACTTCTTCCATTTAAGAATGATGGAGGCCACTGTGTTCTTGTGGACCTTCAATGCTGCATACATTTTTTTGGTACCCTTCCCCAGATCTGTGCCTCGACACAATCCTGTCTAAGAGCTCTACAGACAATTCCTTCGACCTCGTGGCTTGGTTTTTGCTCTGACATGCACTGTCAACTGTGGGACCTTATATAGACAGATGTGTGCCTTTCCAAATCATTACCAATCAATTGAATTTACCACCGGTGGACTCCAATCAAGGATGATCAATGGAAACGGGATGCAATTTCAAGTTGCATAGCGAAGGGTCTTTACGTATGTAAATAAAGTATTTCAGCTTTTTATTTGTAATAAATGTGAAACATTTCCTAAAAACTTGTTTTTGCTTTTTTTTATTTTTTATTATACCTTTATTTAACCAGGTAGGCTAGTTGAGAACAAGTTCTCATTTGCAACTGCGACTTGGCCAAGATAAAGCATAGCAGTTTGAACAGACAACACAGAGTTACACATGGAGTTAAACAATTAACAAGTCATTAACACAGTAGAAAAAAGGCGGATAATTACAATTTTACAGATTAACACTGGAGTGATAAATGATCAGATGGTCATGTACAGGTAGAGATATTGGTGTGCAAAAGAGCAGAAAAGTAAATAAATATAAACAGTATGGGAATGAGGTAGGTAAAATTGGGTGGGCTATTTACCGATAGACTATGTACAGCTATAGCGATCGGTTAGCTGCTCAGATAGCAGATGTTTGAAGTTGGTGAGGGAGATAAAAGTCTCCAACTTAAGCGATTTTTACATTTTCGCTCCAGTCACAGGCAGCAGAGAACTGGAACGAAAGGCGGCCAAATGAGGTGTTGGCTTTAGGGATGATCAGTGAGATACACCTGCTGAAGCGCGTGCTACGGGTGGGTGTTGCCATCGTGACCAGTGAACTGAGATAAGGTGGAGCTTTACCTAGCATGGACGTGTAGATGACCTGGAGCCAGTGGGTCTGGCGACGAATATGTAGCGAGGGCCAGCCGACTAGAGCATACAGGTCGCAGTGGTGGGTGGTATAAGGTGCTTTAGTAACAAAACGGATGGCACTGTGATAGACTGCATCCAGTTTGCTGAGTAGAGTATTGGAAGCTATTTTGTAGATGACATCGCCGAAGTCGAGGATCAGTAGGATAGTCAGTTTTACTAGGGTAAGTTTGGCGGCGTGAGTGAAGGAGGCTTTGTTGCGGAATAGAAAGCCGATTCTAGATTTGATATTAGATTGGAGATGTTTGATATGAGTCTGGAAGGAGAGTTTACAGTCTAGCCAGACACCTAGGTACTTATAGATGTCCACATATTCTAGGTCGTTATGGGGTATTGTGTGTAGATTGAGGGAAAAAACTATTTAATACATTTTAGAATAAGGCTGTAACTTAACACAATATGCAAAAACTCAAGGTTACTATTTGAAAGTATTTTCAACTACTTATTTCAAATACTATTTTAAAACACTTGGGTTAAATGCATGGGAGTGTATTTGAGTTAGAAAGTATTTGAAAGTACTAGTGTATTTCAAAATACATTTCAATATTCAACTACTTGTCTTGTCAGGAAAAAAATATTGTAATACTTTCAAACGTCTTTGAAAGTAAGGAAATACACATTTGAACCCAGGTCTGATATGGAAAAACATGCTTCTTTGCAAACCCCTTTTCTCATCTCTAAAGGTTGTTTTGGGCAAATGAAAAACATAACACGGAAAAGAGCCAATTATCTCTCACCACGCTCCATTGGTAAAGGGACATGGATGTATGATCTGCTTGTCCAATCAAAACACTCTAGAATATAACAAGGAAAGTGTTGCCCCATTTTTTGTAGCAGTAAACAGGTTTGCATCCAACATTTTTTTACGCGAGTAAAGTACATGTCACGACAGGCCTGATGGAAACAGCAAATTTTGTCGGTAAACTTTCCAAATGTTGACAAAACAAAATGTGCTGAACAAGGTGGAAACTTTTTGTGTCTGTAAAATTAATAATGCGCGAAATCACAAATACTAGTATAATAGTCATCATATCAAAGTAAACTTGGGATCACGTAATGATGGTAATAGTGTAATAGTGGTCCTCCCACTACCACCCAGGAAACCATGCAGTTTATTAGGCAACAGATGAAATAAGTGATGAACTTCACAGGGTGGTGAAAGCGCACAGTGATGATCTTGATGCTCCTTTCCAATAAATATCGAGGGTCTTATACTGGTGACATGATGATTGATGCTTGGCTACTTTAACAAATAGAAATCATCTTGCTCTTTTGTCCATAATAATCTCATCATGTAAAGTAGCCCGCCCGCATTGTATCTGCAAACTTTTGGCTAGTTTACACGTGCCAAGACCAGAGTGGGTACATCGCTATACACTGTAACACAATTTGTGACAAAACCATCAGTTGAGTTGAAAATGCGATGGACAACCATTTTAACTTTTTTATTTTATTCGGTACATGGGAATTGAACTACAAAAGTATTTTTTTTATGTGCACTACATCATCACCCACAGCCTTTTATCGCAAAAAAAGCAGTTTGATAGAAACACATCTTTGGTGGGAAAATGCGCATATTGGTTTTTATGCAGATTTTTGAATATTTGCATGAAAATGTGTCGCCAATTGGATGGAAACCTATCTTATGTTGTTGACACCTCTATCTCTACACCACATGTACCTACTCCGGCACTT
The DNA here is from genome assembly GCF_023373465.1 of Oncorhynchus keta. Classification (NCBI taxonomy): domain Eukaryota; kingdom Metazoa; phylum Chordata; class Actinopteri; order Salmoniformes; family Salmonidae; genus Oncorhynchus; species Oncorhynchus keta. The sequence goes on from NC_068439.1 coordinate 37,462,086, forward strand.
TGATATGTGGGAAAGCATGTAACAAGGCCTACATATTCGGACATGATCTCGCACCTTTAGTACACAATATTCGAAACCTATAAAAAAAATGTTTGAGTCACCTCTACAAAGTCATTGTGGGGATCAAACTCCCGTAATGGACATAAAGAGTGATTTTAATGGAGAGGAGCGTAAATCAGTAGTGGGTTGAAAGGTGGATATTTGACTGCAACCTGTTTCCTGTGTCAAGGGAACCCTTTTATGCCTGGTCTGTGACGACCACTCTGGCAGCTGCGATAGGGACCAATCAAAAGCCATTGATTAGCTGTCAGAGAAAGATGTGTTACGGTCCAATATGATTTTTTTTTTTTGGGGGCGAAATATGACCTTCCAAGAAGAGTGGGACAATCATTTACATTTCGAGAGTATTTTAAGAGTAACCTATTATTATTATTTTTCATTGAGGTGCTGCCCATAAAAAGCATACAAAACATCTAGAAATGAATCGTCGAACTTGCATGAACATTGCATGACTCATCTCCTAAATCGTGCGCTATTATAATCAGAGAGAAACGTCGAACCACATTGATAATGTTATCACTGCGCGTCACTGTTTATGTGCTCAGCGATGGTACTAAGAAAGCATAAGGACTCCACTCCAGGCCCTTTCAATATTGCAACAGATGCCCTTGCAAGGAGGATCTGATTCCCAGAGAAAGGGCTATTACGAGGATATTCAGTCATCTATGCGAGAGATGTATTAAAACGTGTTCGCCGCCCCTGCATCCCATTTCTCTCCCCATTAGCAATGTGACAAGGGTGATGATATAGTTGTGGCTTGACACCGAAATGCACATATCTGGTCATTATAGAGGAATAGAAACATGCAGTCCTCTCGTGAAATGACCGCATCGTTCCACACTGCGGTGTACCTTACAGGCATTAATATGCTAATAAAGAAATATATCATAACAGTAGCCATGCATCAGAAGAAAAACACTATTTGGCATGCACTGAACCACGATAACCATTTAAAGAATCACACTATTTGGCAAGCACTGAAATGATTAGGTCACAACATTTCACCCATTCATTTATCATTTTGAAGGTCCTGAATAGTTGATGAAATACGTACACATCCTTCATAAATCCTTTATTAACTTCCATCTCATTTACTTCTAGTTAATCATTTACTAGCTACTTGATATCCAGAGTACTAGCTACTTATAAACCGCCTATGAGCTGTTATCTACTTACAAATCTGCTCGTTAACTAAACACAACCCCTTACCAGTAGCTAGCTACGGTACTTAGAAACCCTTTTATAGCTATTTGTGGTACCTTCATGTATAGTGCAACCTACAGAAATATATGCATGTTTTTGTGGTGGTGGTGTTTCCCTCAGAGTGTGGCAGACTCTTTACGAGCTATTGTGAAACCAGCTTATTAAAACTACTTAGAAACCCTTCACACATTCATTAATGTAAAGTGCTACCAACCAAAGGACATCGTTGTGGGTTTGGTGGTTGTACTCTCTCTGGTGCAGTGGCAGACTCTGTCTGATTGGTTTGGTTGGTGCATCGGTTCTCCAGAATTATGGGTCTAATTTACAGACGCTGTGAGAACACCTCTGAGATTTTTCAAGCCGGACAATTCTTTGAAGTGCTCCTTATTGGCATATCATAAATAAACATGAGCTATGTTTGCTTTGGAGTAGGGGAGGCTAAGCCTGTGAACACACGGAATGAGGAATAGTCATTTGCTCCCGGATGTTTTAGCCAATGTTTTTGCACGTTTTGTGCGTGCGTGTGTGTTGGCGTGGACGTGCGAGTGTCGGGCATATATGTTTGTTTGTGTGTGAACAAGTGTCTGTCTTTGGTAACTGTGTGTGTATGCGTGTCTAAGAGTGTGAATGGAGGTCATGGATATTTGGATCTCGTTTTGATGTTTAATCTTCATCTAAAACGATGAAATCGAGCTGTAACAGAACATAGAGTTCGTGGAGCCAATATTTTTCCTTTGATCTAGTTTAATTCATTAAAAAAGACTAAATTAATTTGATGTTGTACGGGGTTACAAAATACTCAGAACGGTTCATTGAAAAAGCACACAGTTTCCACATAATGGAATGATCAGGTAAAATGAAGAGGTAATCAAGCATGGAGTCAACTGGATATTTTGCAGAATATGAAAAGGTTTAAAGATGAATTGATAAGGGGACAACAGGAGACTATCTAATATCTGTCACCTTCGACTGATCAGTTCTGCAAGTGGAATCAATATAATCTGTGCAAACGTACTGTAATATGCACTTCTCATTTTATACTATGACATTTTGTATGTCCTCTTTAATCATCCACGTGATTCCCATATATTCTGACTGGCACATGTCTTTATTTCACGGCACCTATTCGGTGTAAACATCTTACTTTATTTCCACCAGGAATAAAGATAGGAAAGTCGTTGAAAATATACAGTACTTGTAAAATGATGTATAATCTCCTCATGGGATGTCAGTAGCCTATGAAAACCCCATGGCTAAAGTTAGTTGATGGTATGCTATACAGTATGTATATAGTAATCTAGACTGAGATCGCCAAAGGTCTGTGGTTAGCAGCATCAAGGTCATTCAGGGCACCATATCATATCTAGAGAAGTATATGGCGTAACTCCAAGTGCTTTCTAGGAGCAGCAATAGAAGCCATTTACCTCTCTTCATTTCTTGGAATCTCCTGGAATCTAAAAAGTCACAGGAGTCTAATCGAGTAATACTTGCATACGCCGATCAATTCTTTACAAGATGTGGACGTGCTAAATTCATATGCCACACATGAGATCAGATCATTCGTGCGACGTGAAGATCAGTGGGTCTGTATAGGTGCTGCTCAGAATTGATCTTGTAAATGGGGAAATCTTTGCTTTGGTTTGCTGTAATGATCTCGACTGAGGTCACCGTTCTGGGTCGCGGCACATCTGGGCGCAAAATTAGGTCATTTACGCTAAGCGATGTTAAGAGAACCCCCACATTAAATCCGTCAACAAAATGAGGCGGACATAATAGACACATTACTCCGGCCTGAGCGACATTTATCTTTATTCAGCCACGACTCTATTACGTAGCCTTGTAATGGCTAGAATGAAAAGGTCACAACAGCATGAGTTATACCATGGTGTTTTATATTACAGCCCAGTTTAAGATAGTACTTACCTGGTATGGATTAACTAGGAAACTATGGTAAAAGGGATCATTTCTGATACTTACCTGAAAACATTCACCACAATTGGTAACTAACTACCTGGTACCAAACGGTAGTGATCCTTGAGTCAGTTAATCCGAAATTAACTGACATCTTACTATTTTACTATGGAATTAAGTGATTACTCTTAATACCATAGAAAGTAATTGAAGATATAATAATAGCAATTTCGAAGTATCTACCTGGTAAACCTGTTAGGTAAACAGTGGTCTATGATGAAAAGCGATACCAGGTATACTTTCGTTCGTCCTTTAGATGAGATGAAGCTGTTTAAGTGAGGCAGAGCCGCTTCCCGTCTGCCCATATGATTGCAGTTGTTACATGACAAAAGGTGATGCTGCTGGGGTTTTTTTTTTGTTGCCAGAGAGAGAGAGCTCAAAGTTGAAGCACTTCCGTGATGGAAATGTCTCAGCGGCTCTACAGCTTTGTAAATAAAGTAACCCGCTCCCATTCACTGAGATGATCCTTGACAACAAGGGTATACCGTATGTGAATTTGGTTTCAGTGTTTTTCTTGGCGCCTCTAAAAATCAATGGTGTCATCCTCTCTCCGAGTATTTCGGTGCGTAGGTGCACGCGTTATGTGAGTGAGAGAGTGTGTGTATGTGCCCATAAGTTGAGAGTTCAGGCCTATTAGTTTAGAGTAGGCTATACATGTGTGTGGTTACAGCACGTGCAATATTTATGTCTCCGCCTCCCGGATGTTGGTTCTTAAGAGACCGGGAGAGTCTGTATTATGTGCCTACATGTTGAGAATACATGTGCAGATACCTATGAGTTAAGAGTATGCTGCATGTGTATATGCTTAATGCAATATGAATGTGTGCGTATCCGTGTTTTGACTTTTGTGTGCTTCAGAGAGAGAAATGTGCGAGTGGATGTGGGTATGTTTGTCTCAGTGTGTGTTGATGTCTTATCATCACAATACTGTATGTGTAATGTCCTCCTGAGCTGCACAATTCTTTCCCCCAGTCTCCTTTAAAATGACTTTGCTGCAGATTGGACAGTGAGAGAAGAGAGATAATGACAAACCCTATTTGAATCCACTCGCCCCAAAGCTCTCCAGGTTAACACACACACTATCCACTGTGCGGTGTTTTGTGTAGCTCTGCCGTTGTTTCTGAAGACACGTGTGCCAGGGTTTACATTTAGTACACGAGAAGTGAATGAAAATTAGAGAAGAATTCTTGTCATGTACTTTAATGTAATTCCTGTCTGATTGCACTGTAAGTGCAGCTTAAGAAAAGCCTGATAGACAATTTGATCATTTGTGATAATGGATGACAAATGTTTTAGTGAATAGCTAGAAGGAGAGCGAGGTAAAGCAGGAAGCCTATTGTGATTGACAATGGCTGACTTGCTGTAGCATGCTTGTTTTATTGTCAGTATGATTGATTGACAGGCTTGGTTGTCAGATACTCATGCTTTATAGATGTGTGTGTGTGGGGGGGGGGTATGTAGGTATGCATGTGTGCAAACATTTGTATTCCATTCACAATATGAGGATCTGCCAGGTTTCAACTGAGATTTGGCATGGCACTCGCTGCCTCTGGAGCTATCCATTGTGAGCGAGAAAACCATAAAAGCTGTGATCTTAATTACCTACGGTGAAACACGGAGAGGCAGGGGGACAAAGAGGAATGCCTAGCTTTGTTCCAATAATCTAAACCTCTCATCCATTATCCATTCCGTTCCCCCTCTTCATCGCCCCTGAGAACACCTCAAAGCCATGAGGAATATCCCAAAATCGAACCAGTCCTAGCCATAAATACGTACAGTTCCAGACGTTGTTTTATCTACATTTACATTTGTCTTTTAGCAGACGCTCTCATCCAGAGCGACTTACAGTTAGCGCATTCATCTTTAAGATAGCTAGGTGGGACCACAGCTTACAGTGCATTCGAGAAGTATTCAGACCCCTTGATGTTTTCCACATTTTGTTACGTTACAGCCTTATTCTAAAATGGATTAAATCACCCCCCCATCAATCTACACACAATACCCCATCATGACACTGCAAAAACAGGTTAGTAGAAATGTTCTAAATGTATTAAAAATACAAATGTAAAAGATTTTCATAGGTATTCAGACCGTTTCCTCAGTACTTTGTTGAAGCACCTTTGGCAGTGATTACAGCCTTCTTGGATATGACACTACAAGCTTGGCACACCTGTATTTGGGGAGTTTCTCCCATTCTTCCCTGCAGATCCTCTCAACCTCTGTCAGGTTGGATGGGGAGCGCCGCTGCACAGCTATTTTCAGGTCTCTCCAGAGATGTTTGATCTGGTTCAAGTCCGGGCTCTGGCTGGGCCACTCAAGGACATTCAAAGTCTTTTCCCGAAGCCACTACTGCATTGTCTTGGCTGTGTACTTTGGGTCGTTGTCCTGTTGGAAGGTGATGCTTCGCCCCAGTCTGAGGTCCTGAGCGTCCTGGAGAAGGTTTTCATCAAGGATCTCTCTGTACTTTGCTTCGTTCATCTTTCCCTCGATCCTGACTAGTCTCCCAGTCCCTGATGCTGAAAAACATCTCCACAGCATGATGCTGCCACTACCATGCTTCACCGTAGGGATGGTGCCAGGTTTCCTCCACATGTGACACTTGGCATTCAGGTCAAATTGTTCAATCTTGGTTTCATCAGACCAGAGAATCTTGTTTCTCATGGTCTGAGAGTCATTTAGGTTGTCATGTGCCTTTTACTGAGGAGTGGCTTATGTCTGACAACTCTACGATTAAGGCCTGATTGGTGGAGTGCTGAAGAGATGGTTGTCCTTCTGGAAGGTTCTAATGTGTCCACAGAGGAACTCTATTGGATTCTTGGTCACCTCCCTGACCTAGGACTTCTCCCCCGATTGCTCAGTTTGGCTGGCTGACCGGCCGGCTGGCCAGCACTAGGAAGTGTTGGTTCCAAACTTCTTCCATTTAAGAATGATGGAGGCCACTGTGTTCTTGAGGACCTTCAATGCTGCATATATTTTTTGGTACCCTTCCACAGTGCTGTCTCAGAGCTTTACGGACAATTCCTTCGACCTCCTCGCTTGGTTTTTGCTCTGACATGCACTGTCAACTGTGGGACTATATATAGAGAGGTGTGTGCCTTTCCAAAACAGGATGTACCTGAGCTCAATTCTGAGTCTCATAGCAAAGTGCCTTATGTACTTATGTAAATAAGGTATTTCTGTTTTTTATTTGTAATAAATTAGCAAACATTTCTAAAAACCTGTTTCCGCTTTGTCATTATGGGGTATTGTGTGTAGATTGATGAGGGAAAGAAATAATTGAATCCATTTTAGAACAAAATGTGGAAAAAGTCAAGGGGCCTGAATACTTTCTGAATGCATTGTATCTCTGTGGTCCTAGCTATCATCTGTCAGTTGGTTTGAGTGAAAACGTAGACAGAGGTATAAAGGAAGAAATGTGAAGTGCAGTGGCAGACTGAGTAAAGAGAAAGACAGGAGGGTGAAGTCAAGAAAAAAAGAGAATACACAGAGTCTGAAACCTCAAAGGCCCATTGTAGTCAGCTAAAAACCGAAGCGAGTGCAACAGAGGACGCATAAAAGGGAAAGCAACATATGCGTAGGTAACCGAGAATCAAACATGCACAGGGGGAGGTAGGTGGGCAGGGGATAGGAGACAGAGGTGGGTGTTTCAGACGATTTTGTTTGCTTTTAAGGTGGAAAGTATATCTGACAGTAATAACAATAGGAGCATGAATCAGCGTCATTATTGAAGGTGAGTCTTGGAACGGTGTGCTCTATGCGTTTCACATTAGTCCAATGTGGTGCAGTCAATGTCAGCCTTTTGTGCGCCAGGATTCTCCTCGCCCCCGGCCACCGTTAATAGCTGTTGTTTACCTAAGCCATCGCTCTTGCCCGGGCATGATGTCACACATTGGCCAGAGAGAAGAGAGAGAGGAGACTCTCTAGAGCGAGGTTATGGAGAGAGGTAACACCCACAGAAACATATAGCTAGAAACTGACACACACACACACACACACACACACACACACACACACACACACACACACACACACACACACACACACACACACACACACACACACACACACACACACACACACACACACACACACACACAAGCAATATACAGGATGGACACCTATCAAGTATACTAGAAACATGTTTGCGTGGACACATAGCTATATACAGTACAAATCGATGCCAACACTGATACAAACAGATCAATAAAGTAATGGATATCCCCCCTCGAAAGTTGCTGTAAGTCTTCTAACAGTCATCCAGGTAACGCCCAAATCGCTAGACACACTCAAGTACTGCAGGTTCCTTTTCTGGTATCTAGGCTGGACAACTGACTGTCTCCTTTGTGTGAGATCCTTACAGTGAAGATTTCTGCTCTCTGAATTGGTGTTTTCAGCTAGTAAATATTGAGCGAGGATCGTCCGACCCTGGGACCACAGAGAAAAAACTGCCCGCAGTGTAGGTCCAACGTTTGACAAGGGTGTGACCATGCTTCACAACAACACACCATTGATCCACAACAGAGACACTCTTTTTGTGGCGCAGAAACTTCCAACATACCACCACAAATGTATTAAAAGTTAGTCCCATTAGTGTGTTGTTTTGAGTTACTCGCCCAAACTAACTAGTAGCCTTGTACAGTTAGTTACCTTTCCTAGGGGTTTATGACTCACTCACTCAACCGCTCAATCACTTACTAACTCGGCTGTCTGTCTGTCATTCCGATAGTCACTCATCCACTCACTAACAAGCTCACCATCTCTATCTCTTACTAAAGCTTTATTACAGATTCTCTAACACATGCAGAGTCGCGCACTCACATCCACACAGGCGCACAATCACACGTACACAGGCGCACAATCACACGTACACACAACCACAGGCAGGCTGACTATCAAAATGACCAAGATGGCATTTTATGTCTCACTCTCCTCCCTCTCTTTCTCCTGTCCCTCCCTCGCTCCCTCTTTTTCACACTGCTGCCGTGGCAACAGAGGACCAGGAGGGAGATGGAGAGGAAGGGAGGGGAGGTGGTGGGAAAAGGAGAGAAATAAGGAGAGAGGATTGGTAAACATTTTATTGGTGTCATGGTCCAGCAATGGTGTGAAGCAGAAACGGGGGGGGTCTCAGTTTGCACAGTGTCCGTTGCGTAATTCCCCCCACCCGTCGACCAGAGCTAAAAATTGCCTGGCAAGCGATCACTCTGTTTGAAAAACACTGAACAAAAAAGCACCCATACACAAGTGGCTGCAGTGAAGGACAGCGGGTGGAGGCATTATACAACCAAGGCTTACAAAAGCGATTTGTGTGTGTGTGTGTCTGTCTGTCTCTGTGTGTCTATCTGTATGTCTGTCTGTCTGTGTGTCTGTGTGTGTGCGCATGTGTGATGATGCAGGTCCTTGTGTGTGTATGCCTGAGCAAGCAGGTAATTATCAGTGTGCAAATATGAGCGAGCGCATGCATTTAATTTAGTTTATGTGTGTGTTAGGAGCTTGAGGGTATCTGTGTGTGTGTGTGTGTGTGTGTGTGTGTGTGTGTGTGTGTGTGTGTGTGTGTGTGTGTGTGTGTGTGTGTGTGTGTGTGTGTGTGTGTGTACTGTATCAGTGCAGGTCTTTTCGTGCGAGACGAGAGACTACAGGTCTCTCTGTCTTTGTAATTAAATGTGAAATTTACTCAGTGCGGCAGGGCTACATAATGTTCCCTCGTCGTGTTCATTACACAAAAAGAAGTCCACCAATCGGGCTGTGAATCGGCAGCTGTGTACAAATACGAGTCTGTATCCCCGAATACAAAAGGTCTCCTGGAGGCCAACAGAGACTACAACCTCATTAACAGGAAGCAAAATCTCACTCCGGTGCCAGAATCCATGAATAAAGTCCATATTTACCTCCCTTATATAACAGGATATCAATTTGCTTCAGAGTATTAGCTCTAAATAGATCTTTATGCACTAGTACTTTGCCAGGAAGTCAAGGCGGCGTCTTAGCAGGTAAACCTATGTTTGCCTAATTATCTGGTTATATACAGTACGTAGGTGTGTTTAAGTGAGTATCTGCTTGGATTTGTGACCTGTTCCAAACGCAAGTTCATACAGTAGCGAAGCAGAAATAGTACACTGAATGACTGACTGGTTGAGTATTATGCAGGGACAGTGTGTATTGACGAAGCATACTTGCCCTTACACTGCACTGCATGTTCTCCCCAGGGGGTAATTATTAGGCAGGTCCCTCTCTACACTGCTCTCCATTCAGTGAGTCGAGTAGTGTTGCTGAAGAAAGGGCCCGTTTCAGGATCGGCCTATTGATTTGCTTTGCAAATCCACCACCGCAGGCTAGTCCCATGTGTGTCTTTCTGACTGCTCTGTAGTTATACGCCTGAGTCGGTGTGTATGTATCGTAGACAATGCCCTACTTTACGCCTGGTTTGACAATAGCTGGTGGATGGAGGGGGACAGTGCAGAATCTCAATGAACAATCGCATGTTGCCCGTGTCTATGATTCAGCATTTCAGCCCCCTCCCCATCCTTCTCATCCCCCTGTCCTGCCTCCCAACAGGCAGGTTCCCTGGGGACATGATCCGAGAACCCCCCACCCCCCCTTCACCCTGTTTGATCAGAGGTGGCTAGCGCTCTCTGCCTGTCAGACTGGTGGTTTAGCATTACGCTACACAGGGCCATATGCTCACATGAAAGAGGGAGACAGGAAGGGAGGGGGCAGAGAAAGAATAGGAGGGGAGGAGAAGGTAGCCTTAGGGAGGATGGGGAGTGAATGAAAGAACTGGAAAAAGACTGCAAAAAGAGGGAGATAAGAGATAAGCAAGGGTCCACTCGTTCAGAAGGATTGCTCTGAAATTGCTACCTGTTGTAGCCAGTTATTGTGAACCATATATCACCCGTGGGTTGTTTTGTCTACGGCCTCTTTTTGAAAGGCCATGTTTTTCAAATGAGCTAATGACATTTGAAAGACAGGTGTGAAGGATATTGGAGGTTCGAGAGAGGTTGAAAATGGGAATTCTTTGGAATCAAATCAAAATGCGACCTCAAAACGACTTGAGAAAAGACTTCAAAGAAAGCTTTCAGTTAACGCTATAGTTCTTTTCACAATGATGTATAGTTTCTCATTACTCCGAACAATGAAATGGAATGATGGTTGGTGATTTTCTACCTCAGTCCTGGTTTCTATGGCAACGTCGGTGGCTCCTGCTGCATAAAAAAAGAAAAACACGACGGAAGTCAAAAACTGGATTATCCCGTTTTCGTAGTTTAAATCAAATCAAATTTTATTTGTCACATACACATGGTTAGCAGATGTTAATGCGAGTGTAGCGAAATGCTTGTGCTTCTAGTTCCGACAATGCAGTGATAACCAACAAGTAATCTAACTAACAATTCCAAAACTACTGTCTTATACACAGTGTAAGGGGATAAAGAATATGTACATAAGGATATATGAATGAGTGATGGTACAGAGCAGCATACAGTAGATGGTATCGAGTACAGTATATACATATGAGATGAGTATGTAGACAAAGTAAACAAAGTGGCATAGTTAAAGTGGCTAGTGATACATGTATTACATAAGGATGCAGTCGATGATGTAGAGTACAGTATATACGTATGCATATGAGATGAATAATGTAGGGTAATTAACATTATATAAGGTAGCATTGTTTAAAGTGGCTAGTGATATATTTACATCATTTCCCATCAACTCCCATTATTAAAGTGGCTGGAGTTGGGTCAGTGTCAATGACAGTGTGTTGGCAGCAGCCACTCAATGTTAGTGGTGGCTGTTTAACAGTCTGATGGCCTTGAGATAGAAGCTGTTTTTCAGTCTCTCGGTCCCAGCTTTTATGCACCTGTACTGACCTCGCCTTCTGGATGATAGCGGGGTGAACAGGCAGTGGTTCGGGTGGTTGATGTCCTTGATGATTTTTATGGCCTTCCTGTAACATCAGGTGGTGTAGGTGTCCTGGAGGGCAGGTAGTTTGCCCCCGGTGATGCGTTGTGCAGACCTCACTACCCTCTGGAGAACCTTACGGTTGAGGGCGGAGCAGTTGCCGTACCAGGCGGTGATACAGCCCGCCAGGATGCTCTCGATTGTGCATCTGTAGAAGTTTGTGAGTGCTTTTGGTGGCAAGCCGAATTTCTTCAGCCTGAGTGTGAGGTTATTTTCCTGACACCACACTCCGAGGGCCCTCACCTCCTCCCTGTAGGCCATCTCGTCGTTGTTGGTAATCAAGCCTAATCAAGCCTACCACTGTTGTGTCGTCCGCAAACTTGATGATTGAGTTGGAGGCGTGCGTGGCCACGCAGTCGTGGGTGAACAGGGAGTACAGGAGAGGGCTCAGAACGCACCCTTGTGGGGCCCTCGTGTTTAATGAAAAAGACAGATTTAATCAAATGTATGTTTAAAACCTAACTGTATGTCTTTGTACAGCCTGTTTACATTTGTAAGGCGTAATCTAAAGAAGTACAGCGGTTTCATGGCCTTTGACCTCTTAGTTAATGGCCGTCGAAGATAAGTCAGAAGAAAGTCAAGGAACAACCGCGGTGGTGTTCGACATATTTCACCGAATAACATTCTCTCATTTTTCAGATAAGCAACACAATATACTCACATGCAATGCCATGAAACCCCAAATATCTGTATTAATACAGTACTTTGATATAGACGCTAAAATCACACTGCACAGCACGCTTCGCATCATTCTACTGCACACGCTCAGTGTGATCCTAGCGCATAGGTGTGACTTCATCATGTGCACCTGCTCAGTACGATTGGTCTGATGACGGGTAACTACCGGTAATGCAGGGACGGCGGAACAATATTTTAACAGATAGTGCGGGACCTCCTATGTGCCTGAACACATTTCTTTATGGGCATAAAGGTAAAGACACTACTACAGTACTGTGAAAATGTATGACCTTTTAATGTGGCATGAAGACAACCAGGCATGATGTATTCAGCTGATTGTCAAACAAATCACTTCAAAAAGTAGGCTGCCTGCACATGTTTCGATCAACTCTACAATGATTCCAGCATCTAAAACAATGTACTGTACACCTGCAATTTGATGCATGGAAAGTGTAATGACATTCAGTGATTGTCATTAGAGACACTTGTAGCCTGAAGTCATTGACCGTGTCCAACGCTTTCTGCACGTGTCACGGTCCGGCCATTCATCTCTGCCTACTGCCACTTTCATCCCTATTTTAGATGTTTTTCAACATACAAAAAAAAAAAAAAATCATTTGGTAAGCTATTTGTTAGCCAACTTAGTCTGTAATTCGATAGGCCTGCAGCTTCTCTTCTGTCATCACTTGTTGCCCAAGAAGGAGGAAAAAAAATCCAGAACGTTGGAATAAATTGAATCGAATAATAAGCTAAATCTAGTTGACAAAGTTTCCTCTGTAACGCTTTATTTGGATTGTCCATCTGTCGATGCTCTACTGACGATCTGCAGTAACATTTTAACGAATGATCTACTAACCCTAAACCTAGCCCTGACCTTAACCCTTATCCCAAAACAACAGAAAACAGTGGAATGTCCTAATTATATCAGTTTGACCGTTTTCAAAGAAATGAACATCTGTGAAAACGATCCCAAATGAATCTGATAAGATGTAATTTAATCTTGGATGGATATCTTCTGTGATTGAAATAGCCTACCGTCAGCTTTTATGTCGCAGACAAAGGCGGCGGCACGTTTGCACGGTCACTAACTGCATTCGCATTCTCTCAAGATGCTCAAATAAAGAAATCGTGTTTTTCCACTCCTATTCCAAAGACAAAAATCAACATTTGTTGTAAAATGTTACTGCAAGCAATACTATGATATTAGGCTACATGTGAGAGCTATAGGCCTACAGCCAGTGTCCACATTTCAGTTGCTACGTTAGGCTAAAACTTCGGTGTCCAAATATGTATTTTTTTTGGTTCAGAGGAGAGGCTTCCGTACCCCCTGTCTCTGGGGGGGACCCTTTAATGTGACGAGTCGTTATGGATTATCTATAACAAAGGCCACCCAGGAGACACCGTGGCAGACGGTCGCCATGTCAGGGGAATCACTAAATATAGAGTTTAGTTTTGCTTCAATTTGATATCGCTATGGCTGACACCACAGTAATTACACCTTTGCATGAATCAACTCGTTAAAAAATAAATGTATGTATATTCTTGTACATGTATGTACAGGTAACTGCCAAAATAAAGGAAACACGAGCATAGCGTCTTAATAGGGTGTTGGGGCCACCACGAGTCAGCCGCCAGAACAGTTTCAATGCGCTTTAGCATTGATTCTACAAGTGTCTGGAACTCTATTGGTGGGATGTCAAATCACATATTATTTGTCACATGTAATATATGCCATTTAGCAGACGCTTTTATCCAAAGCGACTTACAGTCATGTGTGCATACATTCTACGTATGGGTGGTCCCGGGAATCGAACCCACTACCCTGGCGTTACAAGCGCCATGCTCTACCAACTGAGCTACAGAAGGACCACATGTGCCGAATACGACTACGGTGAAATGCTGCTGTGGCACCATTCTTCCACGAGAAATTCCATCTTTTGGTGTTTTGTTGATGGTGGTGGAAAACGCTGTCTCAGGTGCCGCTCCAGAATCTCCCATGTGTTCAACTGGGTTGAGATCTAGTGACACGCACGCACAGACACACACACACATGGCCCACAGCATGATGGTATGTTAACTGCTTAATTAACTCAGGAACCACACCTGCGTGGAAGCACCTGCTTTCAATACACTTTCTAACCCTCATTTACACAAGCGTTTCCATTCAAGACTCCTATGAGTCACTGGTTGTAATTTCCATTCTGCCTGCGCTCATTTTATATAAACATCTTGTCGGTTAGACTGGCAAGTGTAAACAGTCAGTGGAGATTTAGCTAACCACTGAGGATTACGCTGGATATAAGGCGTCTTTTGTTCTTCAGCACAGGTGGTAGTTAGACCAATTACATGAACAAGAGGAGCCGGGGAGGAGGTCATTGCCAGAAAGTGTGTTAAAATATAGATCATAGAGCTACCTCTGCCTTAATGTCAACAGGTTATATCTGCCTTCCAGCTAATGTCTTCTACTTCAAACAAAACAACAAAAAAGATCCTAAACCGATACGTTTCTTCTCTTGACCTCTAGTTGAGGGAAGGCTGCGAAAGACATCCCTTCTTAGAGCGCCAAACATTACTCATCCCACCTCTCTGTCGACTCGAAACATCTCGATGTTACTCATCGGTGTGTTCCGTTCGATTGAAATGTGGATAACTGTCAGTTTGGGGGAAAAAATGGGATGCTTGGCCAATCAGCCTTTTGTTTTGCAGCCTGTGGCTCAAGGCGTCCCGGAGAGCAGTTGTGGTGCGATTGAATGCACAGTTGGCTATAGACAGCATCTGGAGATGGCTGGGTTGAGGGCTAAATGCGAGCGACGGGCTGGTGTTGGGATGGTCTCCAATGGCCCGTGTCGCTCCAGCTGTCACTCAGTACCCCCAGGACTCTCCGCTCACACCTTGTCATCTTCTCCTCCAGAGAGAGAGAGAGAGAGAGAGAGAGATGGCAATAGACAGGTGGAAAGATTGAGGGAAAGGCTGATGGAGGAGAAGGGAGAGGGAGCCCATAGGCCTACACAGTCATTGGGAGAGAGGGTTTCTAAGAGAGACCAAGTCTTTCCTGGCTGAAAAGACACCGTTTGCAGCCGTCCTTTGATATAGACTAGGTATTCTCAGAATGGAGATTATAAGGGGAACTCGAAACCTGCCAAAGATGACTAACCAAAGCCCCACCTATCATAAAATAAGAATGTACTGGATCAAACAGAGGGGCTATTATCAACACAATTTACAGTATTTCCTAATACGGTGAATAGGATTGTCTAGTTAGTCAATATTGTATTACAGTGTAGTAATAGTGCTTGTTCTAGTGTAGTTGTAATATTACATGTTGTAGTGTCGTAGTAATATTACATGTTGTAGTGTAGTAGTAATAGTGTTTGTTCTAGTGTAGTAGTAATATTACATGTTGTAGTGTAGTAGTAATATTACATGTTGTAGTGTAGTAGTAATAGTGCTTGTTCTAGTGTAGTAGTAATATTACATGTTGTAGTGTAGTAGTAATATTACATGTTGTAGTGTAGTAGTAATATTACATGTTGTAGTGTAGTAGTAATATTACATGTTGTAGTGTAGTAGTAATATTACATGTTGTAGTGTAGTAGTAATATTACATGTTGTAGTGTAGTAGTAATATTACATGTTGTAGTGTAGTAGTAATATTACATGTTGTAGTGTAGTAGTAATATTACATGTTGTAGTGTAGTAGTACACATTACATGTTGTAGTGTAGTAGTAATATTACTTGTTATAGTGTAGTAGTAATAGCAGTTGTTGTAGTGAAGTAGTAATATTACATGTTGTAGTGTAGTAGTAATAGTGCTTGTTCTAGTGTAGTAGTAATATTACATGTTGTAGTGTAGTAGTACACATTACATGTTGTAGTGTAGTAGTACACATTACATGTTGTAGTGTAGTAGTAATATTACATGTTGTAGTGCAGTAGTAATATTACATGTTGTAGTGTAGTAGTAATATTACATGTTGTAGTGTAGTAGTACACATTACATGTTGTAGTGTAGTAGTACACATTACATGTTGTAGTGTAGTAGTAATATTACTTGTTATAGTGTAGTAGTAATAGCAGTTGTTGTAGTGAAGTAGTAATATTACATGTTGTAGTGTAGTAGTAATAGTGCTTGTTCTAGTGTAGTAGTAATATTACATGTTGTAGTGTAGTAGTAATATTACATGTTGTAGTGAAGTAGTAATATTACATGTTGTAGTGAAGTAGTAATATTACATGTTGTAGTAATATTACATGTTGTAGTGTCGTAGTAATATTACATGTTCTAGTGTAGTAGTAATATTGCATGTTGTAGTGTAGTAGTAATAGTGCTTGTTCTAGTGAAGTAGTAATATTACATGTTGTAGTGTAGTAGTAATAGTAATAATTATTAGTAGTAGTCTACTGGATCGGCCATTCCATACAATGTGCAGAGTCCAACAATAGCATTAAGCACTTAATTTGGCCGTATGTTGCGAAAGCTCTGCATGTCCTTTGCTTTACACAGTATGCTACAAAGGGCTATGCCTCAATCGCATTACAGACAAAAATCGAGAAACCAAGATGGAAGAGAAAAGCTAGGGATAAGAGAGGATGACATGAGAGATTTAATAGCCTATAATACAATTTATACCAAGACGGATCTGGAATGTAGAAAAGTCAGGCTGTTGGTCTGTGGATCTCAGCTGGGGCCTGTGTTACTGTACTAGCGATATGCCTGAAATTGCGTCCGTATCCACGCTGCTTTACACCTGTAATCCGGCTTTGGCAACTGGCTTTGTACCTGTCATCTGCAGGCATTTTGGTAGTAATCTATTTCAAATGTGTCTTATCTGCTTTTTCTCTCTGTAACCTGGCTGGAATGGATATAGTCGGGCCCAAAAATATTGGCCCAAAATATCTTTTAAGGACTGTATACAATAAATAATACTAATACTGTGCTATATTCTATATGGTAATTATTTTTTCAAATATTATTTCAGACTCAATTGCTAAGAGAAATTGTTTGAATTTGTTTGACAAGTAATTTATTTTGTTTTCACAAATATAATGGTCAAAATGATTTCAATACCTCACCTTGTGTGGATCACGGCACTGAGCCTTTATCGAAAATGTTTTATGAGATTAGAGAACACATCGGAATGGATCTTCCTCCTTACAGAATCTTTCCAGATCCTTGATATCCTTCGTCTGTGTTTTATGGAGTGCCCTCTTCAATTCAATCCACATGTTTTTTTTTATGGGGTTCAAGTCCGGAGACTGAGATGGCCATTGCAAAATGTTGATTTTGCGGTAAATTATATATTTTTGGGGGGTGTATTTACATGTGTGCTTGGGGTCATTGTCTTTCTAGAAGATCCACTTGTGGATCAACCAGTTTCAACCAGGTGTTAGGCTAAAAGTTCCTGGTCCTGGGTAAAAGTCATGATGCCGTTGACCTTAACAAGGACCAGTGGAAACAAAATAGCCCCATAACATCAAATATCCACCACCATATTTTTCAGTTGGTAGGGGGATCTTTTCTGCATTTCCATATTTCTTTTGATGCTTAACCGACCGCCAGTGTGCATGGCCAAAGAGCTCTATTTTCATGTCATTCAACAAAAGGAAATGCCTGGCATTGGAACTTGGATTGGAGCCGGTGCTATGGACAGCTTGAATAATATATTTTTTGCAGGATGTTTTTTTTTGGGGGGGGGGTGTAACAGCTTCGTACAAATCTACACATTTTGCCATGGGGCAAAGAGACATATGTGCAGTTTTATAGCCAATCTCATACTATTTTACACATGTTGCAATGAGGCTGAGAGAATGTAGCATTTGTAAGGCTAATTTCCTGCTATTCTACACATTTTGCCATGATGCTGAGAGAAATGATTGCTGTTTTAAAGCAAATTTCCTGCCATGTTGCCATGTGGCAGAGAGAAGAATTAGCAGTTGTATAGATGATCTCATTCTATTCTACACATGTTGTAATGAGTCTGAGAGAAAATGTTGCTCATTTCCAATCATTTATAAATATTATTGTTATTATATTCGTTTAAAATAATATAATTTCTCAATTTTTTGAAGCATACAATAGCTCAGTATTTTAATTATGTATTCTATACAGTTTTTTTTTACTCGTCTTTATGAAGGTTGTCAATAATTACCAACCCCACAGTAGTAGGTCAATTTGTATGCATATGGATTACAGCAAGAGGGAGGCTGATTCATATAAACTCTATTTGAATTTGACAAATCTTTCTTGTCCATTACAGAACAAAATCCCCAACAATTTGCATCGCCTCTTACCAACCGATTACAGTAGTCTAATAAATGTAGATGGCAAGATGTGCCTCAACATTCTGGTTTTAATGATCTTAGAAATGTAGATGCAAGATATGCCTCAACATTCTGGTTTGAGTGATCTTTTTGAGCAAAGTATAGAATGATGTTGATAGAAACCAATGAGGGTTGATGATGACGCTATTGACGAATGTAAAATGCAAGTGTTATTAATTTAGGGATTTAACACTTTATTCTCTTACTTCAGCGTGTCGTACTGTAGCATAGAAAAGCTTGTTATAAGGATCACGAATCAACACTGGCCGCAAATAACTCTCCCCCTTCTCTAAAACTCTCTTGCTCCCTCTCGCCCCTCTTTTCACCCATTTCAGCCTCCTTCGTTCTCTGTTCCCACTATGTTAATCTACCGCTTTGTTTTTGATGAATCTCTCTTTCATTACAAATCCCGGCCACCTCTTCCTGCCCGCTCTGTATAACGTTACACGAGGAACCGTATGTCTACATTTCCTGTTTTACAGTAAACATGAAATATTTATATCAGATCGGATCAAACAGACAGTGATGTCCTCTAATAGGCCATTTAAAAAATAACCAAAGCACTGACGGAGAGGGGAGAGAGAGGAAAAGCGATCCAGGGATTTTTCACTCAGTACTCGCTACCCAGCACCTCGACCGTTTTTTCCCCACCACTATCCGCCCAGCGTAATTCCAGGGAAGGTGTGTGTGTCATAATCAAATACTGTGATTAATGGCAGACTTTGAATTTAGCGCCCAGATCTGACCATTTTTGGAAAATTACATTCTGACAGAAAGCAAAAGGAGGACATTATATTGCTATGCGAGAGGCAGAAAGCTCTTTAAACTATTTCCTTTACCTCCCATAAATCAAGCCACTCCTGCTTTTTTCTTTGGATGCGGAGAAGAGAGGAGGGGGGGTGACATTGGGTAGATTTCCATTAAAGACTAGCCAGCCTGTAATGAATCTGAATTGACACATGTTGAGAGAATTAATACAGGTAACGAAGCTTGAGGGAAATGTTTTCCTCTTGATCAGCCTCTCAGAGGATATGCAATTTACTGCGGCAGCTCGTTCGAATTTGTACATTTTTTAGTTTTTGTATAGTTGTTACACCGATTGACAAGTCTGAACATTCAGAGGCTGTCTTTACACAAGCAGCCAAATTCCGTTAAAAAAAAAAAATAATAATAATTGGTCTTTGGACCAATACGATCTGCTTGGTAAAAGATCTAATGTGAAAAACATCTTATGTTAGTGGTCAAAAGACCAATTAAAAGATCAAAGTTATGCCTGCCTGTGTAAACTCAGCCACACTGGAAGACATGATGATATAAGCCTATAGTATGAAGCAACGGACATGCTATGCATACTAAGTAGTGAGTAAGTATGTATACTGAGACATATGGTAGGTTACAATTACACCTGGCTGCCTGGCACATCAAACTGAAAACATTCCCTCTATTTATATGTTGAACAGCTTTGTGGTGGCATGGCAAAGCTGCAGTTGCTGAATGCAGAAGCTACTGGTATATCGAGTGACTCGGTCGCTATAGGGACAGCCCGGCGTTCCCAGTGTTTGAAGCAATGGAGGTAATTATAAGAGGAAGTCTGTCCTAAGCGACTCCAGAGGAGTCATTCCCAGTTCCGCTAATTAACTCTCAACGTAAATATTTAATGTAGAACAGCGTTCATAAAGCATGCACAAAATGAAAACAACAATAATGCTTCTACCTGACCGGAAGCCCACTGCTAGCTATGGGTTCCCTGCTTTCGCGAAAACGGTCTCAATCCCACTTCCTTTTACATCAACCAATTCCAAGAACGGTGTCCCCTGCCAAATTGCGAGAGAGATAAGGAGAGGGAGAGTGTTCTCTGTCACATACTGTGGAGCATAACTCCATAGAGCAGAAGAACCTGTCATAGCTCGGGGGCCATTTTGTTTAATTTTAGCAGCACTCTGATTAACTCATATTTGACTTAGCATGGCTCTACTTTTTATAGGAGCAGTGGATGTGGTGAAGGCCCTAGGGGTGTTAGACTGTCATTTGGCTCACTGCTGACAGTGAAAGACTGGCAGAGAGCCTACAGCTGCAGGGGGAGAAGGGATGCTGATATTGCATGGTGTAGGTTAACCTAACATTAGATCAGAATTTATAGGGGGGTATTAATGGTTGAATTTGCAATTGCAAAACAGGTCAGCATTTGAATGCACCCCAAATAGCATCCACATGTTATGACTAGATCAGTTAGTGGTATTTTAATGTTCTATAAGGCTTAGAGTCTACTTACTATGTGCATCCCTTGCAGTTAGCTATCTTTATTCTTTGGCCAAGCCTCTGTTAAATGTACCTTAATTTAATGTGTCTCTGTGTAAGGTATTATCTTGTTGTAGATTGTACTGTATCATTTTTTTTACCAGGCTTAGAATCTGTTTGCTATGCACATCCCTTGTAGCTAGCTAGCTCTCTGTGTTCTTTAGCTCGTAGAATTGAGAACGTGTTCTCGGGACCAGTCAAGGTTGTGCAACAGTATATTCCAGCCGTAGGACCTTGTTTTACATGTGTAAGCTTGGTCAGGTTGGACAACAAATTTTGTATTTTTCTCAAACTTGACACATTTGTATGGCTTTCTGTACTCTCTACACTCAAATGTTATATTGCAGTTACCCTGCTGCCAATATGTAACATATATCCACCCTGCCTCTCCTTCCCATCTACCTCTCCCCCATCTCTCCTTCCAATCAACCTTTCTCCCCCCTCTCTCCTTCTGTCTTTGCTGATGCTGTACTCTCACTCGTTACCCGCTGGTGTGATGTCTCATGTGCTCATCTGCAGCTCAGCGCAGTCAGGCCACAGAGGTCAGCCCTCACCTTCACACTGTAGTAGCAGTGGCTTCTCCTCTGCCTATCCATCCATCCATCCCTCCCTCCCTCCCTCCCTCCCTCCCTTTCTCCATGTTTGTGATCGAGTGCTTTGACAAGGATTGGAGTAGAGAAACACATCTACCACAGAGTAAACCTGGAATGAACAGCTGAAGCAACATGGGAAAACCATGCACAGTGCATGTCTTTGGTACATGTATTCATGAACTCTAATATTTACAGTACAGCGTACAGTGCAGACAGCTGTACATATAC
This sequence comes from Oncorhynchus keta, assembly GCF_023373465.1. Taxonomy (NCBI): domain Eukaryota; kingdom Metazoa; phylum Chordata; class Actinopteri; order Salmoniformes; family Salmonidae; genus Oncorhynchus; species Oncorhynchus keta. The sequence goes on from NC_068439.1 coordinate 37,483,395, forward strand.
ACAGCTGGTACCAATAGTAGAACAATCATTTTTGTTGGAAATGTGCAATGCATTAACTAAACAATTTAGTGTCTAGGGTGTTTTCCCTAACCATTTGTATTAGACAATGGACCACAGTTTACATTCAAGAAGACAGAGAGACATCAAAACCACAATTAGTGGAGTCCAAGTAAACAATATAGCCAGTTGCCACCGTTCACCGTCCACTACCCATTCCAAATCAATTCGGCCCCCTCTGTCATTTCTGTTTGTGCCGCATGCGATGATGGTAGCCTACAGTGGCATGCTAGCTGTCAGAAGAAAGCGCAGGGGAAGAGTGTGTACCTGTGTTGAACCCATCCTTCTGTTCGGAGGGAGAAATGTGTTGTGTGTCTGGGGCTATTTGAAAGGATTACCATCTCATTATAGCGTTTGAGTCAGCAAGACGGCTCCGTGATGCCGGCAAAGCAAAACAAAACAGTCTTATCCCCCAGGAACATAATGCTAATATCCTATATTTAGGGAAGGTATTAAGTCTCATTACCCAACAGACTAACAGTTGATCCGGATCTTTCCTTTGTGACGTTGAGTATTTGTGGGGGCTGTCTTCCACACATCAGAGTAGCTTATGGCCACTTAAACGGCCTTTTACTTGAAAGACGAAGCGGAGCTAATGTTGACTCAAGTCTTCGTTGAAATTGTAATTTCAGTTTTTAAACCTCTTCAAACTGGACCAAAAACACTTTCAAAGCAGCGGAAATAATGTGAGGTATATTTGTTATCAGGACCATATTGTTTAACACGGTAAAAAGCTATCAGATAAGATTTAATAAGGATAAGAAAACTCCATGTTGATATTTGCCATTTTATTTGAAGGAAAATAACTATTGTTTGTAATCCCCTCTTGGGCAATCTGAAGTTCAAACAATATCAAAGAAAAAACCCACCGGTGTTTTGGTAAACAGCTGAGGGATGGGGCTGGAGAAATGTAACCACTCTCATAGATAGGGCTATGGGTGCAAGAACTCACCATCGACGAGCTCAACATCATAGTTTTCACCATGTTCTGTAAAACAAGCATATATTTTGGGTTCTGATGGGGTCCAACAGTTGAACTAAGCTCATGAGGATTCTAGAAAGTATATTCTTTAAGAATCAATGTGCGCATATTTAAACTCAGAAAAAAAAGAAACGTTCTCTCACTGTCAACTGTGTTTATTTTCAGCAAACTTAACATGTGTAAATATTTGTATGATCATAACAAGATTCAACAACTGAGACATAAACTGAACAAGTGCCACAGACATGTGACTAACAGAAATGGAATAATGTGTCCCTGAAAAAAGGGGGGTCAAAATCAAAAGTAAGTCAGTATCTGGTGTGGCCACCAGCTGCATTAAGTACTGCAGTGCATGTCCTCATGGACTGCACCAGATTTGCCAGTTCTTGCTGTAAGATGTTACCCCACTATTCCACCAAGGCACCTGCAAGTTACCGGACATTTCTGGGGGGAATGGCCCTAGCCCTCACCCTCCGATCCAACAGGTCCCAGACGTGCTCAATGGGATTGAGATCCAGGCTCTTCGCTGGCCATGGCAGAACACTGACATTCCTGTCTTGCAGGAAATCACGCACAGAATGAGCAGTATGGCTAGTGGCATTGTCATGCTGGAGGGTCATGTCAGGATGAGCCTGCAGGAAGGGTACCACATGAGAGAGGAGGATGTCTTCCCTGTAACGCACAGCGTTGAGATTGCCTGCAATGACAACAAGCTCAGTCCGATGATGCTGTGACACACCGCCCCAGACCATGATGGACCCTCCAAATCGATCCCCCTCCAGAGTACAGCCCTCGGTGTAACGCTCATTCCTTCAACGATAAACGCGAATCCGACCATCACCCCTAGTGAGACAAAACCACGACTTGTCAGTGAAGAGCACTTTTTGCTAGTCCTGTCTGGTCCAGCGACGGTGGGTTTGTGCCTACAGGCGACGTTGATGCCGGTAATGTCTGGTGAGGACCTACAAGCCCTCAGTTCAGCCTCTCTCAGCCTATTGCGGACAGTCTGAGCACTGATGGAGGGATTGTGCATTCCTGGTGTAACTCGGGCAGTTGTTGTTGCCATCCTGTACCTGTCCCGCAGGTGTGATGTTCCGATGTACCAATCCTATGCAGGTGTTGTAAAACGTGGTCTGCCACTGCAAGGACGATCAGCTGTCGGTCCTGTCTCCCTGTAACATTGTCTTAGTCGTCTCACAGTACAGACATTGCAATTTATTGCCCTGGCCATGTTTGCAGTCCTCATGCCTCCTTGCAGCATGCCTAAGGCACGTTCACACAGTTGAGCAGGGATCCTGGGCATCTTTCTTTTGGTGTTTTTCAGAGTCAGTAGAAAGGCCTCTTTAGTGTCCTAAGTTTTCATAACTGTGACCTTAATTGACTACCGTCTGTAAAGCTGTTAGTGACTTAACGACCGTTCCACAGGTGCATGTTCATTAATTGTTTATGGTTCATTGAACAAGCATGGGAAACAGTGTTTAGACCCTTTACAATGAAGGTCTGTGAAGTTATTTGGATTTTTGCCAATTATCTTTAAAAGACAGGGTCCTGAAAAAGGGCTGTTTCTATTTTTGCTGAGTTCATAATTAATTTAAAAGTAAAAGAATTGATGTAGCATTCGCAGATTGCCTCTTTAAGCTAATACACCCGGAGGTGCAATGTTTTGTAACAGCAGGCTTGCTACATGACACCACTTACAGCCTACTGGAAGCTCCTAATTAATTAGGATCACTATTTTGTTTATTTCTACCAGGCTCCATTTCCCATTTGCTCCTACAGTCTGTACCGTGTCTATTCCTACTAAATTTTCTGTCACTCAGTACAGCTCTCTCATGCTCTCTCTGTCTGTCTGTCTGTCTGTCTGTCTGTCTCTCTCTC